>NC_057716.1:98894757-98948492 GCF_004010195.1 Chiloscyllium plagiosum
CATCTGCCATGCATCTGCCCACTCACCTAACTTGTCCAGGTCACTCTGTAATCTCCTAACATCCTCATCACATTTTACCCTGCCACCCAGCTTTGTATCATCAGCAAATTTGCTAATGTTATTGCTGATATCATCTTCTATATCATTAACATATATTGTAAAAAGCTGCGGTCCCAGCACGGATCCCTGCGGTACCCCACTGGTCACTGCCTGCCATTCCAAAATGGAGCCGTTTATCACTACCCTTTGTTTCCTATCAGCCAACCAATTTTCAATCCAATCTAGTACTTTGCCCCCAATACCACGCGCCCTAATTTTGCTCACTAACCTCCAATGTGGGACTTTATCAAAAGCTTTCTGAAAGTCCAGGTACACTACATCTACTGGATCTCCCTCGTCCATCTTCAGAGTATGCACTAGTTCTATCCCTTGTGCCAATTTCCTGCCTTTATCCCCATAGCCTTACACAATATTTCTATCCAAATAACCATCTACTGTCCCTCTTGAATACCTCCATTGAACCTGTCCTGCCACATGTCCAGGCAGTACATTCCGTATCCCAACTACTCGCTGAGTGAAAAAGGTATTTTTTTTCTCATTTTTTTCTCATTTTGCTTCACTTTTACTTCACTTGCCTGTTGCTTTAAATCTATGCCCTCTCATTCCATGTTCTTTTACAAATGGAAACAGTTTCTCCCTAACTACTCCACCCGGCCCACTGATTTTGAAAACTTCTAACTGTTCTCCTCTCTCCAAGGAGAACGCTGTCAACTTCTTCAATCGATCCACATCGCCAAAGTTCCTCACAGCTGGAATGATTCTTGGAAATCATTTCTGCACTCTCTCTCAAAGACACCCACATTTTTTTTCTCTCTTTTCAGCATTTTGTCTCTGACTCTCTTTCTTAATCTCTCATTCCCTCTCTGGAGTTCCGGGTAGCTAGCTTGACATGGAATTCATTATTTCGAACTTACGCTGCACCACTCAGTGTTGGTGCTGTGTGGTTCAAGACAGTCTAAACTGGTTCAGGAGATGTACAAATGTTCATGCCCCATCTAGATCTCCCACAGAGTCATAGAGACATACAGCACAGAAACAGAACCTTCAATCTGACTCGTCCATGCCAAATAGATATCCTAAATTAATCCAGTCTCATTTGCCAGCATTTTGCCCATATCCCTTGAAATCCTTCCTATTGATATACCCATCCAGATGCTTTTTAAATGTTGCAATTGTACCGGCCTCCACCACTTCCTCTGGCAGCTCATTTCATACACGCACCACCCTCTGCGTGAAAAAATTGCTCCTCAGGTCCCTTTTAAGTCTTTCTCCTCTTACCTTAAACCAGTGACCCCTAGTTTTGAACCCCCCTATCCTGGGGAAAAGACCTTGACTATTCACCCTATCCATGGCACTCATGATTTTATAAACTTCTATAAGGTCACCTCTGATGCTCCAGGGAAAACAGCCCTGGCCTGTTCAGCCTCTCCCTGTAGCTCAAACCCTCCAACCCTGGCAACATCCTTGTAAATCTTTTTCTGAACCCTTTCAAGTTTCACAGCATTTTTTTCCATGACAGCAAGACCAGAATTAAATGAGTATACTAAAACTGGCCTAACCAATGGACTGTACAGTCTCAACATGACCTCCCAACTCCTATACTCAATGCACTGACCAATGAAAGCAAACGTACCAGTAGCCTTCTTCACCACCCTGTCTACCTGCAACTCTACTTTGAAGGAACCTACATCCCTGGGCGTCTTTGTTTAGAAAAAATCCCCAAGGCCCCACTGGTAACTGTTTAACTCCTGCCCTTGTTTCTCTTACCAAAATGCAACACCCCATATTTCTCTGAATTAAACTCCATCTGCTACTCCTGCCCATCTGATCAAGGTCCCATTGTACTCTAAGATAACCTTCTTCACTGCCCACTAATTTTGGTGCCATCTGCAAACATACTATTTCTCCTACATTCACATCCAAATCATTTACACGTAGAGGACACAGTTGTGGTCACCCACTGATAGCAAGCTCTATTGCAAGACTCATGGAACGGAAACAGGCAAGAAGTAATTTCATTGACTGCCTCCAATACATTTTTTTCCCTCTAACTTTTGTCTAAACTCTTAAGCGACTCACCTAGAGACGGATGAGCAGAGCACTTGCTGGGGTTTGCAGTGGGAAGGTCGAACAAGGAGGCTGCAGTTGTCCTGGTCAGAGAGGCGGCTCCACTTTTATACTGCTGCCTCTTGGCCAGTTTAGGTGCAGAATGAGCACAATCCCTGCAAGCTCAGCAACCCGCAGCCTTGTAAGGGTCCACGTGAGACCGAAAGCTTTTGTGCGGAGGCTCGGTGGCCATTGTGGGAAGGATCAGTTTTGCCTTTCTCTTCAAAGCTTGCCACAATAGAAAATGCTGTTTTCACTTTTGACCTGCAGCCAGATTACAAGAAAAACAGACTGACACAACACTCTAGCCCGACTGCCAGTACAATTAGTTACATGCCACTTTGCAAGTACAATGAGCTGGATATGCAGCTATGATTTAGTGAGATTATATTGTTGGAAAGTTGTTCTCTCGGTCTTGCTTAGTTCTCAGGCATCACTTCTACTCAGCAGAGTAACACCCCAGATGCATATTTTCATCCAAACCCTTCACCTTCTCTCTAATTTGGGTCCCAAATTTATGACCAAAGGCCAAAAGACAAGGAGTGGCACAGTGCTGCCTCACAGGGACATGGGTTCAATTCCTGCCCGGGGCGACTGTCTGTGTGGAGTTTGCACATTCTCCTTTGTCTGCGTGTGTTAACACTGGGTGCTCCGGTTTCTTCCCACAGTCCAAAGATGTGCAGGTTGGGTGGATTGACCATGCTAAATTGCCCCATGTTGTCCAGGGGTATGTAACTTCAGTGGATTAGCCATTGGAATTGTGGGGTTACAGGTATAGGACTGGGATGGAGGTGATGCTTTTCGGAGAGGTAGAGTGAACTACTTGGGCCGAATGGCCTGTTTCCACATTATAGGCATTCTATGAAGATGTGGCAGATGGTATTTAAGTGCAAGGTGATGCACTTTAGAAGGAGAAACAAAATGATGAAGTATTTGATGAATGGCAAGATACTGGGTAGCTTGGAGGGATCTCAGGGTAATTATTCACAGATTCCTGAACTTGGAGCACGTGAATAGGATAGTTAAGAGGACATATGCGACATTTGCTTTCATCGGTTGTGGCATAAAGTGTAAGAGCAAGGAGGTACTGTTGAAGTTGTACAGAGCAGGCCTCAGCTGGAGGATTGAGTGCAGTTCCGGTCGCCTCACCATGAGAAGATTGTGATAGCATTAGAGGGGGTACAGAGGAGATTCACCAGGATATTGTCTGGGATGGAGACTTTGAGCTATAAGCAGAGACTAAATAGACTTGGATTGTTTTCTTTAAAGCAGAGAAGACTGAAGGGGGACATGATTGATATGGATAAGATTGATGGATGGGGTGAGTGGGAAGCAACTGTTCCCCTTGGTTGAGGGGTCGATCATGAGAGGGCATAGTTTTAGGGTATGGTGAGAATCTAGAATGCACTGCCCAGGAAGGTAGTGGAGAATGGAAACCTTACAATCTTTAAAACATACTTGGGTGCGCACTTGGAATAACGTAACCTTCAAGGGTTACAGGTATAGGACTGGGATGGAGGTGATGCTTTTCGGAGAGGTAGAGTGAACTACTTGGGCCGAATGGCCTGTTTCCACATTATAGGCATTCTATGAAGATGTGGCAGATGGTATTTAAGTGCAAGGTTTAGATTAGATTACTTACAGTGTGGAAACAGGCCCTTCGGCCCAACAAGTCCACACCGACCCGCCGAAGCGCAACCCACCCAGCCTCATTCCCCTACATTTACCCCTGCACCTAACACTACGGGCAATTTAGCATGGCCAATTCACCTGACCTGCGCTTTTTTGGACTGTGGGAGGAAACCGAAGCACCCGGAGGAAACCCACGCAGACAAAGGGAGAATGTGCCAACTCCACACAGTCAGTCACCTGAGGCGGGAATTGAACCCAGGTCTCTGGCGCTGTGAGGCAGCAGCGCTAACCACTGTGCCACCGTGCCGCCCAGGTGATGCACTTTAGAAGGAGAAACAAGATGATGAAGTATTTGATGAATGGCAAGATACTGGATAGCTTAGAGGGATCTCAGGGTAATTATTCGCAGATTCCTGAACTTGGAGCACGTGAATAGGATAGTTAAGAGGACATATGGGACATTTGCTTTCATCGGTTGTGGCATAAAGTGTAAGAGCAAGGAGGTACTGTTAAAGTTGTACAGAGCAGGCCTCAGCTGGAGGATTGAGTGCAGTTCCGGTCGCCTCACCATGGGAAGATTGTGATAGCATTAGAGGGGGTACAGAGGTGATTCACCAGGATGTTGTCTGGGATGGAGACTTTGAGCTATAAGCAGAGACTAAATAGGCTTGGATTGTTTTCTTTAAAGCAGAGAAGACTGAAGGGGGACATGATTGATATGGATAAGATTGATGGATGGGGTGAGTGGGAAGCAACTGTTCCCCTTGGTTGAGGGGTCGATCATGAGAGGGCATAGTTTTGGGTATGGTGAGAATCTAGAATGCACTGCCCAGGAAGGTAGTGGAGAATGGAAACCTTACAATCTTTAAAACATACTTGGGTGCGCACTTGGAATAACGTAACCTTCAAGGATATGGGACAAGGGCAGGAAATTGAGATTAGCACACCTTTCGTGGTAGTTATTGTCAGTGCAGAGTTGATGGGCCGAAGGGCCTTTTCAGCACAGCATGAATCTCTGACTCTCAGATTGGAGCCTCATCTTTTTACTTGTAATGAAGCAGTTTAAGGCTGTTGTATGAGACACCATTGAAACGCAAAAATTTATGGAAGACAAAACTAATTTTTGAAAAATAAATTGCATTTATAAAAAGCTCTCCACACCCTGTGAATATCTCAGAGTGCCTTATATCTAATTAGTTGTTTTTGGTTAAAGTTATAGAGTCATAGAGGTCTATAGCATGGAATCAGGCTCTTCGGCCCAACTTGTCCATGCTGTCCAGTTTTCACTATTTAAGCTAGTCCCATTTGCCTGCGTTTGGTCTCTATCCCTCCATACCAAACCCATCCATATACCTGTTTAAACGTTCCTTAAATGATGGAATTATGCTCCCTTCCATCACTACCTCTGGCAGCCCATTCCAGACACCCACCACCCTCTGGGTGAAATAACTGTTCCTCTGGACACTTTAATATCTCTCCCCTTTCACCTGAAACCTATACCCTCTAGTTTTAGACTCCCCTACCATGCGGAAAAGCTCTTGACTATCTGCATTATCTCTGCCTCTCATTGGGGTTGCTGTATTAGTAAGAAATGAAATTAAATCAATTGTAAGGAAAAAAGTAGGTTCAGATGATGTAGAATCTGTGTGAGTAGAATTGAGGAACCACAAAGGTTAAAACAAAAACCATAGCTGGAGTTATGTCCAGGCCCCCAAACAGTAGTCAGGAGCTGGGGTGCAAGATACACCAGGAGATAGAAAAGATGTGTAGGAAAGACAAAGTTACAGTGACCAAGGGGGATTTCAATATGCAGGTGGACTGGGAACATCTGGTTAGTAATGATTTGCAAGGAAAGGAATTATTGGAATGTCTACGAGATGGCATTTTGGAACAGCTTGTGGTGGCGCCAACTAGGGAAAAGGCAATTTAGTGTTGTGCAATGAGTCAGATTTGGGAAGGAAGCTTAACGTGAAGGAACCCTTAGGAGGCAGTAATCATAACATGATTGAATTTACTCTGCAATTTGAGAGGGAGTAGATAGAATTAGAGGCAACGGTATTACAGCTGAATAAAGGCACCTACAAAGGCAAGAGGGAGCAGCTGGGTAGAATTGACTGGGAGCCTGGCAGGAGAGACAGTGGAATAGCAATTGCAGGAGTTTCTGGGAGTAATTCAGGAGACATAGCAGAGATACATCCTGAGGTAAAGGAAGCATAGTACAGGGAGGATGAGGCAACCGTGGCTGACTAGGGAAGCTAAGGATAGCATAAAAGCAAAAGAGAAAGCATATAATGTGGCAAAGGGCAGTGGGAAACCAGAGGACTGGCAAGCTTACAAAGACAAACAGAGGGCAACAAAGAATGAAATAAGGAGGGAGAAAATTAAATATGAGTTTAAGCTAGCTAGTAATATCGAGGAAGACTGTAAGAGTTTCTTTGGATATGTAAAGGGCAAAAGAGAGGCAAAGATGGACATTGGGCTGCTGGAAAATGACACTGGAGTGATAGTAGTGCGGAACAAGGAAATGGGTGAGGAACTGAATAATTACTTTGTGTCACTCTTCATGGTGAAAGACACGAGTAATATCTCAAAAATTCAAAAGATTGATGGGGCAGAGCTGAGTATGGTGGCCATCACCACGGAGAAGATGCTAGAAAAACTGAATGGCCTGAAGATGGATAAATCACCTGGACCAGATGGGCAACATCTTAGAATTCTAAGGGAGATAGCTGAAGATATAGGGGAGGCGTTAGTGGTGATCTTTCAGGAATCGCTAGAATCAGGGAGGGTTCCAGAGGACTAGAAAATCACTAACATGACATCCCTGTTTAAAAAGGGAGTAAGGCAAAAGATGGAAAGTCACAGACCGATTAGCCTAACCTCAGTTGTGGGTAAGATCCTGAAATTCATTATAAAGGATGAGATTTTTGAATATTTGGAAGTATATGGTAAAATAGGGCAAAGTCAGCATGGTTTCATCAAGGGGAGGTCAGGCCTGACAAATCTGCTAGAATTCTTTGAGGAAGTAATGAGCATGTTAGACAAAGGAGAGCCAATGGATGTTATCTACCTGTACCTCTCGAAGGTCTTTGACAACGTGCCATACAGGAGGCTACTAAGTTAGATAAGGGCCCATAGCGCTAGAGGCAAGGTGCTAGCATGGATAGAAGCCTGGCTCTCTGGCAGAAAGCAGAGGGTGAGGATAAAAAGGTCCTTCCCAGGATGGCAGCCGGTGACAAGTGGTGTTCCACAAGGCTCAGCGTTTGGATGACAACTTTTCATGTTATACATTAACAATCTAGATGAAAGGACTGAGGGCATTCTGGCTTAGTTTGCATACAATACAAAGATAGGCAGAGGGACAGCTAGCATTGAGGAGGCAAGGAGGCTGCAGAGAAATTTGGAGGAAGTGAGGACTACAGATGCTGGACATCAGAGTCGAGAGTCTAGTGCTGGAAAAGCACAGCAGGTCAGGCAGCATCCGAGAAGCAGGAGAATCAATGTTTCAGGCAAAAGCCCATCATCAGGAATGGCTTGAAGGGCTGAAGAAGGGCTTACGCCTGAAATATCGATTCTCCTGCTCCTCGGATGTTGCCTGACCTGCTGTGCTTTTCCAGCACCACAATCTCAACTGCAGAAGGATTTGGACAGGTTAGGAGAGTGGACAAAGAAGTGGCAGATGGAGTACAACCTGGAGAAGTGGGAGCTCACGCACTTTCGTTGGAAGAATAGAGGCATGGACTCTTTTCTAAATGGGGAAAAGATTCAGAAATCTGAAGTGCAAAGAGGCTTGGGCGTCCTAGTCCAGAATTCTCTCAAGGTCAACTTGCAGGTTGAGTCAGTAGTTAGGAAGGCAAATGCAATGATGGCATTTATTTTGAGAGGACTTGAATATAAAAGCAGGGATGTAGTTCTGAAGCTCTATAAGGCTCTGGTCAGACCACATTTGGTCTTCTCAGGAAGGATGTACTGGTCCTGGAGCATGTTCAGAGGAGGTTCACGACAATGGTCCCAGGAATGAAAAGCTTAACATGTGAGGAACGTTTGAGAACTCTGGGTCTATACTCAGTGGAGTTTTGAAGGATGAGGGGTGATCTAATTGAAACCTACAGAATACAGAATGGCCTGGGTAGAGTGGATATTGGGAAGATATTTCCATTGGTAGGACAGACTAGGACCCGAGGGCACAGCCTTAGAGTAAAGGGAAGACCCTTTAGAACAGAGATAAGGAAAAACTTCTTCAGCCAGAGAGTGGGGAATCTGTGGAATTCACTGCCACAGAAGGCTGTAGAGGCCAGTTCATTGAGTATATTTAAGACTGAGATAGATCGGTTCTTGAGTATCAAGGGAATCAAGGGTTACGGGGAGAAAGCGGGAGAATGGGGTTGAGAAATGTATCAAGGAGAAAGTGAGGTCTGCAGATGCTGGAGATCAAAGTTGAAACTTTATTGCTGGAACAGCACAGCAGGTCAGGCAGCATCTAGGGAACAGAAGATTCGACGTTTCGGGCACAGGCCCTTCTTCAGGAATGAGCAGAGAGTGTTCAGCAGGAGAAGATAAAAGGTAGGGAGGAAGGACTTGGAGGAGGGGCGTTGGAAATGTGATAGGTGGAAAGAGGTCAAGGTGAAGATGATAGGTCGGAGTAGGGTGGAGGCGGAGAGGTCAAGAAGAAGACTACAGGTTTCCAATGCCCCTCCTCCAAGTCCCTCCTCCCTACCTTTTATCTTTTCCTGCTGAACACTCTCTGCTCATTCCTGAAGAAGGGCCTGTGCCCGAAACGTCGAATCTCCTGTTCCCTAGATGCTGCCTGACCTGCTGTGCTGTTCCAGCACTAAAGTTTCAACTGAGAAATGTATCAGCCATGATTGAAAGGTGGAGCACACTTGATGGGCTGATTGGCCTATTTTCTGCTCCTAGGTCTTATGGTCCATTTCCATAAGGTCACTCCTCAGTCTCCTACCCTCCAGGGGTAAAAAGTCCCAGTCTATCCAACCTCTCCTTATAACTGAACCATATAACTGAAGTGTGATTGCTCTTATAATGTGGTACCCACAGAGGCACAGAAAGGTGTGACAAATATCAATGCAATAATGACAAGATGGTCAGTTTTTTTGGTGATGATTTGCCCATTCGCCCAGTGGAGACTAGTGCACTGGAAATCAAGCCCACTATTTCATGAGTGGTCACAACTATGTCAATGACCAATTGAATCACTAGGGTGGTTAGTTTGCCTGACTGGGACCAGTCTCTACGAGAAACTCACACCAGGTTTCATCAATGGAGAAGAAAAGCAACTTGTTTATTATAAACAAACACATCATTTAACAAGTGGCAAACTGAATTATTAATTACTGATATTCAGACTCAAACATTTCCCCATTTAAATCACAACACATCCACACACACACATATATATAGACACACCCCCACATCTACGCACACACACGCATATGCACACACACACCCATCCACATCTACACACACACATGCATTCGTACACACACACACACATGCATACGTACACACACATGCACGTACACACACACACCCATACAGACACACACACACACATACACATACCCTCCAGCGCGCGTGCACACACACACATTCACACACACCCCAAAAGCACGCACGTACACATCCATGCACACACACACACACAAAGATAAACTGCCACTTCAGAAAAAATATGTGTGGTTACTTATGCAAAAAAGATCAAATTCTGTGGATCAAGAGTTCAAACCAGACAGGTACAATGAGGTGACTTTCTCACAACTCTTCTAGCTTCTGGCGATGATAACACTTTGTAGTTTACTGCAGAAAATCCTCAATTTAGTCACCAGTCAGCTTGACCGAGGTTTGAGTTGGAAATTCCTCTCTGCAAAGGCTTTGAGTACTGAGAGAGAGATAGAGATAGAGGTAAAGGTAGAAAAGGAGATAGAACCAGAGACAGAGACCTGTTGTGGTTTGCAAGCTTTTCAGAGATTTGTTGTCACTACCTTCCGTTCTGTGCTGAAGCAAATCTATAAGCTGCTGCTGGTAAATGCATTTCAATACACAAGAGCCTGGCACCAGATAATCTCACAAAATTATCACATCCCGTTTCTCCAAAAGATACATGGGCTTGTGTAATCAATAAATAAACACCACACAGTTCCGCTTTCCCCTTCAAGTTGTAAAGAAATATAAATAATTTGCAATATCTGCAACATACTAATATCCAAACCTCAACGTTTCCAGTTCCAAATAAAAAAATGAGTCCTTGATCAGGGATGAAGTAACATTTCTGAATGCATTTCAGTACAAGGTAAATATGACAATAATACAATGCAGCTCAGGATTATTATACTCCTTCACCCTCATTCTTGGAAGATTTGTGCAATTTCTTATAACTGTTTCCTCTCAAATTTTTAAAATTGTGGGATTGAATTGAGAAGCTCAGATGAAATAACCTGACATTTTAAGTTTTGCATTTCTCGCCTAAGGCTCGGGGACTATGATCAGTGGGTGTTAGTGTGTTCTTTTGGTCACATTGGGCATAAACTTCAAAATGCTAGCAGCCTGCAACAATCCCAGAGTCTCCTTTATTTATTTATTGCAGAGAGAGCTTCTTATTCTGATACTGCTACAATTTGTTGGGTAGCCCCCAGATTCTAATTTCCCAATTCACCATCTTGTGATAAGACTCCACCACCCCCAAGTCATTGGCATTATTTGCCATGTTAAAATGTTGACTAAAGTCAGGGGCAGTGACAACAATCCATTTTCTGAGATTACTTTGGCTTCTTGAAAGCTATTGGCACATTTTGACCATATTACCCCTTGCCTGTTATCACAATAAATCTGTTAAAGGTACAACTACAGTGCTGAAGTTAGGCATGAACTCCCAATATAAACAACACAGCAATGGAAATTTCTGAGGAACAGGGAAATGTGTGTCTGCATGGGGTGTGTGTGTGTGTGTGTTTGTGTATGTGTGTGTAGGTGTATGCGTGTATAGGTGTGTGTACATATGCATGTGTATGCATGTGTGTGTAGGTGTGTGCGTGTGTATGTGTGTGTGTATATGTGTGTGTGTGTGCGTGTGTGTGTACGTATGCATGTGTTTGTGTGTGGGGATGGGTGTGTGTGTGATGTGTGTGTGTATGTGTGTGTACGTATGCATGTGTGTGTAGGTGTGTGTGTGTGTGGGTGTGTGTGTGTGCATGTATGTGTGTGTGGGTGTGTGTGCGTGTATGTGTGTGTGTATGTGGGTGCGGGTATATGTCTATCAGAGCGGAAACCTTCACGGCATTTCTCAACACTTGTCCTTTCCTTACAATGTGTCCTATGTGAGTTACCCTAACTTACACAAACTCACTCTTGGCAAGATTTATTGCAAAGCCAGCTAACAGAAACTGTTTGAATAAGTCTAATTGTTTGACACAGTCTTCCCAGGTGTCACTATATACCAAGAAAATAAAGTACACAGGAAGATACATGAGCTGCAACTTGATTCTTAAGGCTTGGGAATGCTGCTGGGGTGTTTTTCAGTCTGAGTTGTATGACTCAATATTAAGATAAAGCATTTGGTGTAACAAAGGCAGCTATTTACCTTTCATTCAATCAGTCTTAGTAAAGTCTTAAGCATTGTCAACACAATCCATAGTCTTTTAACCCAGGAATTGGGTTTGAATTTGCTTTTGTTACTGATCAACTTTTCTGTAGTCTGTGCAGAATCTCAAAGATTGACTGGCTAACAGGAAGCAGAGACTATCATAAGTGGGTCTTTTTCAGGCTGGTAAGATTTGATAAATCACGTACCACAATGATTGGGGCTAGGACTTCAACTGCTCAGAACTTACATAAAAAGCTTTAGGTGATGGTTGGTGAATTTGCTGATGACACAAAGACAGATGGGAAGGTAAGTGAGGAGGATGTAAGGAGCCAATGAAAAGACATAGATAGGTTGCATAAGTTGGCAAAGATGTGGTAAATTGAGTATAGTGTGAGAAAAAGTGAAATTGTCCATTTGGGCAGAAAGAATAAAAAAAAGCATGTTATCAAATTAGGGAGGAAATACAGAGTTCTGAGATTCATGCATGAATCACAAAACATTAGCGTGCAGCTGCAGTAAGCAATTAAGAATAAGCAGCATTTTATCAAAGTGAAATTAATACAGATATAAGGAGGTGGTGTGACTGCAGGGCAATACTGTTCAGTTTTAGCCACTTTACTTAAGGAAGGAGGTAAATGCATTTGGAGAAGATTTATTGGACTAATGGGCAAATTATTTGGCACATTGTCTTTTAAGGAGTATTGGGCAGATCAGGCCTGTATCTGATGGAGTTTAGAAGAGTAGTCAGTGACTTGGTTGAAACACATCCTGAGAAGTCCTGATGAAGGGCTTTTGCCCGAAACATCGATTTTGCTGCTTCTCAGATGCTGCCTGAACAGAGGTGCTCTTCCAGCACCACTAATCCAAAATCTGGTTTCCAGCATCTGCAGTCATTGTTTCTACCTGAGAAGTCTAGACAGGGTGGTGTAATGTCAGGCTGGAAAAGCCTGACAGGTTCTTTAACGTCAAAGTGAAGTAATATAATTCTTTTAAACAATGGATCACACAGTTGGCATCAGGTCAGAAAATTTAAGTCCCACATCGAGAGACTTGAAGTTCAAATCTAGGAGGTCACTTCAGTGAGATGCCGAGGGAGTGCTGCACTGTCAGTTCTGCAGCGTTTTGGATTACCCATTAAACAGAGGCCCAATCTGCGCTCTGAGTTAGCTACAAACCATTCCAAGGTATTGGTTTGAAAAACCGGAAGGTGATCCCAGTTTCCAATTTTTGTTCCTTAACCAAAAGCTCAGGATAACATTCTAACCACACTGCGGCTTCTGGGAATATGCTTCACTGCTACAATTCCCATATCACAACCACGTTTACAAGCACAACCTTCTAGCAAGCTTGACGGCAGGAATTGCAACGAATTAGGTCCCAAAGACTGTATTTCCTTCTCAACGTAATCGGACTTAAGCCCATGATCAACCTTCCTGTCCCTAATTAAGATCCTAGGAGGTCACTCCCTTTGGGATTCCCCCAGCAATTGCTGAGAGCTGCAATGCATTGAGCAGCTTATCGCTGGGGTGTGAGGGAGTGCAGAGGAGAGATTCCCCTCATTGAGAGGTGATCACAGAATTAGTACTGACGCATCGTGTCTGCACCAGCTCCATTTCCTAGTGCACATTTCCTGTCTTTTTCCCACATTCCTGCTCACCTAAGGAAAATCCTAAAGAAATTGCGATCTAAAGAAAATCCAATGCCCTCTTCAATGCCTCCGTTATCGCTCCCAAAACCACATTTCCACGAAGTGTACTCCAGACCCTAACTCCTCGCTATGTGAAAATGTTTGCTTCTCACATCATCCTTGCTTCAATTGCATATAGAGTCATAGAGACGTACAGCAAGGAAACAGACCCTTCGGTCCAACCCGTCCATGCCGACCAGATATCCCAACATAATCTAGTCCCACCTGCCAGCACCCAGCCCATATCCCTCCAAACCCTTCTGATTCATATACCCATCCAGATGCCTTTTAAATGTTGCAATTGTACTAGTCTCTCCCACTTCCTCTGGCAGCTCATTCCATACACGTACCACCCTCTGCATGAAAATGTTGCCCCTTAGGTTCCTTTTATATCTTTCCCCTCTCACCCTAAACCTATGCCCTCTAGTTCTGTACTCCCTGACCTCAGGGAAAAGACTTTGCCTATTTATCCTATCCATGCCCCTCATAATTTTGTAAACCTCTATAAGGTCACCCCCTCAGCCTCCGACACTCCAGGGAAAACAGCCCCAGCCTGTTCAGGCTCTCCCTGTAGCTCAAATCCTCCGACCCTGACAACGTCCTTGTAAATCTTTTCTGAACCCTTTCAAGTTTCACAACATCTTTCCAATAGGAAGGAGACCAGAATTGCACGCAATATTCCAAAAGTGGCCTAACCAATGTCCTGTAGAGCCACAACATGACCTCCCAACTCCTGTACTCAATACTCTGACCAATAAAGGAAAGCATACCAAACGCCTTCTTCACTATCCTATCTACCTGCGACTCCACTTTCAAGGAGCTATGAACCTGCACTCCAAGGTCTCTTTGTTCAGCAACACTCCCTAAGACCTTAACATTAACTGTATAAGTCCTGCTTTCCCAAAATGCAGCACCTCACAATTATCTAAATTAAACTCCATCTGCCACTTCTCAGCCCATTGGCCCATCATAAGACATAGGAGCAGAAATTAGGCCATTCAGCCCATTGCATCTGCTCCACCATTCAGTCATGGCTGATAAGTTTCTCAACCCCATTCTCCCACTTTCTCCCCATAACCCTTAATCCCCTTGATACTGAAGAACCGATCTATCTCAGTCTTAAATATACTCAATGGCCTGGCCTCCAAGGGTTCTGTGGCAATGAATCCTATAGATTCCCCACTCTCCGGCTGAAGCAGTTTCTCCTTATCTCTGTTCTAAAAGGCTGTCCCTTTACTCTAAGGCTGTGCCCTACGGTCCTTGTCTTTCCCCAATGGAAACATCTTCCCAACATCTACTCTGTCCAGGTCATTCAGTATTCTGTAGGTTTCAATTAGATCACCCCTCATCCTTCTAAACTCCACTGAGTATAGACCCAGAGTTCTCAAACATTCCTCACATGTTAAGCTATTCATTCCTGGGACCATTCTCTTGAACCTCCTCTGAACACGCTCCAGGGCCAGTACATCCTTCCTGAGATATGGGGCCCAAAACTGCACGCAACATTCCAAATGTAGTCTGATCAGAGTCTTATAGAGCCTCAGATGTACATCCTTGCTTTTATATTCAAGTCCTCTCAAAATAAATGTCACTTTAATATCACTTTAAATCTTTAAATTTTTGCCCTCTCATTCTCGTTTGTTTTACAAGCAGGAACTCTGTCCAGCTCACTCATGCAAACTTCACTGAAATCATCCTCTGCTGGAGAGCAGTCCCAACTCCACCAATCTAACCTCAAAGCTGAAGTTTCACATTTCTGGAAGCGTTCTTGTAAATGACTTCTGCACTCTGTCTCCAATGCATTCACAACTTCCCTCTACTGTGGTGCCCACAACTGTACGCAATGATCAAACTGAGTCCGAACATGTGCCTTGTACAAGGTCAACAACATCTTCTTGCTCTAGCACTCTGTGCCCTTATTAATAAAGCCAAGGACGCTGCCACCTTTGCTTACTGCTCTCTCCAGCTGTTCTGTCACCTTCAATGATCTTTGTTCATACGCCATTGAGAGTTCTACCTTCATTTTATCAAGTCACTCAATGTTATTCCAACTAAACTGCAAACGTTGGGGGTAGTCTATGGTATTCTATGGTATAAACTGCAAAAGTGCATAATCGAGTAATTAGAAGTTTGGCTGGCAAAGGTGCATCTCCCCCATACACCCCATGGTCTTGCTTTTAGGGGAAATCTTGTTGGTAGCCATGCCTCTGCCTGTTTGAGAGCTAGCTTCCAGGGCTTATGCCCGAAACGTCGATTGTCCTGCTCCTTGGATGCTGCCTGACCTGCTGCGCTTTTCCAGCAACACATTTTCAGCTCTGATCTCCAGCATCTGCAGCCCTCACTTTCTCTCAGCCTAATATCTCGGCAGGATCATGTCCCAGCTTTCAAAACCATTGGATGGAAAGGACACATGTCACAAGGTCTTCAAAGGTGTGAGATAAATACAAGTCTCTCCTGTCAGACGATTGGCGTTTCTTACAAACCCTCAGCACCCGGGTGTTTGCCAGTCAGATTTATACATCAAAAACTCAGCCAATTTGTCAGAGAAATGAGATGGCAAACTGCATTGAGAATGATATCTGGAGCGGTGGATAGGTGACACAGTGGCTCAGTGGTTAACATTAAGGATGTGGGTATAATTCCTGCCTCGGGCCACTGTCTGTGTTGAGTTTGCACATTCTCCCACATGGGTTTCCTCCCACAGTGAAAAGATATGCAGGATATGCCATGCTAAATTGCCCATGCTAAATGGCCATGCTAAATTGCCCATAGTGTTAGGTGCATTAGTCAGGGGTAAGTATAGGGGAGTGAGTTACTCTTCAGAGGGTTGGTCTGGACTTGTTGGGTCACATAGCCTGTTTCCACACTTTAGGGAATCTAATCTAATCAAGGGTTGTTCTGTCATGTCTCTGGATGTGGCAATGAGTGCCATTTTCCTGCAGATGGCGCCAGTGTTCTGTTGATGCTTGTTGCAATTAGTTTAGATTTGCAGAAAAAATTTCGACCGACATTCCACACAAACACAGTGGCTACAAGTGCAGGTCAGATGCTAGGAGTACTGCGCTGAGTAACTCCACTCCTGACTCCCCAAGGCCTGTCCACCATCTACAAACCACAATACGGGATTGCAATGGAATACTCCCCACTCAGGGTCATGTGTCAGAGAGATGTACAGCACAGAAACAGACCCTATGGTCCGACTAGTCCATGCTGACCAGATATCCTAAATTAATCTAGTCCTATTTGCCAGTAATTGGCCCATATCTCTCTAAACCCTTCCTTTTCGTATACCCATCCAGATGCCTTTTAAATGTTGTAATTGTACCAGACTCCACCACTTCCTCTGGCAGCTCATTCTATACACGCACCTCCTCTGTGTAAAAAGTTGCCCCTTAGATCCCTTTTAACTCTTTCCCTTCTCACCTTAAGCCTATGCCCTCTAGTTCTGGACTCCCCACCCCAACCTAGGCAAAAGACCTTGTCTGTTTACCCTATCCATGCCCCTTGTGATTTTATAAACCTTTTGTCTGCAAGGTAGAAAGACCCTAATGGGAGTTATCTACAGGCCCTCAAACAGTAGCCTGGATGTAGTGTGTAAGTTGACTAAGGAGCTGAAATTGGCCTGTCGCAAAGATATTACTACAGTTGTTGTGGGGGATTTCAACATGCAGGTAGACTGGGAGAATCAGGACGGTACTGGACCCCAAGAAAGGGAGTTTGAGGCTGACGAGGGAAGTTAAGGACCATATAAAGACAAAAGGAAAAAAGTATAACATAGCAAAGATGAGTGGGAAATCTGAGGACTAGGAAGCTTTTAAAGAACAACAAAGGATAACTAAAAAGGAAATACACAAAGAAAAAATAAGGTACGAAGGTAAACTGGCCAAAAATATAAAAGAGGATAGTAAAGGCTTTTTTAGGTATTTGAAAAGAAAAAAAATGGTTAAGACTAAAATTGGTCCCTCGAAGTCAGAAACAGGTAAATTTATTACGAGGAACAAAGAAATGGCAGAAGAGTTGAATTGGTACTTTAGATCTGTCTTCACTGGGGAAGACACGAGCAATCTCCCAGATGTAATAGTGGCTGAAGGACCTGAACTGAAGGGATTAGGTGTTGGATAGACTGTTAGGTCTGAAGGTTGATAAGTCCCCGGGACCTGATGGTCTGTATCCCAGGGTACTGAAGGAGGTGGCTCTAGAGATCGTGGATGCGTTGGTGATCATTTTCCAATGTCCTACAGATTCAGGATCAGTTCCTGCGGATTGGAGGGTGGCTAATGGTGCCCCACTTTTCAATAAAGGAGGGAGAGAGAAAACAGAAAATTATAGACCAGTTAGTCTGACCTCAGTGGTGGGAAAGATGCTGGAGTCTATTATAAAAGATGAAATTATGACACATCTGGATAGCAGTAACAGGATAGGTCAGAGTCAGCATGGATTTATGAAGGGGAAATCATGCTTGACTAATCTTCTGGAATTTTTTGAGGATGTAACTCTGAAGATGGACGAGGGAGGTCCAGTAGATGTAGTGTACCTGGACTTTCAGAAAGCCTTTGATAAAGTCCCACATAGGAGGTTAGTGAGCAAAATTTGGGCACATGGTATTAGGGGCAAAATACTGACATGGATTGAAAATTGGCTGGCTGACAGGAAACAAAGAGTAGTGATAAATGGCTCCCTTTTGGAATGGCAGACAGTGACCAGTGGTGTGCCACAGGGATCAGTGCTGGGACCTCAGCTTTTTACAATGTACATTTATGATATAAATGATGCTACTAAAAGTAATATCAGCAAATTTGCTGATGACACAAAGCTGGGTGGCAGAGTGAAATGTGAGGAGGATGTTAGGAGAATACAGGGTGGCTTGGACAGGCTAGGTGAGTGGCAGATGCAGTTTAATGAGAATAAATGTGTGGTTATCCACTTTGGTGGCAAGAACAGGAAGGCAGATTACTACCTAAATGGAGTCCAGTTAGGTAAAGGGGCAGTACAACGTGATCTAGGTGTTCTTGTACACCAGTCAATGAAGGTAAGCATGCAGGTACAGCAGGCAGTGAAGAAGGCTAATAGCGTGCTGGCCTTCATAACAAGAGGAATTGAGTATAGAAGCAAGGACGTCCTTCTGCAGCTGTACAGGACCCTGGTGAGACTGCACCTGGAATATTGTGCACAGTTTTGGTCTCCAAATTTGAGGAAAGACATTCTGGCTATTGAGGGAGTGAAGCCTAGGTTCACGAGATCAATTCCTGGAATGGCGGGACTATCTTACGCTGAAAGACTGGAGCGACTGGGCTTGTATACACTCGAGTTTAGAAAGCTGAGAGGGGATCTGATTGAAACGTATAAGATTATTAAAGGATTGGACACTCTGGAGGCAGGAAGCATGTTTCCGCTGATGGGTGAGTCCCGAACCAGAGGACACAGTTTAAAAATAAGGGGTAGGCCACTTAGAACAGAGTTGATGAGAAACTTCTTCACCCAGAGAGTGGTGGGTGTATGGAATGCTCTGCCCCAGAAGGCTGTGGAGGCCAAGTCTCTGGATACTTTCAAGATAGAGCTCTTAAGGATAGTGGAATCAAGGGTTATGGTGATAAGGCAGGAACAGGATTCTGATTAAGGATTATCAGCCATGATCATATTGAATGGTGGTGCAGGCTCGAAGGGCAGAATGGCCTACTCCTGCACCTATTGTCTATTGCAGCTCCAACAATAATTAAGAAGCTTGACGCCATCCTGGAAAAAGAAGTCAATTTGATCGATCCTGCTATGACTATCATGACCATCCACTCCCTCCATTCCTGAAGCTCAGGAGCAGGAGTGTGTACCGTTTACAAGAAGCACTGCAGAAATTCACCAAAGTTCCTGCAACAACATCTCACAACCTCTCCAACCTCCAAGGACCTGTCAGGGCGAAAGGAAAAGCTGGTCGATCTAGGGAATGCCGGATGACTAGAGAAGTTGAGGTTTTGGTTAAGAAAAAGAAGGAAGCATATGTCAGGTATAGACGGGATAGGAGAAAGTGAGGGCTGCAGATGCTGGAGATCAGAGCGGAAAATGTGTTGCTGGAAAAGCGCAGCAGGTCAGGCAGCATCCAAGGAACAGGAGAATCAATGTTTCGGGCATAAGCCCTTCTTCAGGAATGATAGACAGGATAGATCAAGTGAATCCTTGGAAGAGTATAAAGGCAGTATGAGTATACTTAAGAGGGAAATCAGGAGGGCAAAAAGGGGACATGAGATAGCTTTGGCAAATAGAGTTAAGGAGAATCCAAAAGGCTTTTATAAATACATTGAAGACAAAAGTGTAACTATGGAGAGAATAGGGCCCCTCAAAGATCAGCAAGGTGGCCTTTGTGTGGAGCCACAGGAGATGGGGGAGATACTAAACGAGTATTTTGCATCAGTGTTTACTGTGAAGAAGGACATGGAAGATATAGACTGTAGGGAATTAGATGATGACATCTTGAAAAATGCCCATATTACAGAGGAGAAAGTGCTGGATGCCCTGAAACACAGAAAAGTGAATAAATCCCCAGGACCTGATCAGGTGTACCCTAGAACTCTGTGGGAAGCTAGGGAAGTGATTGCTGGGCCTCTTACTGAGATATTTGTATCATCGATAGTCACAGGTGAAGAGCCAAAAAACTAGAGATTGGCTAACGTGGTGCTACTATATAAGAAAGGTGGTAAGGATAAGCCAGGGAACTATAGACCAGTGAGCCTGACATCAGTGGTGGGCAAGTTGTTGGAGGGAACCCAGAGTGACAGGATTTACACGTATTCGGAAAGGCAAGGACTGATTAGGGATAGTCGACATGGTTTTGCACGTGGGAAATCATGCCTGACGAACTTGATTGAGTTTTTTGAAGAAATAACAAAGAGGGTTGATGAGGGCAGAGTGGTAGACGTGACCTATATGGACTTCAGTAAGGCGTTTGGCGTGGGAGACAGGTTAGCAAGGTTAAATCTCATACAAAGAATACTGAGAGAACTAGCCATTTAAATACAGGACTGGATCGAAGGTAGAAGACAGAGGGTGGTGGTGGAGGGTTGCTTTTCAGACTGGAGGCCTGTGACCAGTACAGTGCCACAAGGATCAGTGCTGGGTCTACTACTTTTTGTCACTTATATAAATGATTTGAATATGAACATAGGAGCTACAGCTAGTAAGTTTGCAGATGATGCAAAAATTGGAGGTGTAGTGGATAGCAAAGAAGGTTACCTCAGAGTACAATAGGATCTTGATCCGATAGGTCAATGGGCTGAGGAGTTTAATTTAGATAAACGTGAGGTGCAGCATTTTGGTAAAACAAATCAGGATTGGACTTATACACTTAATAGTAAGGTCCTGGGGAGTGTTGCTGAACAAAAAGATCTTGAAGTGCAGGTTCATAGCTCCTTGAAAGTGGAGTTGCAGGTAGATAGGATAGTGAAGCAGGTGTTTGGTATGCTTTCTTTCTTGGTCAGAGTATTGAGTACAGGAGTTGGGAGGTCATGTTGCAGCTGTACAGGACATTGGTTAGGTCACTGTTGGAATATTGCTTGCAATTCAGGTCTCCTTCCTATTGGAAAAAGATGTTTTTCTTAATCAAACCATCAATTTCTTTAGTCATCCAGCATTCCCGAAAACTACCAGCCTTTCCTATCATCCTAACAGGAATATGCTTTCTCTGGATTCTTGTTATCTAATTTCTAAAGGCTTCCCGTTTTCCAGCTGTCCCTTTACCTGTTAACATCTGCACCCAATCAGCTTTCGAAAGTTCTTGCCTAATACCATCAAAATTGGCCTTTCTCCAATTTAGAACTTCAACTTTTAGATCTGGTATATCCTTTTCCATCATTATTTTAAAACTAATAGAATTATGGTCGCTGGCCCCAAAGTGCTCCCCCACTGACACCTCAGTCACCTGCCCTGCCTTATTTTCCAAGAGTAGGTCAAGTTTTGCACCTTCTCTAGTAGGTACATCCACATACTGAATCAGAAAATTGTCTTGTACACACTTAACAAATTCCTCTCCATCTAAACCCTTAACACTATGGCCCAGTCCCAGTCCCAGTCCCAGTCCCAGTCGATGTTTGGAAATTTAAAATCCCCTACCATAATCACCTTATTTTTCTTCGAGATAGCTGAGATCTCCTTACAAGTTTGTTTCTCAATTTCCCTCTGACGAATAGGGGGTCTATAATACAATCCCAATAAGGTTATCATCCCTTTCTTATTTGTCAGTTCCACCCAAATACAGTGGTGACCCCGGAATCCAAACGCCCTATTGTTTGAACAAATTGGAATCCGAACAATTATTTCGAGAAAATTTTGCCCTAAAATCCGAACACACTTTCAGAATCTGAACACCACGTACCGTTCAGGTCACACATTGTTTGTTCAGTTCATCCCGGGAAGTAGTCGTGAAAGCATCTCTCGTGTGTCCATCACTAGTTTACCTCATTTTTTCACCTTGAGTGGTGCTGTTTTTTTTAAATTAATACCCTTGTGTATTCACCATGGTACCCAAGAAGAGCAGTGAAGCAAATAAGTGCATCCACCATTAGCACACCTCACTAAGGTAAATGAAGTTATTTTCATGTTCGTACATTTATTTCTTGCTTTTATTATTATTACTTGATATTTAGGTCATTTACTCATCTTATTTTACCTTAACCATGTGTATTTGCAGTTAAAAGTGTCTTGAAAATGTTTTTTTTTGGAGTCCAGAAATGGATTACTTCACTTTCCATTATTTCTCATGGGGAACATAGTTTTAGAATTTGAACTTTTCGCAAGCCTCTTAGAACGAATTAAAGTCGGATTCCAAAGCATCACTGTAACTTTGCTGGATGTATTTCCAGGAATATCCTCCCACAGCACAGCTGTAATGCTATCCCTTATCAAAAATGCCATACCCTCTCCTCTCTTGCCTCCCTTTCTATCCTTCCTGTGGCATTTGTATCCTGGAACATTAAGCTGCCAGTCCTGCCCATCCCTGAGCCATTTTTCTGTAATTGCTATGATATCCCAGTCCCATGTTCCTAACCATGCCCTGAGTTCATCTGCCTTCCCTGTTAGGCCCCTTGCATTGAAATAGATGCAGTTTAATTTATTAGTCCTACCTTGTCCCTGCCTGCCCTGACTGTTTGACTCGCTTCTGTTCTCCACTGTACCAGTCTCAGATTGCTCTCTTTCCTCACTATCTCCATGGGTCCCAACCACCCCCCACCTTATTAGTTTAAATTCTCCCGAGCAGCTCTAGCAAATCTCCCTGCCAGTATATTAGTCCCCTTCCAATTTAGGTGCAATCCGTCCTTCTTGTACAGGTCACTTCTACCCCAAAAGAGATTCAATGATCCAGAAATGTGAACTCTTCTCTCCTGCAGCAGCTCCTCAGCCACATATTCATCTGCACGATTGTCACAGATGTGTTATCGTTAATCTCAAACAGAGTGTAAACTGCACCATCCCCATTCACCCTGCAGGACTACTTTACAACTTAGTAGAATCATACGCATTTTCTATCAGTTAAAGTGGGAGGAGAGCATGACAAATTTTTCAGTGTAGTGATTTGATTAGAGTGGAGTTGTCTGATAGATGAGGTGGTCCATTTCAGTCAATTATTTTGAAGTGAAAATGGCTCATTCATTCTCTGATCCCGGCAGGTTGTCTGAAGGGCATCATCCTTTCAGGAAGCAGTGGATACCAGCCTGTACTCATGCAGCTGCTGCTGAATGAGACAACAGTGATGGTACAGATTTGCTGTTGCTTTGTTTTTGGTTACTGCAGTTGAGCTTATATTTAAACAGGCTTTCAGTTCTAGAATTTAAGGACCCAGAAAATAACACAGTCTTATTCCTCTACAAACACTGCCCCAGGTTAAATTAATAGTTATGGCTTATATTTTAAGTTTAATCAAGAGACAAATCTCCAAAAACATATAATCAAGAAAGAACCTACTCTACTCACTACTGCAGATTCTCTGTAGGCCACACTTAAAACAATGATTAACTTATTTGATTCTGTGCTGTGAACCTCGCCCAACAGTTTCTCCAAGATCAGTTGTGAATTTCGTCGTTTGATAATTTTCCCAGACGCACTCTGATGTCCATCGATACATGAATTCAAAACATCAAAGGCGGTAACTGTGCAGGTTCTCTCTCACTCTCTCGGTCTCTCCTGCAATGACCTCACCATGTGCTTCCTTTGTCTGCTCCTCTCCCTTTTAAAACTGCTGTTGTTTTGACTTTTCTTTTCCAAAGTTCCAAAACAATGCAACAGCATAAGAAACAGTAATTGCTGCTCCTGGAATTCAAGGAAATCACCTCCAGCACCTAAAATACCTCAAAAAAAGGAACAGCTGTTACTAGGAGCAGCTATAAGGAGAGGCTGAACAGGCTGGGGCTGTTTTCCCTGGAGCGTCGGAGGCTGAGGGGTGACCTTATAGAGGTTTACAAAATTATGAGGGGCAATGATAGGATAAATAGACAAGGTCTTTACCCTAGGGTGGGGGAGTCTGGAACTAGAGGGCATGGGTTTAGGGTGAGAGGGGAAAGATATAAAAGAGACCTTAGGGGCAACTTTTTCACACAGAGGGTATGTGTATGGAATGATCTGCCAGAGGAAGTGGTGGAGGCTGATACAATTGCAACATTTAAGAGGCATTTGGATGGGTATATGAATAGGAAGGGTTTGGAGGAATATGGGCCGGGTGCTGGCAGGTGGGACTAGATTGGGTTGGGATATCTGGTCGGCTGGACGGGTTGGACCGAAGGGTCTGTTTTCAAGCTGTACATCTCTGACTCTATGACTCTATGACATAGAGTCATAGAGATGTACATAGGGAATTATTTGAAAAAGGAAACATTTGCAAGGTATGTAGAAAGATGGTTCATTATCATTTTTAAGATTACTTTTTAACAAGTTAAAAATCTGTCCTTTTGGCCTACTGCATTAAGCATAACAGCTGTTCTTTAGAAAATACTTCATTTACAATCCTGTAGCAGCAACTTACATTTGCATTAGTGTTTTTATTGTATTAAAATGTCCTAAAGCGCTTCACAGACACAGTCTCAAATGTTAATGTTCTGGCTCCCAGTTTGGATTAGTCATCCAGCAACCATGGAAAAGGGTTAAAGGTGAGGAGGAAGGGAGGAACTAGAAGATGGAGAACACTTAACAATGGAGATGCAGAGAAATCTTTCTCTCTGGCAGTCATTTCTTCCCCTCTCCTCCCCTCCCCTCCTCTGAGAAATGGGATATTGGAACTTAGTCATAGAATTAAAGAGCACAGAAACAGACCTGTCAATCAAACTTATCCATACCAATTGGATATCCTAAATTAATCTAGCATTTGGCCCATATTCATCTAAACCCTTCCTATTCATATACCCATCCAAATGCCTTTTGAATGTTTTAATTGTACCAGCCTCCATCACTTCCACTGGCAGCACATTCTATACACGCACCACCCTCTGTGTGAAAAAGTTGCTCCTTAGGAACTTTTAAAATCTTTGCATTCACACCCTAAACCTATACGCTCTAGTTCTAGACTCCCCCAGTCCAGGGAAACGATCTTGTCTATTTATCCTATCCTAACGGAAGAGACAGAGAGGGGACCTGAGTGAGATGAATAAATGGTGAGGGGTATAAAATAGTGTAGATGGGAAAGAGCCTTTCCTCTTGGTGGTGGGATCAATGAGTGGGGAGGCATGGGTTTTAAGGTAAGGGGACATAAGTTTTAGAGGGGATGTGAGAAAAAAATGGTTTCATCCAGAGGGTGGTGAGCATGTGGAACTCAGTGCCTGTAAGGGTAGCAGAGTCAGAAACCTTCATAACATTTACATGCATGTGTGATGTCAAGGCATACAAATGTGTCCTTTTGGCATATTATGGCATGATTTTATAAACCTCTTTAAGGTCAATGCTCAGCTTCCTTCACTGAAGGGTAAAAGGTCCCAGCCAATCCAGCCTCTCCCTATCCAGGTTCCTCCTGTAATTCGAAAGAAGAACGTTTCTATGAAACCTTGCGTAAGCCAAAAAGGCGCAAAGTGAAGAAGCAATTGCCATTAATTCATTTAGATTACGCCTTTTCTTGTAAAAGTGGAAATCCTCGTTGGATTTCTTTTGATTAGCGAAAACAGGTGCTAACGTCGGTCTTTCGTAAAAGCAAAGTGATGTAAAGCAAACTTTCGAAAAGTGGGGGATATCTGTAACTCCAGTCCCAGTAATATCCTGGTAGTTTTTTTCTGCACTCTTTTTAATTCTCAGACAGTAGTGGACCGGTTCTTGACGAACACTGAGAGTTGGAGGTTAGAGTCATACATTTAAAGAGGTTTGAGATCTACAGCACAGAAAAAGGCCATTCAACCCATCGAGTTTTTGCTGATCAAAAACAAATCCCAAAATATTCCAATCCCATTTTCCTGCACTTTGCTCATAGACTTGTATGCCTTGACATCACATGGGCATATCTGAATGCTGCTTCAATGTTATGACGGTTTCTGACTCTGCTACCCTTACAGGCACTGAGTTCCACATCCCCACCACCCTCTGGATGAAACCATTTTTTTCACACATCCTCTCTAAACCTTATGCCCCTTACCTTAAAACATTGCCCCCCCAAATTCATTGATCCCTCCCACCAAAGGGAAAAACTCTTTCCCGCCTACACTATCTATACCCCTCACCAATTATCCATCTCTCTCAGGTCCCCTCTCTGCCTCTTCTGCTCCAAGTGAAACAACCCCCAGTCCGTCCAATCTCTCTTCATAACTGAAACTGTTCAGCCTAAGGTTAGCAGGGATAGACAGGAAAGTGGAGTCAAGGCCAGTATCGGATCAGCCATTGCCTTACTGAGTGATGGAGCAGGTCTGAAGGGGCTGAATGGCCTCTTCTGTTCTGTGAGGAGAAAGTGAGGTCTGCAGATGCTGGAGATCAGAGCTGAAAATGTGTTGCTGGAAAAGCGCAGCAGGTCAGGCAGCATCCAGGGAACAGGAGAATCGACGTTTCCTGAAGAAGGGCTTATGCCCGAAACGTCGATTCTCCTGTTCCCTGGATGCTGCCTGACCTGCTGCGCTTTTCCAGCAACACATTTTCAGCTCTTCCGTTCTGTATCTCTTCTCTCAGCTCCTGGAGCATTCCCTTTACATGTCAGAGAAATGCAAAGCAGCACCTGCTTCCAAATGGAGCTCAGAGCCTAAGGCTGTGAAACACAGAAACAAAACCTGCCTCATTATTTAATTATGAGACAGAGTAAACGCAAGAACTTTACCATAAAGCAGCTACAGCAGCCACTGCACAAAAGAAACATCCTTCAGGCAATAACTGGCTGATCTAATCTGAATAGCAACCTGTTGTAACAGGAGCAGTAGCACGGTGAATGGTGGGGGCTGCTGCTCTCAGTGTATCTGATCAGACACCGATGTTTTCACTGACACAGTACAGTACCACTCCTGCCGCTCCACGGTTGGTGGTGCGACATGAGCAGCTTTGTTCGACCCATTGCGGCCTGTGTAAGATTCTCGGGCACTCTGGAAACCAGGGTCACCGAAGGTGCCTCCTGAACTCACCCCTGAATAGTCCAGGCCTCTACCCCACCACAACCATACCCCAGAGCCGTATGAGATGAGAATCACCTCACTCCCAAACCCTCTCTGGGTCTAATGGAGCATGGTGATGGTGCCTTTTACGCAAGGGTGGCATGATGGCTCAGTGGATGGCACTGCTGCCTCACAGCGCCAGGGATCTGGGTTCGATCCCAGCCTCAGCCAACTCTCTGTGTGCAGTTTGCACATTTTCCCCTTGTCTGCGTGGGTTTCCTCCCACAGTCCAAAGATGTCCAAAGGTGGATTGGCCATTGGAAATTGACTGTAGTGTTCTATCTTTGCTGCAGGGATTCTATTTCCTCCCTCCTCACCATCCCAGGCCCCAAACACACCTTCAAGGTGAAGCACTGCTTTATCCACACTTCACACAATTTAGTCTCATTGCTGCTCATAATGCGGTCTCCTCTACACTGGGGAAACAAAGTTTATACTGAGCGACGGCTTTGCAGAACATCCACGTTCTGTTCACAAAAGTAACCCTGAGCTTCCAGTTTCCTGTCACTTTAACACCCCACCCTGTTCCCTGGCCAACATCCCAGTCTCATGCTTGCTGCAGTGCTCCAGTGAAGCTCAGCACAGGACGGAAATATAGCACCTCATTTTCCGCCCCAGAACTCTGCAACCTTCTGGAATCAATATTGAGTGACTTGAGGCCATGTCTTTACCCTCGCCCCACACACCAGGCCTGGTCATCACATGGGCTGCTACCACATACAACCCATTGTCAGCCACCAGTAGTCCCCATCAGGAGCCAATCATTCTCCCAGGCTGATCTTTAATCACTCCTTTGCCTGTCCAACTGTTCTTTTCTCTCTTTAGGCTGCCTCTCCACCTATCATTTACTCCTCCCACCACCCAATCTTCCACACTAAAACCATCTCTTTCCTAGCTACCATTGGTTCTGAGGAAGAGTCACTGGACCTGAAATGTTAACTCTCATTTCTCTCCACAGATGCTGCCAGACCTATTGAGTTTCTCCAGCAATTGCTGTCCTTGTGCCTGATTTCCAGCATCCGCAGTTCCTTTGGGTTTTTTGACTGTACGTAATCTCCAACGGAACATTATCTTCACGTCATCTCATCTTCAAGTAAAGAGCTCATGTTACTGTTTCACCAACCCCAGCATTTGATTGGTATGTTTACAGAATTGCAGAATGGCTACAGCAAAGAAGGAGACCGTTCAGCCCATCACGCCTGTGCCGGTTCTGTGACCTAGAGCCAGTCTCCTGCCTTTTCCCCATATCCCCTCTGACCATTTCTATCCAAATAACCATCAACACACTCTTGAATACCCCAATTGCACCTGCCTCCAACATGTTCCCAGGATGTGCATTCCATACCCTAACATCACTCACTGAGAAAGCTTCTTTGCACATTACCTTTGCTTCATTTGCACGTCACTTTATGTCTAACAGTGTAAGAATCCATTCTTAGGTTAGGGCCCACCCCAACGCCTGAAGTCTTTGACTTACAGTTTCTTTGGAAGTGAGTACCAGTCCCTGGTAATAATCCTTGGAGAAAGTGAGGACTGCAGATGCTGGAGATCAGAGTCAAAACGTGTGGCGCTGGAAAAGTGCAGCAGGTCAGGCAGCATCCGAGGAGCAGGAGACTTGATGTTTGAAGCTTATGCTCAAAATGTCAACCCTCCTGCTCTTCGGATGCTGCCTGACCGGCTGTGCTTTTCCAGCGCCGTACTTTTTGACCCTGGTAATGATCCTGTCAATCCAGGCCCGAACGTACGTCTAGACTGACTGGACAGATGTCGAAATGATAAATCAGGCTGAATTTTGGATGGTGAATCTGTCTTTTTTGCAACAATACCCTCCCAGAGATGGAGTGTCAAGAACAAGTACAACATGCATTGGTGCGCTGTCGGGAAATGCTCTGAGCTCCTCACATAACAAGATGAATGATGGTCAATGGTAGGATAATTAAATACTGAAGGAGGCCATTCCCTGAACTTAAAGAACATAGCATTCACCAGCTTCCAAATCTCCACCCCCACCTCATCCCAGGCCCAACGCTCCCTCTTCACCCCGTCCCCTTAACCCCGGCCAACCCTACCTGTCCATCTTCTTTCCCACCCTTCCCACTGACCAATCACAGCCACCTCTGACCTGCATCTAACCATCACCAAGGTAAAAACAATGACTGCAGATGCTAGAAACCAGATTCTGATCAGTGGTGCTGGAAGAGCACAGCAATTCAGGCAGCATCCGACGAGCAGCAAAATCGACGTTTCGGGCAAAAGCCCTTCATCAGGAATAAAGGCAGAGAGCCCTATCACCATCCTACTCATCGTTCCCTCGGTCCCAGCCCCCTCCCTCTGTTTATCTGTCAGTCCCTTTCCTCTCCCCAGTCCTGACGAAAGGTTCCAAACTGAAACGTCAACTCTCCTGCTACTCTGATGTGCTTGACCCCGGTGTGCTTTTTCCAGGTCCACGCATTACCCACTCTCTTAAAGAGCTATCTCATTTGTTGGTAAGGTAAATTAGGCCAGGACTTATACACTTAATGGTAAGGTCCTGGGGAGTGTTGCTGAACAAAGAGACCTTGGAGTGCAGTTTCATAGCTCCTTGAAAGTGGAGTCGCAGGTAGATCTGATAGTGAAGAAGGTGTTTGGTATGCTTTCGTTTATTGGTCAGAGTATTGAGTACAGGAGTTGGGAGGTCATGTTACGGCTGGGCAGGACATTAGTTAGACCACTTTTGGAATATTGCATATAATTCTGGTCTCCCTGCCTCCCTTTAGGAAATACCTTGTGAAATTTTAAAGGTTTCAGAAAAGATTTACAAGAAAGTTGTCAGGGTTGGAACCTATAAGGAGAGGCTGAATAGGCTGGGGCCATTTTCCCTAGAGTGTTGAAGGCTGAGGGGTGGCCATATAGAAGTTTATAAAATCATGAAGGGCATGAATAGGGTGAATAGTCAATGTCTTTTCCTGGGGTGGGAGAGTCCAGAACTAGAGGGCATAGGTTTAGGGTGAGAGGAGAAAGATTTAAACGGGACCTAAGGGGCAACTTTTTCACGCAGAGGGTGGTGCATGTATGGAATGAGCTGCCAGACAAAATGGTGGAGGCTGGTACAATTACAACATTTAAAAGGCATCTGGATGGGTATATGAATAGGAAGAATTTGGAGGGATATGGGCCAAGTGCTGGCAAATGGCACTGGATTAGTTTAGAATATCTGGTTGGCATGGATGAGTTGGAACAATGGTCTGTTTCCATACATCTCTATGACTGTATGACTCTAGTCTCACTCCCTTGCTCTTTCCCCCAGTGCCCACAATCTCTGGTTTTTGAAGTCTTTTTACAAATTGCAATGAAAGGTCACCATTGTGACTGCTCCCATTGCCTCTTCAGACAGTGCATCCCTGATCCCGCCTGCAGTGTAAAACATTTCGCCTGGATATTGCAGGGAGGTGCAATCTATACAGCGCCTCAAACGCACATGGGAATGCCCCAGGAATGTTACATAACAAAATATGCCGCAGAGCTGCATAAGGGGATACTAGTGCCCAATATTCAGGTGCCTTTCCCTTTGTGTGATATATTTGCAGTAGGGTTAGAGTTAATGCCATCATTAAATATTTCTGATTATCACAGTTATAAATATTTCACTACAATGCTTCGGACATTACAACCGAGAACGGCAGACATTAAAGCCTCTTTATTCAACCAAATGAATTCTCACCCATGGTTAATATGTAATGTCAGGGAGTCACTGTGAAAATTTCATCCCTTTATTAACTTTTCACTTGGCTACCTGTGGTCTCTGTCTAATACTGGAGTTACTTGTGTTCAGCAACAATTATTATATTCCACATTACACTGTGTGCTTTCTGAAGAGGCCACTGTTTAACCTCTCATGTCTTTGATGTATCACAGATCAATGGTATCTATTTTTACTCAATGCTTCATCCAAAATCTTTCAGCCCATTCCTATGAAAATCTGCTCATTCACTACCCATTGACCCACTCGAGCACCCATTAAAGTATTTAAGATTGTTTTCAAATGGCTTCACCTCTCCCCACTGTTCTCTGTGACTTGCTCCAACTTTCCAAAACAACTGCACACCTCTCATTCTGAACTCTTCAGCTACCCCGGGGTTTATTTGCTCTAGCCATGGTGGCTATGTCTTCAGGGAGCTCAGGCCCAAGCACGGGAATTCCCTGCAGAAACCTCTAGAGCTTGTCTTCCTCCTTCAAGAGTTCCTTACAACCAAGCCTCTTCAATGAAGGCTTTTGATTTGATTAGATTCCCTACAGTGTGGAAACAGGTCCTTCGGCCCAACCAGTCCACACCAACCCTCCGAAGAGCAACCCACCCAGACCCATTCCCCTACGTTTACCCCTGACTCATGCACCTAACACTACAGACAATTTAGCATGGTTACTCCACCTGACCTGCACATCTTTGGTCAGCCGGAGGAAACCGACGCAGACACGGGGAGAATGTGCAAACTCCACACAGACAGTTGCCGAAGACCAGAATTGAACTCGGGTCCCTGGTGCTGTGAGGTGGCAGTGCTAACCACTGAGCCACTGTGCCATCGCGTTTCAGTCTCAATGGCCTGGCTCCGCCGGGGTCTGGATGTGGAAGGCGGTACAGCCCATTGGGGCACATCGAGGCCCTAGGACGTTCTGACACACCGAATGTCCGGGGAGTTTGAACTCCCAGCTGTTTATATCCCTGGGACCCTTCATCAAAAGTCATCAACTCCCAGAAGTGGAGATTGTGGACAGTTCTACATTCCACACCCTGATAGTTACCCGGGAGATGTTAAACAGGATAAGATCTCGTCTAACTCCTGGGTGCCTGTACAACCCTCCCACAGTCACTCACACAGTCCCCTGGACTCCCTGCCTCATCCCTCACTGACTATCATCCCCACCAGACAGACTAATCCCCTCTGACACTGGGTGCACCTAACTCCCCTGCCCTCAACCCTACCTGACGTCCAGCCCCACCCCACCACTCTTGGCCCCCATCCTCCCAAACTCACTAGACTCCACCCCTCACCCGTCCCCCGACCACATCCTTGAACTGGCCTCTCACCAATTCGCTACCCACCACCACCCCACGGCGCTCCTATCAATCTGACCCTCAATACCCAGCCTCCTTCCACACATCCCATCCCCATCCCCATCCCTAAACGTTCCCACCGATAGACGCTTTCCCCTCCCCACCCCAAATTATAAGGTATCAGAGCAGAATTAAGCCATTCAGCCCATCGAGCGTGTTCTGCCATTCAGTCATGGCTGTGATCCGATATGATCACTCCACCATCTCACTGCATCCTCAAACCAATGCCTCACCTTCCAACTCACAGATTCCACCCCCCCCCACAATACCACCATCTCACACTAAATCCACCCAATGGGTGCCCTGCCTGACAATTCTTCCTGATCCTACCCAGACTCACTCCCACACCCCTCCTCCCCAACAAATACACCGATCTTACCCACCCGACTCAGTAAATGGGTGGGAGTGAGGGGGGGTGGGCTGCGTGTGGCTTTATCTCATCTGTCCCCTCCTCCCCTAGCAAGATGAGGAGGAATTTTCTCAACCGGAGGGTGGTTAATCTCTGGAGCTCATTGTCACATAACGCTGTAGAGCTGCAGATGCTGTAAATCAGGAACAAAAACAGAAGCTGCTGAAACAGTTCAGCAGTTCTGGCAGCATCTGTGAAAAGAAATCAAAGTTACCGTTCGGATCCAGGGACCCTTCCTCAGCACTAGATAGGTTATTGATTGGTGAGGTGATCAAGGCTTACAGGAAGAAATCAGGACAATGGCAAGTGCCAGGGCAGACTTGATGGGCCAAATGGCCAACTTGTGCTTCTATTCTTTAACGTTCTTTATTATATAAGTACTGGTTTTGGATACCGCAGGAATTATATAAGCACTGGTATTGGATTCCGCAGGAATTATAGACAGTTTAGAATCAAATGTTTTGGGCAAGTTATGAGACTATACTGGAGGAGGTGGGACTTGACATCTAGCTCAGAGATATGGACACTTAGCGAGTTTTGAGAAGATCTGTAGCTCAGGTTGAGGTTCTGAATGTAGGTTTGCTCACAAACCCACCAACACACTAAAACAGCAGCTAACGAACTTGAAAGACCCTATACAGACAATGAGCAAAACTAATGCCATTTACAAAATACCGTGCAAGGACTGTTACAAACATTACATTGGACAAATAGGCAGAAAACTAGCCACCAGGATACATGAACACCAACTAGCCACAAAAAGACATGACCCTCTCTCACTAGTATCTTTACATATGGATGAGGAAGGACTTCGACTGGGACAACACATCCATCCTAGGACAAGCCAAACAAAGACACACACGAGAATTCCTAGAAGCATGGCTTTCCAACCGGAACTCTATCAACATACACATCGAGTTAGACCCCATCTACCACCCCCTGAGAAAAAGAACAGGAAGTGACTTCACCACAGGAAATGATCTCACCACAGGAAATGATATCACAAACCCAAAGACACCCAAACATATAAATAGAATGCAGTACTTATCAGCATTGCTTCACCTGAGGACCACTGAAGATGTTACCTAGGAGTTGTGAGCAGGCTGCTCAAAGCCAGTAAAGCCAGATCGCTCGCTACCTCTGTCTCAACTTTTCTTCATTAAAAAAAATGACCAAATCCACCTCTCACAGCCATAGCATCCTCATATATAATGAATGGTGGAGCAGGCTTGAAGTGCCAAATGGCCTATTCCTGCTCGTATTTTTTATGTTTGTATGTTTCTAATCCAGAAGGTCAAGTCAGTCTGTGCATGTGGTTATGCTAGACAATGGAGGGTGAAGTGTAAACCCTCTATTAAAAACCGTAGGGAATTGGATTTAGGAAATATATGATAAAATCTGAAATAATTGCAGATGCAGGAAATCAGAAACAAAAAATGGAATTGCTGGAAAAGCTCGGCAGCACCTGTGCAGAGAAAGCAGTGTTAACATCTCGGGTCCAGTGACCCTTCTTCAGTTCTGCTTTCTCTCCACAGCTGCTGCCAGGCCTGCTGAGCTTTTTCCAGCAAGTTAAGTTTTTGTTAGGGAATATATGTGTATGCGCTGAGTTTTGAGTTGCAATGAGTTTAGTTTGCAGTTTCCTTTAGGAATCTCAGGGAGGGTTACCAGCTGAAATGAAATAACTGAGCGAATTCACAGAAACTCGACAAAGTCAAATCAGCAGCAGCCTTCCTAGCCTCAATGAGAAGCTCTGATGTGGTGACATTGATGACTCTTGGCTTGCAAGGCCTTGGGTTTTTTTTTAAAGTTGGAACAATAGAAGCAGCCTGAATGGGTGGGGCCAAGCTCCCACAAAACCAGGATTTTCAGTTTTACTTTTTTCAGTTGCAGTTGCTAAGATCTTGACACTGGGTTTGGAAGCTGCAGCACATCTCTCCCTGCGACTCTCCCTCTCTCAGAGTTTTCTCTTGATGTTATTCCTCCCAGATTGTAGAGTTGCCTGTGAGTCAATTAATTTTACTGACTTTGCCTCTGCCAAGGGTGTGTTTATGGGATGTTATTATATTAGAAGAGTTACTGTTTAGTAGTTAAATAAACTATTATTCTGTTAAGTTTTCCAATAGAGTTGTTATTCCAATTTTTTCTTTCTTATGCTGTATTTTAACAATAGCATATGAATAAAATGTGTCTTGCTTCAAGATTATTAGTTTGACCAATCGAATTGCATCCTGAAGCCTGGCACTTGTCTTTAAAATAGGAAAACGTTAGAGTCCGGGCTATTTCACAATATATTTTAAGGGGGTTGGTCTGGTCCATAACATATGATCATGACTGATTATCCAACCCAATGGCCTTTTCCTGCTTTTCCTCCATATCCTTTGATCCCTTTAGGCCCAGTGCTAAACCCAACACCTTCTTGAAATTGGACAATGTTTTACCCTTGACTGCTTTCTATGGTAGCCTGTAACTCACTCTTATGTATCTGTTATTCTATATATAAATCACTCAAACCCCCCTCAAATAGACTTCCACCTGTAATTCACTCACTGGTATACTCGATTATACATACATCCACTTGAATTCCTTGGCTAGATTCCAGTCTGTCATACCAGTCTCAGATTCATGACCATTTCTAGATATTGGAAACACTGGGAGCATATGGGTTTACATGGAGCTGAGTCCTTGGGGAAATCTGAGCTGGAAAAAGCTTATGTTTGAACTCCAGGAGTCTCTAACAATTAAAAGATAATCTCCAAATCAATGCTTTAAATGAAAGCTGGCGGAAAAAAATCATAAATAAAATAAATATTTCTTTACCTTTAGTTAGTTAGATGCCAGAAATGGGTAAAAGCCTAATGATCAGATGCCATCCAATCAGGTAACAGGTAGTCTGTCTCTAAATTTTAATTGGCTGTCAGAAGTCAGTGTGTCATGACAGGAGATCAAGTGATGCAGCTTCTGAGGGATGTTGGTTCTGAATTGGCGACCCTACTTTATGAATTAATGTGTGACTATTACAGTCTGTAAATGTGACTGTCACTTGGTTCCTTCCCGCCCCTGTGCATTCAATGTTACCCTAAGAATCACTTTAGGGGTGTTTTGCATATCGGTTCAACATGGTTCAATGCAACAAGTGGAACTATTGTCCACAGACCCACAGCAGGCAAACTCCATCTCTTTTCTGGATATTGTGACCTTTCCCACAACCTATCACAGACATTGGTTCATTATTATTTCTTGAATAGTGTTGAAGAGAGAGAGAGAGACGTGTTTCAGGGTTGTAACGGAATTGAAATGTTAACTCTCTTTTTCTCTTCATAGATACAGCCAGACCTGCTGAGTTTCTCCAGCACTTTCTGTTATCATTTCTGGTATGGCTGGCTCTGGATTGCCACATGGTATTCATTGTTTTCACAACTGGCCAATTAGAAATGGAAGCAAGGAGATTTTTTTGAACCCATTGAGAGCATCTTGGAGTTGAGGTTTAGTATCCTGTGAGGTGGTGACATAGTGATAATATCACTCAGCTGGTAACCCCAGGCTAATGTTCTGAGGAAAACAACAAATGCTGGAGATCACAGGGGGTCAGACAGCTTCCATGGAGAGAGAGTAAGTTAATGTTTTGAATTTAGATGACTCTTCATCAGCTCTGATGAAGAGTCATCTAGATTTGAAACGTTAGCTCACTCTCTCTGCATGGAAGCTGTTTGACCCCCTGTGAACTCCAGCATTTAATGCTCTCGGTACAGATTCCAGCATCTGCAGTAATTTATTCATACATAATGTTCTGAGGATATGGGTTTCAATCCCACCATGACAGATGGTGAAATTTGGATTCAATAACAATCTGGAACAAAATGCTAGCCTAACCATGTAACCCGTCTGGTTTTCTAATGCCATTCTTACCTGGTCTGGCCTACATGTGATTCCAGGTCCACAGCAATGTGACTGACTCTGAGCTGCCCTTTGGCAATTAGGGATGGGCAGTAAATGCCCTCCCAGCCAGCAACACCGACATCCCATGAGTAAATAATTTTAAAAGAGCTGACTCTACAGAAAGCTTAATGCACTGACCTGCACCTCATTTGCTTTAATAGGGTCATAGAGTTCTACGGCACAAAGAAAAGGCTCTTCAGCACATCCAGTCTGTGCCCATCAAAAACAACCAACTGACTATTCTAATTCCATTTTCCAGTGTTAACTTAGCAGCACTTTTTCCAGACTCTACAATGTAAATCGGGCTATTTATACCCAGTGAGAGAACAGAACGCATCTATGCGTACTGACTTGGCCAAAAGGGGTAAACTATAAGGACAGTTTGTATGGATTAGGTGTGTATTCCCTCAAGTGTAAATCTAATTGTGGTGTTTAGGATGATTAAAGGATTTGCCCGGGTCACGAGATAGAAACTTGTTTCTCTGGAGCAGCGAGTCCTGAAACAAGGGGCGAAACCTTAAAATGACTGCAAGGTCAGTTGGTGAGAGATGTCAACAAAGAACAATGCAGCACAGCAACAGGCTCTTCAGCCCTCCAAGCCTGCGCTGATACGTTATGCCCTGCCATATTCAAACTGTCTTCACTTACAGGATCGGTATCCCACTATTCCCTTCTTATTCCTGTGTCCGTCCAGGTGTTCCTTGAATGCTGCTATTGTGTCTGCTTCCACCCCCTCCTCTGACAGCGCGTTCCAGGCACTCATCACCCTTTGTGTGAAAAACTTTTCAACTCCCACCTCCTGGACCTTGAACCTGTGTCCCCTAGTAATTGACCCCTCCACCCTGGGAAAAAGCCTCATACTTTCCACTTAATCAATGCTATTCACAATCTTATAAACTTCTATTAGGTCACCCCTCAACCTCCTGTGTTCCAGTGAAAACAAACCCAGTCTATCCGAACTTCATTCATAGCTAAAATCCCCCATACCAGGCAACATCCTGGTAAACCTTTTCTGTCCCCTCTCCAAAGCTTCCACATCTTTCTGGTACTGTGGTGACTAGAACTGTACACAATATTCCAAGTGTGGCCTAACTAAAGTTCTATAAAGCTGCAGCGTAACTAGTCTATCCTTATACTCAATGCCCCTTCCAATGAAGGCAAGCATGTCATAGGCCTTTTTTACTACATTATCTACCTGTGCTGCCGCCATCAGTGATCTGTGGACCCACACACCCAGATCCCTCTGCATATCAATACTCCTAAGGGTTCTGCCATTAAGTGTGTAATTTCCACTGTATAATGTCAGATAGCACATTGTCACACAAAGGGTGGTGGAAGTCTGGAACTCTCTCCCCAAATTGAAAAGCTCAAGACAGAGTTAAATTGGTGTTTCTCAGGCAAAGTGTATCAAGAGTTATGCAACCAAGGTGGATTGATAGATCAGCCATGATCCAATAAAAACTGGGAAAGGCTGGAGGGATTGAATGGCCTCCTTCTCTTCTTACTTGTCCTTCTGTTCTCCCCTTGGGCGCCATGAAGCACAAAGGGGAATGAAATCTTCTTATAAACTAGCTACAATGATTGGAGCTGCTGTTTACCTGATGTTACATGACAATGAGTCTCCCATAGAAGCACTGTGTCGAAGTAGCCAGAGAGAGCAACACTGAGACCATAAGAGATAGGAGCAGAGTAGACTATTCAGCTCGTCTAATCTGCTCCACCATACAACACGATCATTGCTGGTCTGATAACCCTCAACCTAATGAACCTTCTCTGAACTGCCTCCAATGCCAGTTTATATTTCCTTAGAAAAACTGTTCACAGTATTCCAGCTGTGGTCTAATGAGTACCACTTACTGTTTTATCAAAAAAAACCCACTTTTATTCTCCATTCCCTTTGAAATACAGATCCACATTCCATTTGCCTTCCCTATCAACCGCTGAAGTTGGAAGCAAGTTTTTAGTAAGTTATCCAAAAGGACTCCCAAAATTCCCTCTGTGCTGTAATCTTCCCCAGTCTTTCTCCATTTAAATAATGTTCAGCTCCTCTCTTCTTCCTGCCAAAGTGCATCACCTCACATTATATCACATCGAATAAGTTTGTGCCCACTTGCTTAACCTGTTGGGACTCAGGCAGTAGTCAATGGCCGAATGTGACCTCAATCCTCTGGTAGGAACAGAGATCATGCAGAGCAAAAAGTGGCTTTGTGGACATACTATGATCCATGCCACAGCCTCTGCCTAATAAGCTCAACAAGAACTCATGTTTGTAATGGACCTACAACTGGAACTTGGAACTAAATCGCAGCTCCTCCATTGCCACTGGGTCAAAATCCTGGTAATCTCACATAAGAATACTGGGGTGTAGCTTCACCACATGAATTATCAGTTTTAGAGTCATAGAGCCATAGAGATGTACAGCATGGAAACAGACCCTTCGGTCCAACTCGTCCATGTTGACCAGATATCCCAACCCAATCTAATCCCACCTGCCAGTACCCGGCCCATATCCCTCCAAAGAAAACAGCCCCAGCCTATTCAGCCTCTCCCTATAGCTCAAATCCTCCAACCCTGGCAACATCCAGGGTTCTTGAACCTTTTCAAGTTTCACAACATCTTTCCGATAGGAAGGAGACCAGAATTGCATGCAATATATAAATTTCAGACCAGTGCACATTAAATATCCATCCAAAAATGGACTTTATTACAGCCCTATTAAATGAAACTGTAGTGCCTGCCATAGTTTTACCAGACCATAGAGGCTGCACTCTTATTAGAGAGAAGCAACTGGTGGTGATTTAACCTGAGGGCTACCAGACAAGGCAAGAGTTTCAGAAGAAAAGCCCTTTGTGGTAACTTCAAATCAGGGATGGGAATTGAACCCACAGTGTTGGTAACACATTGCTCTAGTAAACCAATGATCCAGCCAACTGAGCTAAACTGCTTCCCAAAGCGCACCTACCTCCACCTCCCTTAACCTATCCTTGTATTTCTCACAACTAATCCACCTAACCTGCACATATTTGAATTGTGGAAGGAAATCAGAGCATCCAGAGAAAACCCATTTACAAACTCCACACAGGCAGTTGCCTAATGATGGAATTGAACCCAGGTCCCTGGCACTGTGAGGCAGCAGTGCTAACCACTGAACCACTGTGCTGGGTCATCACCTTATCAAAGGCGATTATGGATCCGCAATAAATGCTAGTCCAGCCAGGTACACCCACCCCCTATTATAGAATAACATAGTAAATCAGGAGCATATACTGACACCAAATCACCATCAGGACCGGTCAAAGAGCAGAGTGTTCAGGATCCATTCAAAGAAGGGGAGAGCAAGGTAAACAGGCATTTCAGAGGGAATGTCTAAGTGCCTGCTACATTACAATAGTTGCAACACTTCAAAAATGTACAGCATTTTGGAACATTTTGAGTTATGAAAGGTTTTAGATGTTGTATTTTGTAGGCTCCTGAGGGAAAAGCTGCCTCCATGAGTAAGAGATGCCTTTGGTTTTTGCACCTGCAGGAAATGTCAAATTCCAGCTTTTCTTTTGCTTGATGTGCAAAAACGGTACAGAGCTGCTTTAGTACTGTGAATATAGATAAAGATTTTTTTACAAATGAAGTATATTTTTGCAATTGAAAGAAAAGCGAAGAAAGTAGGGATACATCAGAGGATGCATGGGGGTGGCCAATCCCTCAGAGTGACAGAGTTGGTGGATGTTATGGATAATTGGGAGAGTTCGGATCAAGGCCTCAGTGTCATGGACTTTAGGCAGTAATAATCTAATTGGTGTGTACTGAGGACCATGACTGAGTGGACCAACCTGTCCACTATTTCTGTAAGGGCGACCTCACAATGTTAGCAGAACAATTTTCACAGCTTAAGAGAATCTTGGGAAATCATGCAGGATTCATCAGAGAGGATCGCTTAAGGCAACTTTGCATTGACAATAATTAATTCAGGGTGCATGCAGTTCCAAACCTGTCGGAAAAGTAAGACCCCAGTTGTTCATTAAAATCCATACAACACATGTCACCGTGCTGGGTCAGCTTTCCTGTTACACAATGCTGGATAGAGCTTAACACAATATCAATAAATGTAAGCCACAGGTGTCCACACTCAGGGCTAATGCTACAAGCTAGGGTCTGCTATACCCAGTCAGTATCCAAGCCACAAATACAATGATAAACGCAGCCAAAATGTTCTCAGAGGCAGCTTTTTAATTTGGACTGCATCCTGTGCACTTTAGCACCTAACAGTTCTGTTTTCAGACTGTAAATTTTATGTTGAAAGCCCGACCGAAGGAAGTGAGGTTTTTGATTTTCTCCACCCACTCATTCCTGTGAGAGAGCAACTGGGAATCAAAGTTTTCATTAGCAACAGAGAGAAGGGAAGCTGTGAACCAATTTTATACCTCAATGGGTTTTATTTTGTAGATTCTGCAAAGGTTGTCAGCTCATATAACAGGGCATCAGAATTATGAAGAGCTTTGATTTGGGGTCAATAACCACAAGGATAAGACCCAAAAGTGCACTAATAGAACACGAAATTTGGCGTTCTTGCATTGGTCCTGGTGAGTATGAAAGGATAAGTGTCAGCTACACACCTCTCTTCAAAATTCTAAATAATTGGCAAAAGAAACAGAGGTGAGGTGATTTTTTTTTTGTTTACACAGTAGGTTCAGGCATCCTGGAATGCACTACCTGAAGGGGTGCTGCTGGCAGATTCAGTAACCTTAGAATGGAATTGAAGATATGCTTCAATAGGAAGACAAATTTCAGGGCTAACCTCATTGAACGTTATAAAATTCTTATAGGGCTTGACAAGGAGGATATTGAAGAATGTTCCTCATGACTGAGGGAGTCTCGGACCAGGGCAGATGGTCTCAGAATAAGGAGGAGACCATTTCATACACAGATGGGCAGTGGATCTTGGGAATTCTCCACCAAGAGGGCTGAGAAGGCTCAGTCATTGTTCAAACAGAGATCAGTAGATTTCTAAATATCAAAGATATCAAGCAATATGAGGGTCATGCAGCAAAGTGGTGTTTGTTTAGAAGATCAGTCAAAAGGGGGAGCTGTCTCAAGGTGTCTACTCCTGCTCCTACCTCCTGTGAATGAACAGGGCAATGGCCAATGTGAATAGCTCGCTTAAAGAGGCAGAGTAGACCTAATTGGAGGAATGGCTGAAATTTTCCAACCTGTCACACCAACACAGACATACCATTGGTTGTCTTATGAGTTGTTGCTTATCCCAAAGTGATTTGCAGCCAGTAAATGACTTTGTTGAAGTGTTGACACTGTTACAATGTGTGGCAGCTGCCTGGTGCAGGCTGGAGCAAAGACCCGGAAGCAACAATGGGAGAACAGTGTGATCGTCTGTTTATAGTGATACAGTGAAAAACCAAACCCTGGGCAGGATACCTGAGAGAACCCCTATGCTCTTCCTGCCAATAACACCATCCGATGTCATGCACTTGAGAGAACAGATGGGGTCCCAGTTTAATATCTCATTCAAATGATAGCCACTCCAGCAAGGCAGCCCTTAGTCCTCAGGGAAATCAGACTTAAACCAAAAAGCCTCTGATCTACAGCCATGATGGCTACCTCTGGGCCCTGACTGACTCTGAGGGAATGTTTTACTGAGATTTATTCAGTTAAATCTGTGATTTAATCAGAATCTCTCATCAAGTGTGTCACTGGCTAGGTCACCCGTTTATTACCCATCCCTAATTGCCCCAGAGAAGGAGGTGGGGGAGTTCCTTTCCTGAACTGCGTTTCTTTGGGTTGTTAATGCACCCACTGTGGATGGAGTTCCAAGATTTTGACTCAGTAACAGGGGAGAAAAGCTTCAGTATCTGAGGAGTGGCAAAAGGTGCTGAACACTCTGCAATCATGGGCAAATAACCCCACTTCTGACCTTATGATGGAGGAAAGGTCATTGATGAAGCAGCTGAAGATGGTTGGGTCTCGGACACTACCCTAAGGAACTCCTGCAGAGATGTCCTAGAGCTGAGATAACTGACTTCCAACAACCACAAGCATCTTCTTTACTACTAGACGTGACTCCAACCGGCAGATTGGCCCCTGATTCCCATTGATTCCAGTTTTGCCAGGGCTGCCTGACGCCACACTCTGTCAAATACAGTCTTAATGTCAATGGTTGTCACTCTCCCCTCCCCCTGGATTTCAGCTCTTTTGTCCATGTTTGAACCCAGGCTGTAATGAGGTCAGGACCTGAGCGGCCCTGGGGGAACCCAAACTGGGCGTCACTGAGCAGGTCATTGCTGAGCAGGTGCTGCTCGATAGCACTGTTAATGACACCTTCCACCAGTTTACTGATGATGGAGAGTAGACTGATGGAGCCACAAAGTGATTGGGTTGGGATTTGTCCGGCTTTTTGTGTACAGGACATATCTGAGCAATTGTTCACACTGTTTGGTAGATGCCAGTGTTGTAGATTTCCTTTTCTAAAAGACATTAGCAAAATACTCTGTGAAACCACTAGTCTCATGATGGCCAGTAATTACACTATCAATAAACTGAACATGTTTGAGAGGTGCACACACAGGAGGATATTCTGTATGTCCCATACAGGGAGAAATGCTGATGGGGAAATGCTGGCGAGAGAAGAGGGTATCAGCATATAATGTCGAAAAGAGAAGGATATAATATTTTAGTCCTGTCAGAATACAGAAAGGAGATAGAGGGCTTGGAGTCATACTGCAATGGTAACAGTCTCTCAAACTAAAGAACTGATCATTGACCTCAGGAGTAAAGGAGGAGGACATGCCCCCATCTACATCAATGGAGCTGAGGTGGAGTGGGTGGAGAGTGTCAAGTTCCTCGGAGTGCCAATTACAGACATCCTGTCCTGGGCTTCCCACATAGATGCGATGGTCAAGAAGGCACAACAATGCCTCTTCTTCCTCAGGCAGCTCAGGAAATTCAGCATGTCCATAAAGATCCTCACCAACTTCTATAGATGCGTCATCGGAAGCACACTGTCCGGGTGCATAACAGCCTGGTACGGCAACTGCTCCACCCAGGACCATAAGCAACTACAGGTGGTGGTGTGCACAGCCCAGACCATCACAGAAGCCAACCTTCCATCCATAGACTCCATTTACACCTCTTGTTGCCACGGGAAGGCTGCTAACATCATCAAAGACCCATCACACTCCAGTATTGCAACCTGGTATGGCAACTGTACCATTCAAGATCGGGGACGGTTACAGAGAGTGGTGAACTCAGCCCGGACAATCACAAAGGCCAACCTCCCATCTATAGAATCCATCTACCAGGCCCGATGTCAAGGAAAGGCTGCCAGCATTCTCAAAGATCCATCCCACCCTGGCAATGTTTTTCTACAACTTCTACCATCAGGGAGAAGGTACAGAAGCCTGAACACATGCACCAGCCGGTTTCGTAACAGTTTCTACCCTACTGTTGTTAGAATACTGAATGGACTCACAAACTCTTAAAATTCGCCTGTAACTGTGTTTTTGTTTTTGCCGATGTTTACTTATTATTTACTTATCAATGCCACTTCACTCTGTGATCTGCCTGTGTTGCTCACAAGAGAAAGCTTTTCACTGTGCCTCGGTACACGTGACAATAAATTCAATTCAATTCAATTCAATTTAATTCAGTAATGCTCTCTTACAAAAACTTCCGTGAGGCAGAAGATACAAAAGCTTGAACACACGCACCAACAGGTTCAGGAACAGCTTTTTCCCTGTCGTTATTAGACTGATGGATGGACTTTAACTTCAAATAATGTTGGTCTTGCTTTGCACACTTCTTGTGCAATGTAACCTTGTATGCCTCATTCTGTCTAAGCACCCTATGGTCTATATGTTCTTGCTTGCTATGACCTGCCTCTATCGCTCGCAAAACAAACTTTTTCACTGTACTTAGGTACATGTGACTACAGTAAATCAAATCAAATAAATCGAATCAAATCATGAGAGCAAACAGGTAACAGAGATAGTTATCTGAAGAAATGATTTATACAAAACATAATAGAGGGAAGCAGAGAAGAAAGTGGATGATGAATATGATGTACCAGATGCAGTTGGCCTGTGTAAAGGCAGCACAGAACACAAAGTGGATGATCCTGACAATCAACGTTCCAGGAATAAGAGGACACCAATCGTTGAACAATCCTGACCTCTATGCTATCAGGGGACACAGCTTTAAATTGAGGGGTGATAGATGTGGGACAGATGTCAGAGATAGGTTCTTTACTCAGAGAGTAGTAAGGGTATGGAATGCCCTGCCTGAAACAGTAGTAGACTCCCCAACTTTAAGGGCATTTAAATGGTCATTGAATAAACTTTTGGATGATAATGGAATAGTGTAGGTTGGATGGGCTTCAGATTGGTTTCAACGGTCAACGCAACATTGAGAGCTGAAGGGCCTGTACTGCACTGTAATGCTCTATGTTCTGTGAATTACACTAGCCTTGTACACAATCCCTCTATTGTACCGCCACACAGTGCACTCGCCTGATCTCAAGAAGTGCTTCCTGCTCCACCAGTGTGCCCTTTTCTCCCATCTCCGGTATACATACTCACCACCCATTCAGCTTCACAGTGCTACCTGGCTCTGGGACGTTGGCTGGCTTTCTATTATTGCTAATCTTTCAGGGAATGTGATTGCGCTAAAGAATTTACAGAAGATTCAAAGTAAACTCTGACTTTTTCCCAAAGAGAAAGTCAAACCTAGCCCTGAGTTAGACCCTCCCAACACATTAGCAACCATTTATAGCCTTTCACAAAAAACAAAAAAAAAAGCTGGAGAAACTCAGCAGGTCTGGCAGCAGAGAACTAGAGTTAATGTTTTGGGTCCAGTGACTTTCCATCTGAAGAAGGGTCACTAGACCTGAAATATTAACTCTGTATTTCTCTCCACCAATGCTACCAGACCTGCTGAATTTCTCCAGCACTTACTGTTTTTGTTTCAAATTTCCAACATCTGCAGTTCCTTGTGTTTTATTTATAACCCTTTTGTGGGTAGAATTTGAACCCTCACCTCAGCTATGAAAGGGTTCGGGTGGGAATCTGCTTTTCTACCCAGTGGCCCTGAAGGCAACTCTCTTCAAAACTACACTCCGTGCTCAATGACCATGTCATACAAGGTCACGGTTCTGAAAGAGCTCTGCTGAGCTACACAACGTTTCATAATGTCACAGATATTTTTGGGAACGGCATTGAATTATATGGAGCCTGTTGCTGGAGACACACATGTCTCCTGTTAGTAATAGTTCATTTACCTAAAAGTTATTGTAACTTGTCCACAATCACTACGATAAAATAAGCAACGTCTTAGAAAGCCGAAATAAAAGCCAAAAAGAAGTGTGGATGCAGAAGCAGAAACAGAAATTGCTGGAAAAGCTCGGCAAGTCTGGCAGCATCTTCGGAGAGAAATCAGAGTTAATGTTTCGGGTCAAGTGACCCTTTCTCAGAATGTCTTGCACTGGTACTAATCCATGATCAATCCTCTACCATAGAAAAGTAAATATTGGGAGAGCAAGGTCTGGAGAAAAACCTTAGAACATAGAACATTACAGCGCAGTACTGGCCCTTCGGCCCACATTGTTGTGCCAGCCTGTGAAACCAATCCGAAGCACATCTGTCCTACACTGCTCAATTTTCATCCATATGTCCTCAGGGCCTAGGTGGTTAAAGACGTGATGGTCCAGGGATTAACACAGAGAGCTCAGAGGGCTGTGGAACTGGTCAAGGTTTTCAGAGTTACAGAGGGATGAAAGCCAGGCTTCTGAGTGCCAGGCATCCCGCTCTAGGTCTCCATAAATTAATTATCCTTCAGCTGACAGCACAGCTAAGATCGGAGAGCTGCCAAGTCAGTTCGCATTGCCATCAGAGCACTTAACTGGTACCAACTTCTGTTAAAGCTCAACAGAGCTGCAAAAACAAATCGCCCCAGCATCGGATGTGTAAGACAAACAGCATTGTACAGGTCTGCTAATGAATTGAAAGATAAAATTAGCTCCTGTTGGCCACTCTGCTAGAAAGTGGACAAGCGTGGAGACCAGGATAAATTACACTGTCCTTCGTCACTGCAACTTCCTCACAAAGCTCCGCGATAAAAGGTCACAGAGTGAGAGATGTGGCATATGAAGTACAAAGCTGATTTTATGCCTTAACTTGCACTTTGTCCACCAACAGGAGGAAGTTTGCATGGTCAGTTCATGCTTGATCTCTGAAAAAATAAAATTTAATAAAACACATGTCCAGTGCACAGTGCGGCAAGTTAATTGTTAAAGTGGTTTTGGTTAATAATTAGCTGTGAACACACAGCAAATGCACAGTCAAATTGCCTGCTCCATATGTTATCTGTCACTATGGTAACTAATCCCCAGCAAAGGCAGACAGGAGCAGGCAGTACATTATGGATCTTACCTGAAGTGTAGTTTACATAAGGTTAGGGACAGGGAGAGCATTTAAGTGAATTATGTGCTCCAGTTACAGTGGACATATTGCCACATCAATGGTGGCCATTTTTAGACAGTGTTACATGCAGTTCAAGACTTGTATGAGCCCAATATTGTAATATTACTGGGCCAGTAATCCAGAGGTCTGCATTAACAATCTAGATTAAATTTAAATTGCCTGGGGAATTTCAATTCAGTTAATTGAATTAAAACCTGGAAAAGAGCTGTCAATAATGGTGACTATGGGACAAATTTTACTTATTTTGAAGCAAAGAGTTAATTAGGAGGGTTTCTCTCTGCAAGGCCTCCTGAGATTACATCATATTTTACCAAACTCGCCTACTTCCCCAAACCCTCCTATGCACTCTCTATAACCCCATCCTACCGCTTACTGTTTCCAGAACAGCTCATTACACAGTGGATCATAGAATCCCTACAAAGTGGAAGCAGGCCAACCGGCCCATCAAGTCCATAACAACCCACCGAAGAGTATCCCATCTAGACCCACCTTCCCCTGCCATATCCCCAAAACCCTGCATTTCCCATAGCTAATCTACCTAACTTACACATCCCTGAACACTATGGGCAATTTAGCATGGCCAATCCACTTAACCTGCACATCTTTGGACTGTGGGAGGAAACCGGAGCACCCGGAGGAAACACACGCAGACACGGGGAGAACTTGCAAACTCCACACAGACAATTGCCCAAGGGTGGAATCAAACCTGGGTCTCTGGTGCTGTGAGGCAGCAGTGCTAACCACTGAGCCACCATGGATGCCTGCTGAAAGGTTGGTATTTTCTCTTGTCCATGTGCACCTAGACAAGTATCAATAATTCATCATTGTCCGTAATCAGAAATGTAACAGTACAACAGTCAGAAACCATACTGCTCATGGCACATATGGTGACACTCCCTCGCACAGACAACCTGACCCCAGTCACTGTTGGAGATGTTTCGTCACCATGCTAGGTAACATCATCAGTGAGCCTCCGATGAAGCACTGGTGTTCTGTCCCGCTTTCTATTTATGAGTCTTGGTCTGTTAAAGTGGGTGATATCATTTCCTGTTCTTTTCTCAGAGGTTAGTAAATGGGGTCCAAATCAATGTGTTTATTGATGGAGTTCTGGTTTGAATGCCAGGCATCTAGGAATTCCGTGTGTGTCTCTGTTTAGCCTGTCCAAGGATGCATGTGTTGTCCCATTCAAAGTGGTGTCCTTCTTTATCTGTAGGTAAGGATACCTAGTGATAGCTGGTAGTGCCTTTTGGTGGCGTGTTGGTCTTCGTATATCCTGGTGGTTAGTTTTCTGCTTGTCTGTCCGATGTAGTGTTTGCTGCAGTCCTTGCAAGATATTTTGTAAATGACATTCATTTCGCTGGTTGTTGGCACAGGGTCCTTTAGGTTCATCAGTAACTGTTTCAGTGTGTTGGTAGGTTTGTGGACTACCCAGACTTATGCCACTCTATCCACGCCACCCAAGAACTCCTGAACATTATCACCTCACCTGTACATGGGAGTCAGTGAGGTTCCAGTGGTTTGTAGCTCTCACTGCTGCTGAGCTCCATCATGGATAAGGGGATCTGCCTCCTCCCTCATGCCATCATCCTCCCCTCAGATGGCTGCTCCCAGTTCCTCAGTACCCAGCACATCACCTCGTTGCTTGCTCCCATTGTGCAGAGCACATTCACACCAGGTTGATGCTACACTCTCTGTCTGGACAATACTGGACTGACTCCCCACCACACCCCGGCCACCAGATCAGTCCAAGCAGTGGAACCACATCCTCAGCCGCCACATCGGCTGCTCCACCCTGGTTGGGACAAGGCGTTCACTATGTCTGTGCCCCACATCGACCCAGGTGGGAGAGACAATGGTGTCATCAGCCATGGTTACCATGGGCAGCCCTTGTCCTCCAGTGACCAGCCTTGTAAGGTCAGCAGGCCCCTCAAGCACCCGCAAGAGGGCCCGTGGGGTGTACACACCTGCAGGAAGTGGTCACTGTGATGATAGATGACCTGAACATTAAAGGACTGGACCCCACTCCTGTCGACAGATTCCACAGGGTATATGGAATGACCATCTTGGTTCTTGGCATGTTCCGTCGATGGCTCTCGTCCCCTGGAGAGGGGCACAGCTTTGTCCCCAAATCCTACCAGATGGCCTGCAGCACTGAGCTGGTCATGGAGGGAGTGAAATGAACCAGGGTGATCTTACACAGTTGGCATCGGTCTCTGCCCTGATGCATTTGTGGGGCACGAGTGAGAGATCCCACACAGGCCGCCCCATGGCCTACTCCTATCCTTGGGCTTGGTGTCAGCCTCCTGTAAATGCCTTCACTTTCACCTTCTTCGGGAGCAGCCACAGTATCCAGCATCCGGCATCCCACTCTTGGTGCCAGTGGGTATGAAAGAGTTGGCAACGTGGCTGCAAGGTGACCAGGAATGGGAACAAAATATCCAGGGGTCTCCAGTTTTTCGGAGGGATAGATAAATAATGGAAAAGGATGTGGGGTAGCATTACTCGTTGAAGAGGAAAGTAACACAATAGTAAGGAAGGAAATTAGCTTTGCTGAAATGAAATCTGTGTGGGTAAAGCTTAAAAGCAGGAAAGGGAAGAAAATGAGAGTGGGTTTGTACATAGGCCCCAAACTATAATGATAATAGTGGAGAAGGGATTAAACAGGAAATTAGAAATACAAGCAATCAAGGCACAGCTGTAATTATGAACAAACTATAATCTCCATGTAGATTGGGCAAATCAAACCAGGAACAACACTGCAGGAGAGGAATTTCCAGAGTACGTCAATGATGGTTTTCTGGATCAATACGTTGAGGGACCAACAAGAGAACAGGCAATCTTAGACTGATATTGTATCCTTGGAAAGGAACTTTCTCCCCCAACGGGAGAAAGGAATAATTGACAATCCAATGGTGCAAGGTGCATTAGGGAAGAGTGACCATAATATGATAGAACTCTTTGTTAAGATTGACAATGATTCTGAGACTAGGGTGCTGAATCTAACTAATGGAATCTGCTATGGTATGAGGCCTGAGCTGGCTATGATAAATTGGGGAATGTTAGTTAAAGGGATTGTGGTCGATAGACAATTGTAAATATTTAAAGTGCGGTTGGAGAAACTGCAACAATCGTTCATTCTTAGCTGGCACAAAGGCTGCGTCACAGCACCAGGGACCCGGGTTCGATTCTAGCCTCGGGCAACTGTCTGTGGAGTTTGCACATTCTCCCCATGGGTTTCCTCCAGGTGTTCCGGTTTCTTCCCACAATCCAAAGATGTACAGGTTAGGTGAACTGGCCATGCTAAATTGCCCATGGCGTTCAGGGATGGATAGGTAGGTGGATGAGTCATGGGTAAATGTAGGGGAATGGGTGTGGGTGGGATACTCTTTGGAGGGTCAGTGTGGACTTGTTGGGTTGAAGGGCCTGCTTCCACACTGTAGGGGATTCTAATATTTAAAAAATTCAAAAAAGGTGACCCAACTGTGGCTAACAAAGGAAATCAGAGACAGGATTAGATTCAAGGAAGGGGCATAAAAATTGGCCAATTAAGGCAGCAGATCTGAGAATTTGGGAGCAATTTAGATTTCAGCAAAGGAGGTCAAACTGATTAAATAGGAGGAGGAAAGTAGAGTATGAAAGTAAACTTGCTGGAACAGACAAACTGATGGTAAAAGCTTCCACAGATACAGAACAGTACAGCACAGGAACAGGCCCTTCAGCCCACAATGTTGTGCCGAACATGACTCTAAATGAAACTATTCCCTTCTTCCTTCCTTGGTCCATATCCCTCCATTCCCTGCATATTCATGTGCTTATCCAAAAGTCCCTTAAACGCCCCTATTGTATCTGCCTTCACCACAACTCAGGCAGCACGTTCCACACTCCTGCCACTCTCTGTGTAAAAAAACTTGCCTCTCACATCTCCAAGGAACTTTCCCCTCTCTCACTTTAAATGCATGCTCCATCGTATTAGACATTTCAACTAGCAGAAAAACAATTCTGAATGTCAACTCTATCTATGCATTTCATAATTTTATAGACTTCTATCAAGTCTTCCTTCAGCCTCCATTGCTCCAGAGGAAACAACCTGAGTTTTTCTAGCCTCTCCTTACAGTTCATACCCTCTAATCCAGGCAGCATCCTGGTAAACCTCTTCTGCCCCCTCTCCAAAGCCTCCACATTCTTCCTGTAATGTGGCGACCAGAATTGAATGCAATACTCTAAGTGTGACCTAATCAAAATCTTATAAAGCTGCAACATGACCTCCTGACTCTTGTACTCAGTTCCCCAACCAGTAAAGGCAAGCATGTCATACACCTTCCTTACTTGCGTAGCCACTTTCAGGGAGTTACGGACTTGGACCCCAAGATCCCTCTGTACATCAATGCTTTTCAGGGCCCTGCCAGTAACTGTAAACTTTTCATTTGATCTCCCAAAGTGCAGCACCTTGTGCTTAACCAGATAAAATTTCATCTGCCGTTTCTCCAACCATATCTGTAACTGATCCCACTGTATCCTTTGGCAACCTTCTACACGATCCACAACTTCACCAATCTTTGCATCATCTGCAAACTTACTAACTCACCCATCTACATTTACATCCAAGTCATTTTTATATATTGCAAACAGCAGAGGTCCCAGTATGGATCCCTGTGGAACACCACTAGTCACGGACCTCAAGCCTGAAAGACACCCTTCCACCACTTGCCTTCTCTGAGCAAGTGGCCATGTCACTGCAGATCCCATGCATCTTAATCTTCTGGATAAGCCCACCATGAAGGACCTTGTCGAAAGCCTTACTAAACTCCACTTTGACAACATCCATTGCTTTACCCTGATTGATCACCTTCATTACCTCCTCAAAAAATTCAGTCAAGTTAGTAAGACACGACCTGCCCACAAAAAGCCAAACTGACTGTCCCTAATTAGGCCATGCTTTTTCTGAACATGCTTAAATCCTATTCCTAAGAATTCTTTTCAATAGTTTCCCAACCACAAATGTGAGTCTCACCTGTCTACAGTTTCCTGGATTATCCCTATTTCCCTTCTTGAACAAAAGAGCAATATCAGCTGCTCGCCAGGCCTGCGGGACCTCTCCAGTGGCTAGTGAGGATACAAAGGTCTTGGTCAACGCCACAGCAATCTCCTCTCTGGCCTCTCTCAATAACCTGGGTAGATACCATCAGGCCCTGGGGACTTACCCAACTTTATACTCTTCAAGAGACCCAGCATCACTTCTTTCTTGATCTCAAAATTCCCTAGCATATCCACACTGATCTCTCTATCCTCCTTTTTCTTCTCCTGGGTGAATACTGACCCAAAGTATTCATTTAAGATTGCATCCACATCATCTGCCTCCAAGCACAAGTTCCCTCCTTTATCCTTGAGTCGTCCTACCTTTTCCTTAGTAATCTTCTTGTTCTTAATGCATCGATAGAATGTCCTGGAATTCCTACTTGCTAAGGTCATTTCATGGTCCCTTCTTACTCTCCTAATTCCCTGCTTGAATACTTTTTGTGAAGAGAGGAAGATGAACGAAGACAAAATGTAGGTCTATTACAGTCAGAAACATGGAAGTTATGATCAGGGCCAAGACTGGGAGGCACTAGACCATAAGATATAGGAGCAGAATTAGGCCATTTGGCTGATATGTTTCTCAACCCCATTCCCCATCCCCCCTCAGTCCCACCCACACATTTAGCTTAGCACCTTATCCACTGCCCGAGTTGTGTGATTTGCCAGGACTCTGGTCCCACCGTGATTCAGGTGGAGTCCGTCCAATTGGAACAGTACCTCCTTCCCCAGTATTGGTGCCAATGTCCCATGAGGTTGAAGCAAAATCAGAAATGGCTTGAAAAACTCAACAGGTCAGGCACCATCTGTGGAGAGAAAGCAGAGTTAAAGTTTCAGGTCCAGTGACCTTTCTTCATGACTGATTGTAGCTAGGAAAGGCTCACATATATGCTAGAGAAGGGATGGGCGGAAGGGGAAGAAATCAACTATGGATGGAGATGGAGAGCAGAGAGAGAGAGGAAAACAATTAGGCGGACAAAGGAATGGGGAAAGATCAGTCTGGAGAATGAATCACTGCTAGTGGGGACAATTACTGTCTGACAATGGGTTATTTGGGGCTGTTAAGCTTGTCCAATGTGAGACCCCTGGCTGACAGGTAAAAACAGGAGTGTTAGGTATCTTGTTCACTCTGAGAGCTGGCTCTGAGGGAGCTGGATCAGTGTCAAGGACAGGATGGTTGCCTCTGTAGAGTTATTTCATTGGCGACCAGAGAAAAATATACACTCCTGAAGAAACTTGCTTTCAACAGTCGTCTTTGAGTTGGGATAAGCATTTCTGGCATCATGCCATTATTTGGGAAGCTTGACTTATTCCATACTACCATCTAAGATTGGGTCCAGTAAGTGGAAAGAATGTGTTATTTTTTTCTGGGCAAATGACATTGGGGCAGATGAAAAGCAACAAGTAATTCTCCTGACAGCTTGTGGACCCATAGCTTTTTTGGTCATTAGGAGCCTATCGTTCCCTGAGCAGATACAAAAATCTTACAAGAGTTGACGAACTTAGTTAGAGAGTTTTATGACTCCCAGACCTCTCTAATTCTGAGACACTAAAGATTTTGCTTGAGGGTTCAAAAACCAGGGGAATCCATGTTGGGAATTTTGACAAGGTTAAGACAACTAGCAGAGGCAGTGACTTTGGTTTAACCCTTAATGAGATGCTGAGAGATCGTTTGGTGTGTGGGATTAATGATGTAACCATGCAAAAGCTGAATCCCAACTGAACCTCAAACTGGCTTTGTCATTGGAAAATGAAGCCAGTGGAACTTATGACAAAATGTATATTTAAAATGCTTCTCATATGCTCTGCATCTTCACACAAGTTCCATTCTTCACCTCTTATATGCCCCACTTTTTCCTTAACTGTCCTTTTGCTCTTTATATACTGGCAACTCATCTTTAGGTTTTCCTTTATCTTGCTAATATCTTCTCATGTCCTTTCTTTGATTTTCTTACTTCTTTTACTTAATCCTTATACTATCTGCAGTGTTGTTTTTTTTTAATACTCATCGTACATTACATTTTTTTACATTACATTACAGTGTGGAAACAGGCCCTTCGGCCCAACAAGTCCACA
>NC_057716.1:98948518-98974542 GCF_004010195.1 Chiloscyllium plagiosum
CACATCTTTGGACTGTGGGAGGAAACCGGAGCACCCGGAGGAAACCCACGCAGACACGGGGAGAATGTGCAAACTCCACACAGTCAGTCGCCTGAGGCGGGAATTGAACCCGGGTCTCAGGCGCTGTGAGGCAGCAATGCTAACCACTGTGCCACCATGGTTCTCTTTTCCTGTTTAAACTTCCCCTGTATTTTTCGACACAACCTTGGTGGTCTAGATTTGGCAGTACCATTCTGATTTTTGGAGGGGACATGTCTGCTGTGTGCCCTAACCATCTCACTGTCTAGCACTTCCCATTGGTTTATCACTGATTTATCCTTTAGCAGTCCTGTCCATTCCACCTCAACTTTCAATTTTGTAACGTTCAACATCTCCCAGTTAAAAAAAATGTTTTATTTATGACTTATTTATCTATTGTGACATATATCCAGGGCGATCCAGTGAAAAGTGTACTATCACCACAATCTGGCACCATTTTGCGGTACAAGAAGAATAAAAGAAAGTACTTAAACATAGTTCATCTTCAGTCAAGGTTGCAAACACAGCCCTGGTTGGTTGGGCCGAAGGGCCTGTTTCCACACTGTAGGTAATCTAATAAAAGTGTTCTGCAATGCCCCCGCACTAGGCCTACCACAGCCAGGAGTCCCCACTCTTGGCCTACCACAGCCAGGAGTCCACTACAGCCACATCAATTGCACTGCCCTTATCAATCCTCTTTGTTACTTCTTCAAAAACCTCAATCAAGTTTGTGGGACACAATTTCCCACTCACAAAGCCATGTTGACTGTCCTAAATAGTTCATAAAGCAATTCCTCAGTCAATGCCTCAAACAATTCCCCAAAAAAATTTCTCAAACATTCCTTAAAACAGTTCCTCAAAGTGTTCCCAAAAGGATTCATCAAACAGTTTATCTAATCGTTCCTGGAACAGTATCTCAAACCTTTCCTCAAACAGGGCCTCAAACAGTGCCTAGTTAGCTTCACATGGTCAGGTGGGAGATATCATATCCAAAATGAGACTTCAACTGAGTTTATTGTTCACGGATTTTGAAGGCAATGTGAGAACAGAATTCCTCCATTTTAAAATTTTAAACCTCAGTAGTCTCATGGGAAAGTTAATGAGGTAGCTGACAGTCAATCACCTGAAGCCTGATTCAGGCCTCAATATGTGGTCATTAATATTGAAGCTTAACTAGTGAGAGTCCACTCAGCTCCCACTTCAGCAGATCTAACACCATCTGTGAAGAGAGAAACAGAGTTAACAAGAAAATCTGCTTTGTCTCCACACATGCTGCCAGACCTGCTGAGTTTTCCCCAGCAATTTCTGTTCCTGTTTCTGATTTCCAATATCTGCAGTTCTTTGTTTTTTATCAGCTTGATTTAAGAAAGTGCCTGTCGACAGCACACAGCCAGGAAAACTTCACCCCGTCAGGAAGGAGAGATCCCATCCAGAGTGAGACGCTACCAGAATGAGTATATCGTTTGGATGATTTGGAGGTGACGTGGGAAGTTGCTCAGAGGGGAAGAGGTGCTTTTTGATGTTTTTTTGGCTCACAGTTTGTAAAGTTTTTTTTATCAGGGTAAATTGAAACCTAGGAACAGGGGCCCAGCACAAACAGTGACACCACAGATTAACCACAAAGTTCATTGGTCAGTTATATCTACTTGGTAAAAACAAGGACTGCAGATGCTGGAAACCAGAGTCTAGATTAGAGTTATGTCTACTCATTTGGTTCTCTATTATAGATTATCTTCAGACTGTAGTGACTGTAACAAGGTCAGACTTCAACAATGTCCAAATGCGGTCTGAACCAGAGCCTTATAAAGCCTCAGCTGTATATATCTGCTCTTGTATTCTCACCCACTTGAAATGAATTCTAATATTACATTTGCATTTCTAACTGCCAATTAAACCTACATGTTAACCTTTAGAGATTCCTGAACTAGAATTTCCAATTCCCTTTGTGCTTCACATCTCCAAAGCCTTTCCCCGTTGAGAAAATAGTCTATGCCTACCAAAGTGCATATCCTCACACTTTCCCACATTGTATTCCAAATGCCACTTCTATGACCATCTGCTTAGCATGTCTAAATCCTTATGCAGCCTTCCTGCTTTCTCAACATGACCTGTCCCTCCAACTATCTTTGTGTCATCTGCAAAAGTAGCAACTATGCCCTCAGTTCCCTCATCCAGATCGTTAATGCTTAATGTGAAAGGTTTTGGTCCCAAAACAGACCCCCGTGGAACTCCACTGGTCACTGGCTGCTATTCTGGAAAAGACCCTTTTATCCCCACTCTCTGCCTTCTGTCAGTCAGCCAATCCTCTACCCATGCAAGTGTCTTGCCTCTGACACCATGGGCTCTTATTTATTTAGCATCATCCTATGGAGCTGAAAATGTGTTGCTGGAAAAGCGCAGAGGTCAGGCAGCATCCAAGGAACAGGAGAATCAACGTTTCGGGTATGAGCCCTTCTTCAGCCCCGTTCCTGAAGAAGGGCTCATGCCCAAAACGTCGATTCTCCTGTTCCTTGGATGCTGGCTGACCTGCTGCGCTTTTCCAGCAACACATTTTCAGCTCTGATCTCCAGCTTCTGCAGTCCTCACTTTCTCATCATCCTATGGAGCTCATGTCAAAGGCCTTCTGGAAATCTAAATAGATCACGCCCACAGACTCTCCTTTGTCTATCTTGCTCCTTACCTCCTCATAGAATCCTAACAGATTTGTCAGGCATGACCTGCCCTTGACGAGGCTGTGCTGACTCAGCCCTATTTTACTATACACTTCCAAGTACTCCACATTTCCAGCATTTTCCAGCACCACATTTTTCAACTCTGGTCTCCAGCATCTGCAGTCCTCACTTTCTCCTAACTTCCAAGTACTCCACAATCTCATCCTTAGTAATGAACTCTGAAATTTTTTAGATTATTTACAGTGTGGAAACAGGCCCTTCGGCCCAACAAGTCCACACCGACCCTCCGAAGAGCAATCCACCCAGACCCACTCCCCTACATTTACCTCTTCACCTAACACTGCGGGCATTTTAGCATGGCCAATTCACCTAACCTGCATATTTTTGGACTGTGGAAAGAAACCCAAGCAGACACGGGGAGAATGTACGAACTCTACACAGTTGCCTGAGGCGGGAATTGAACCTGGGTCTCTGGCACTGTGAGGCAACAGTGCTAACCACCGTGCCGCCCAATCTTACCAAGACTGAAGACAGACCAACTGGCCAATATTTTCTGTCTTCTGCCTTTTTCCTTCCAAAACAGGGGTCTTAAATTAGCTATTTTCCAGTCCTCTGGCACCCTGACAGTGATGGAGGCAACATTTGAAGGACTATTTGAGGAACTATTTGAGGAACTGATTGATTAAATAGTCTGATTAATAGTATAAGGAAGTGTTTGAGGAACTGCTTGAGGAGATGGTCAGAGAACATTTTTCAGGAAATATTTGAAAAAATGTTTGATGTGCTTTTTGCGGAATTATTTGAGGAACAGTTTGAGGAAATGTGTGACTGAGTGTTTGACACACTGTTTGAGAAACTGATGCATTGCAATTGAGGAATTGTTTGAGGAACAGATTGATGAATTGATTCAGGAATTGAGGAACTGTTTGAGGAAATGATTCAGACGCTGTTTCAGGAATTGTTTTAGGCACTCTCTGTGTATTATTTGAGGAAGTGTTTGAGGAATTGTTTGACCAACTATTTGAGGAATTGCTTGAAGGAGTTTTGAAAATTAGTGAACTGTTTGAAGCACACTTTATGGAATTGTTTGAACAAGTGCTTGAGGAATTTCCAAGCGATCGATTGTGTAAGGGGACTCTCTAGTGAGAGGCACAGACTGACGTTTCTGCAGCCCGCAGTGAAAAATCAGAGTGGTGCGTTGCCTCCCTGGTGCCAGGATCAGATTTATCTCGGAGAGGGTGCAGAATGTTCTCAAAGGGGAGAGTTCTCAAAGCAGGAGCTCATTGTACACATTGGAACCAATGACATAGGAAGGGAAAAGGGATAGATTAAACTGTATTTACTTCAATGCAAGAGGATTAACAGGGAAGACTGGTGAACTCAGGACATGGTTAGGAACATGGGACTGGGATATCATAGCAATTACAGAAACATGGCTCAGGGATGGGCAGGACTAGCAGCTTAATGTTCCAGGATACAAATGCTGTAGGAAGGATAGAAAGGGAGGCAAGAGAGGAGGGGGAGTGGCATCTTTGAGAAAGGATTGCATTATGACTGCACTTAGGGAGGATATTCCTGAGAATACATCCAGGGAAGTTATTCGGATGGAATTGAGAAATAGGAAAGGGATGATCACCCTATTGGGATTGTATTATAGAACCCCTAATAGTCAGAGGGAAATTGAGAAACAGATTTGTATGGAGATCCCAGTTATCTGTAAGAATAATGGGGTGGGGTGGGGTGGGCATGCTGGCTCAGTGGTTAGCACTGCTGCCTCACAGCGCCAGGGACCCAGGATCGATTCTAGCCTTGAGCGACGGGCTGTGAGGAGTTTGCACATTCTCCCCGTGTCTGCGTGGGTTTCCTCCGGGTGCTCCAGTTTCCTCCCACAGTCCAAAGATGTGGAGATTAGGTGATTTGGCCATGCTAAATTGCCCATAGTGCATAAAAAAACATAATAGGGTGGTTATGGCAGGGGAGTTTTAACTTTGTAAACATAGACTGGGACTGCCATAGTGTTAAGGGTTTAGATGGGAGAGGAATTTGGTAATTGAGTATAAGAACATTTTCTGATTCAGTATGTGGATGTACCTACTAGAGAAGGTGCAAACTTGACCTACTCTTGGGAAATAAGGCGGGGCAGGTGACTGAGGTGTCGATGGGGGAGCATTTGAGGCCAGTGAATATAATTCTATTAGTTTTAAATAGTGATGGAAAAGAATAGACTGGATCTAAAAGTTGAAATTCTAAATTGGAGGAAGGCTAATTTTGACGGTATTCAGCAAGAACTTTCGAAAGTTGATTGCGAGCAGATGTTCACAGGTAAAGGGACGGCTGGAAAATGGGAAGACTTCAAAAATGCAATAATGAGTCCAGAGATAGTATATTCCTGTTAGGGTGAAAGGAAAAGCTGGTAAGTGTAGGGAATGCTAGATGACTAGATAAAATGACGTTTTGGTCAAGAAAAAGAAGGAAACATATATCAGGTATAGACAGGAGAGATCAAGTGAATCCTTAGAAGAGTATAAAGGCAGTAGGAGTATACTTAAGAGGACAATCAGGATGGCAAAAAGGGGACAGGCGATGCTTTGGCAAATTGGGTTAAGGAGAATCCAGAGGAATTCTATATACATTAAGGACAAAAGGGTAACAAGGGAGAAAATAGGGCCCCTCAAAGATCAGCAAGGCGGCTTTTGTGTGGAGCCGCATGAGATGGGGGAGATACTAAACGAGTATTTCGAATCAGTGTTTACTGTGCAGAAGGACATGGAAGACATAGAACGTGGAGCAATAGATGGGATATCTTGAAAGTATCCATATTACAGTGGTGCAGCATATCTTAAAACACATAAAGGTGGATAAGTCCCCAGGACCTAATCAGGTATGCCCCAGAACTCTGTTGAAAGCTAGGGAAGTGATTGCTGGGCCCCTTGCTGAGATTTTGGATCATTGTTAGTCACAGGTGAGGTGCTGGAAGACTGGAGGTTGGAAAATGTGGTGCCACTGTTTAAGAAAGGTAGTATGGACAAGCCAGGAAACTATAGACCAGTGAACTTGACATCAGTGGTGGGCAAGTTGTTGAAGAGAATCCTGAGGGTCAAGATTTACATGTATTTGGATAGGCAAAGACTGATTAGGGATAGTCAACATGGCTTTGTGTGTGGGAAATCATGTCTCATGAACTTGATTAGGTTTTCTGAAGAAGTAACGAAGAGGATTGATGAGGGCAGAGTGGTGGACGTGATCTATATGGACTTCAGTAAGACATTCGACAATGTTCTTCATGGGAGACTGATTAGCAATGTTAGATCTCATGGAATAAAGGGAGAACTAGCCATTTGGATACAGAACTGGCCCAAAGGTAGAAGACAGAGGGTGGTGGTGGAGGGTTGTTTTTCAGACTGGAGGCCTGTAACCAGTGGAGTGCCACAAGGATCGGTGCAGGTTCCACTGTGTTTTGTCATTTATATAAATGATTTGGATCTGAACAGAGGAAGCATAGTTATTAAGTTTGCAGAGGAGACCAAAATTGGAAGTGTAGTGGATAGCAAAGAAGGTTAGCTCAGATTACAATAGGATCTTGATCAGATGGGCCAATGGGATGAGAAGTGACAGATGGAGTTTAATTTAGATAAATGCGAGGTGCTGCATTTTGGAAAGGTAAATTTTAGCAGGACATATACACTTAGCATTTTGGAAAGGCAAATCAGAGCAGGACTTATACACTTAATGGTAAGGTCTGAGGAGTGTTGCTGAACAAAGAAACCTTGGAGGACAGATTTATAGTTCCTTGAAAGTGGAGTCGCAAGTAGATAGGATAGTGAAGAAGGTGTTTGGTATGCTTTCCTTTATTGGTCAAAACATTGAGTACAGGAGTTGGGAGGTCATGTTGCAGCTGTCCAGGACATTGCTTAGGCCACTTTTGGAATATTGTGTGCAATTCTGGTCTCCCTCCAATTGGAAGGATGTTGTGAAACTTTGAAAGGGTTCAGAAAATATTTAGAACTTATAGAACATAAAACAATACAGCACAGAACACAAGGATGACTCCAGGGTTGGAGGATTTGAGCTACAGGGAGAGGCTGAGAAGTGACCTTGTAGGGGTTTATAAAATCATGAAGGGCATGGATAGAGTAAATAGTCAATGTCTACCACCCACACCTTTTCCCCTAAAAACACTTAACCTACACATCCCTTAACACTGGCCAATTCCCCTAACCTGCACACATGTGGATTGTGGGAGGAAACCTGGTGGAAACCTGCACAGACATGGGGTGAAGGTACAAACTCCACACAGACAGTCGCCCAAAGCTGGAATCAAACCCAGGTCCCAGGCGCCGTGAGGCAGCAGTGCTTACCACTGAGCCACCGTGCTGCCTTTCAGCTTTCTAACTTGAAAAAGGATGTACTGGCGCAAGAGGAGGTTCACTGGGTTGATTCTGGAGTTGAGAGGATTGGCTTATGAGGAGAGACTGAGTAGACTGGGATTATACTCATGGGAATTTAGAAGAATGAGGGGGGATCTTATAGAAACATAAAATTATGAAGGGGATAGATAAGAAAGAAGTAGAGAGGATGTTTCCACTGGGCGGTGAAACTAGGACAAGAGGGAACAGCCTCAAAATTAGGGGGAGCAGACTTAGGACTGATTTGAGATGGAACTTCTTCACCCAGAGGGTTGTGAATCTGTGGAATTCCTGGCCCAGTGAAGTAGTTGATGCTATTTCAGTTAATGTTTTTAAGGCTAAGATTGACTTTTTTTTGGACAATGAAGGAATTAAGGATTATGGTGAGAAGGGCGGCTAAGTGGAACTGAGTCCATGAAAAGATCAGCCATGATCTTACTGAATGGTGGAGCAGGCTCAAGGGGCCAGATGGCCTACTCCTGCTCTTCGTTCTTACGTTGTTATGAATTGGAAAGCCTTTAAAAACCAGCAGATGGTAACTAACAAAGCAATAAAGTGGAGAAGATAAAATATGAAGTAAATTAATTTACAATTTTAAAAAAAATCACAGATTTTGGTATAGGAAGGTTAAGAGAGAGGCAAGACTGGACATTGTCTAAAGGTATGGTGCTGGAAAAGCACAGCCGGTCAGGCAGCATCCGAGGAGCAGGAGAGTCGATGTTTCGAGCATAAGCCCTTCATCAGGATGGACATTGGAAAATGAGGCTGGAGAAGGAATAATGGGAAATAAAGACATGGCAGAGTAACTGAATGTGTACTTTTCATCGTTTTTCATAGTGGAAGACACCAGTAACATCCCAGGACTTCAAGACCTTCAGGGGACAGAAGTGAGTGGAGTGGCCATCAGAAAGGGGATGGGTCTACGGAAGCTGAAAGGTCCGAAGGTGGATAAATCACCTTTCCAGATGGGCTACACCCCAGAGTACTGAAGGAGATAGCTGAGGAGATTATGAAGGCATTGGTGGTGATCTTTCAGGAATCACTGGAGTCAGGGAGGGTCCTAGAGGACTGGAAATAACTAATGTACCACCCCTGTTTAAGAAGGATTGATTTGGATTTCCAGAAGGCCTTTGATAATGTGCTGCACAGGACGCTGCTAAATAAGGTTAAAACCCATGGTATTAGGGGCAAGGGACTGGCATGGATAGAGGATTGGCTGACTGGCAGAAGGCAGAGAGTGAGGGTAAAGGGGTCTTTTTCAGGATGGGCAGCCGGTGACTAGTGGAGTTCTGCAGTGGTCTGTGTCGGGACCACATCTATTCACATTATAATTTACAATCTGGTTGAAGGAATAGAGGATATTGTTGCTAAGTAGCAAGACAGGTGGTGGAGGGGGTAAACAGTGTTGAGGAAGTGGGGAGACTGCAGAAGGACTTGGACAGACTAGGAGAGCAGGCAAAGAAGTGGCAGATAGAATACAAGGTGGGAAAGTGTGAGGTTATGCACTTTACAGGTTATGGGGAGAAAGTTAAAGAATGGAGTTGAGAAGTATATCAGCCACGATCAAATGGTGGAGACATCTCAATGGGCTGAATGGCCTAATCCTGCTCCTATATCTTATGGTCTTACATCTTCCAGTCTTGGTCAGAAGAACAGAGGTGTAGATTATTATTTAAATGGGAAGAGGTTTCAGAAATCTGAATCTCAAAGGGGCTTGGGAGTCCCAGTTTAGGATTCTCTTAAGGTTAACATATAGGTTCAGTTGGCATTTAGGAAGGTAAGTGCAATATCAGTATTCATTTCAAGAAGGTAAGAACACAAAAGCAGAGATATACTGCTGAAAATGTATAAGGCTCGAGCCAGGCTGGAATATTCTGAGCAGTGTTGGGTTCCATATTTCAGGAAGACTATACTGGCATTAGAGGGGGTACAGAGGAGACTCGCACGAATGGTCCCGAGGATGAAGGGCTTGTCACATGAAGAGCAATTGAGGACTCTTGGCCTGTACTCACTGGAGTTTAGAAGGATGAGGGGGATTGAATTGAAACTTACAGAATACTGGGAGGTCAGTATAGAATGAATGTGGAGAAGATGTTTCCATTAGTAGGAGAGACTAGGGCAGGAGGAAACAGCCTCATAGTGGAGGGCTGACTATTTAGAACTGAGATGAGGAGAAATTTCTTCGACCAGAGGGTAATGAATCTGTGGAACTCATTGCCACAGCGCGCTGTGGAGGCCAACTCATTGATTGAAGACAGAGATAGATAAGTTCTTCATTGGAAAGGAGATCAGTGGTTATGGGAAGAAGGCAGGAGAATGATTGAGAAACGTATCAGCCATGATCATATGGTGGAGCAGACTTGATGGGCTGAATGGCCTCAATGTGCTTCTATATGTTATGGTCTTCTGATTTGTTTGAGGAACTGTTTGAGGAACTGTCTGAGGAACAAGGGTCCTGAAGAAGGGTTACATCTGAAATGTCGACTTCTGGCTAGCTGTGTTCTTTAGTCTCCTGCCTGTCTACTGAGGAACTTTTTGAGGCAGTGTTGCTCATCTAACTGCTAAAATATCCATCTTGCATTCATATAGCAACTTTCACAATTCAGAATAGCCAAAGTACTTCATAACCAATGAAGCACATCTGAAATATATCATTTCTGTAAAGCCATGATGTGAAGAAGCCAATGTTGGCCTGGAGTGGACAAAGTTAAAAACCACACAACACCAGGTTATAGTCCAACAGGTTTATTTGGAAGCACTGGCTTTCAGAGCGCTGCTCCTTCATCAGGTGGTTGTCTGTAAAGGTTTCTGTAAAGGGCAGCAAACAGACATGACAAATAGGATCCCATCAAACTTCCCTTCTGATATGTAACCACATTATTTAAATCATCGAATCCCTACAGCAGAAACAGGCCATTCAGCCCAACAAGGCAGCACCGATCCTCTGAAGAGTAACCCATCCAGACCCATTCTCCTAACCTATACTTACCCCTTACCAATGCACCTAACACTATGGGCAATTTAGCACGGCCAATTCACCTGACCTGCACATCTTTGGATTGTGGAAGGAAACCTACACAGACACAGGGAGAATGTGCAAACTCCACACAGACAGTCACTTGAGGCTGGAATCAAACCCAGGTCTCTGTTGCTGTAAGGCATCAGTGCTAACCACTGAGCCACCGTGCCACCACTGATATTTGTTGAGAGATTCGTGTTGGCAGGAGATCTCCCCACTACTCGTCAAACATTGAACTGTTTGAATTCTTTGCCTCTCTTTCTCACTGAATTACCATCTTGTCTCTCTCTCTCTCGCTCTCTCTCTCTGTCCCTCTCTGCTGTCTGATATCATATGCAAATTTAGATCATTTGCATTGGGATTCATAAGCCAAGACTTCAATGTAAATTAGAAACTGTCAAACTCCCAACATCATTCCCCAGCCAGTATCTGCCTATTCCATGATTGGTTCCTTGCTCAGCATTTATTGCACACCATCAGATGTCATAGAGTCATGGAGATGTACAGCATAGAAACAGACCCTTTGGTCCATGCCGACTAGATATCCTAAATTATTTGAGTTCCATTTGTCAGCACTTGGCCCATATCCATCTAAACCCTTCCTATTCTTATACCCATCCAGATCCCTTTTAAATGTTGCAGTTGTACCAGCCTCCATCACTTCCTCTCGCAGATCATTCCACACACACCACACTTTACGTGAAAAGGTTGCTCCTTTGGCCCCTTTTAAATCTTTCCCCTCTCACCTTAAACCTATGTCGTCTAGTTTTGGATTCTCCCAGCCCAGGGAAAAAGCCTTGTCTATTTATCCTGTCCATGCTCCTCATAATTTTGTAAACCTCTATAAGGTCACCCCTCAGCCTCTGACGCTCCAGGAAAAACAGCCCCAGCCTGTTCAGCCTCTCCCTATAGCTTAAACCCTCCAACCCTGGCAACATCCTTGTAAATCTTTCGTGTCCTTTGTGTAAATCTCCTCTGTCCTTGGGAAGTTAGTGGTGAACTACCTTCCTGAGCCACTGCTGTTTTTGAGGTGAGTGCTTTGATATAAATGAATATCTTGGGCCATTACAAAGACAACGTCACACACATTGTTATTGGTCTGGACTCACAGTCATTAATTATTAGTCTTTGGCCTGATTTCCTGACTATTTCTAAGTTACACTTGGTGATCATCACTGCAGATTTATAACATACTCTTCTACAAAACAAAACAACCTGCTGTCTGCTTTGATGATGGGTTAGATTTTTTAGAGGCTATATTTTTGATTTGTATTTGCCCTGTAGAGGTTGGACAGTATGGGGTCGTCTTGCTTGGAGTAGAGGAGGCTGAGGGAACATGGTTGAGGTGGCAGGGTAGACAGGAAGGAACATTTTCCCTTGACGGAGTGACCAGTAGGCAGAGAATGAAGGTAAGGGGCAGGAGTTTCGGAGGGGATATGAGGACAAACGTTTTCACTCAGAGGGTGATAGGAGTCTGGAACTCACTGCCTGTAGGGGTCATTAGGGTAAAAACCCTCATAACATTTAAGAAGTATTTAGATGTCCATTTGTGATGCTAAGGGCTAAGTGCTGGAACATGGGATTGATTGACACAGACTCAATGAGCCAAAGGGCCTTTTTTAGAATTTTATTTTGTTTAGTGGGTCAAATGTAGGGATTCTGAGTCCACACGGATCCTCCGAACAGCATCCCTCCCCCCCCCCCAGACCCTCCCTGCTATCCCAGCCCTGCAGTCTGCACATCCCTGGACACTATGGGCAATCTAGCATGGCCAATCCACCCTGACCTTCACATCTTTGAATTGTGGGAGGAAACCAGAGTACCTGGAGCAAACCCATGCAGACATGGGGAGAATATGGAAACTCCACACAGATAGTGACCCGAGGCTGGAATCGAACCCAGGTTCCTGGTGCTGTGAGGCAGCAGTTGTTGTGTCACCATATTCTACCAGACCATAGGGGCTGCTCTCTTATTAGAGAGAAGAGACTGATGGTAATTTAACCTGAGGGCCACCAAGCCTCAAATGAGGGAAGAGATTGAGAAGTAGAGTCTTTCATGGTAACCTCAAGCCGGTGATGGTAATTGAACCCATGTTGTTCAATTCTTTGTCAACCAACAGTCCAGCCACTGTATATCTGTTACAAAAACAGGAATTGCTGGAGAATCTCAGCACATCTGGTAGCATCTGTGAAGAGAGAAAGCAGCTTTAAAGTTTTGAGTCCAGTGACCCCTCTTCTGGGACCGGAGCATCACTGATTGCTGGAGACTAGAGTTCTCAATGATGGATGTAGGTTTGCTCACTGAGCTGGAATGTTCATTTTCAGGCGTTTCGTTACCCTACTAGGTAACAGCTTCAGTGGGCCTGAGGGGAAGCAATGCTGAAAATTCCTGCTTTCTATTTATATGTTTGGAGTTCTGTCGGTTGGTGATGTCATTTCTTGTGGTGATGTTATTTCCTACGGTGAAGTCACTTCCTGTTCCTTTTCTCAGGGGGTGGTAGATGGGGTCTAACTTCCTTTTCTCAGGGGGTGGTAGATGGGGTCTAACTCAATGTGTATGTTGATAGAGTTCAGGTTGGAAAGCCATGCTTCTAGGAATTCTCGTTTGTGTCTTTGTTTGGCTTGTCCTAGGATGGATGTGTTGTCCCAGTCGAAGTCCTTCCTCATCCATATGTAAGGATACTAGTGAGAGAGGGTCATGTCTTTTTGTGGCTAGTTGGTGTTCATGTATCCTGGTGGCTAGTTTTCTGCCTGTTTGTCCAATGTAGTGTTTGTTACAGTTCTTGCGCGGTATTTTGTAAATGACATAAAAAAGACATGACCCTCTCTCACTAGTATCCTCACAAACAGATGAGGAAGGACACCATTTCGAATGGGACAATACATCCATCCTAGGACAAGCCAAACAAAGACACACACGAGAATTCCTAAAAGCACGGCATTCCAACCGATAATCTATGAACAAGCACATCGAGTTAGACCCCATCTATCACCCCCTGGGAAAAGGAACACAAAGTGAATTCACCACAGGAAATGACATCACCAACCCAAAGAAACCCAAACATATAAATAGAAAGCAGGAATTTTCAGCATTGCTTCGCCTGAGGCCCACTGAAGATGTTACCTAGTAGGGTGATGAAATGTCTGGAAATGAACCTTCCAGCTCAGCGAGCAAACCTACATCCAAAACCTCAGCCTGAGCTACAAATCTTCTCAAAACTCGCGAAGTTCTCAATAATTTAGATATTTTAGATTTTATTATCACAGGAGTCCATTGAAAGGTGTATATTGCTGCTATGCAAGTGGCTGTCTTACGTAACAAAGCACTTCGTACAAGAAACCTAGATACAAAATAGTAAGAGAAGTCAGAGTTTAAAAAGATAAGCATTACTTCATAGAATAGTAGAAAAATAAAGAAATAAGTAATAGTTTACATTAAAGTTTTTCATAGTTTAAATTAGGAGAATACAGGAATAAGTTAAAAGTTTGACACACTTTGATGAATCCTCTGTTTATCTCACTCTGCTGTCTGCTCTCTACGCCATCGTAGATACTGTGGCTGCAGTTGGAGTTACCATCTCTCTGACCTCCCCTGGTGCCTCAGGGACATGCCTAGGCAGGGTCCACTCACACACCGAGCTGAGACAGTGCCATGAGCTGCTGAGAGACTAGGCCAGGACCCACCAAGAGACCAGGCCGAGAGCACCAAGAGATCAAACTGAGAGACCAGGCAGAGACCCGCTGAGAGACAAGGCAGGGACCCCATCATGAGCCACCGAGAGACCAGGCTGGGAATCACCAAGAGACCAGACTGAGAGCCACTGAGAGACCAGGCCAGTACCTGCCAAGAGACCAAACTGAGAACTGCCAAAGGACCAGGCCGAGAGCCACCCAGACACCACGTCAGGTCCCGTACCGAGCCGTCGGAAGACCAGGATGAGAGCCGCCACAAGCCACTGCGCGACCAGGCCAAAACCTGCCCTGGGAGAGCGTGAACATCGAGAGGGGGAAATCATCAAACAGGGGAATAAAGAGAAAAGAGGGGAAAGAAAGACAACGAAATGAGAAATAACAGAACGAGCTCCAGTTAGTGCTGCCATCTTGACCGTATTGAGCCTTGCCTCTTGAGCACGCTTGGTGTGTCTGGATGTTATGTACCATCATGCAGGCTGCATAAGTCAGGATGAATCTGAAAAAAACTTCAGGCCTCAAGTGATCATCCAAAAACAAGGGACTGGCACCCAAAGACGTTGAACAGCTCTCCATCCCATGTCACATTACAGCAACAATACCGACTGGAGCCAGTCTCCTACACAACACCAGGGGAAAGTCCTGGTGTTGAACCAGCTGTGAATTATGACAAAAGGACAACTACAAAGGCAGCAGTTAGAGCCGGACAGAACAAGCAGAGAGGGAGTGTCAGAATTGGCGGGTGGACAGAGGGAGCTGGTGCGAAATACGAGAAATGTCAGCCAGAGTTCTGTTTGTATGATTAAACTCACCGTTGTAGAGAACACTAATCCATTCAATACTTCCAACCATTTCATATCCATCAAATAAAGCACCACCTGCTCAGTTAATGTTCAGCAGCTTGACAACTGCACAGATATTTGTAAAATGACACCTTTATCTCAACGACCAGGACAATCACAGTCACAGAAGAGAAATAGTATTCAAACCAGGGCACTTTCTCTACAGATTGAAAATGAGCTTGAAATAATTGACAATTACATTTCTGTTCAGGGGAGGTTGTCCCCTTGCCAACAGTTTTAAGAAATGCCTTCCTGCATTTTCCTTAACCATAACTGCATTTCAATAGCAACTTTAATGTGGTCAGATATTTTGAGGCACTTAAGAGCAATCCAATCAAACAGAATTCGATACAGGATTGCACAAGGAGATGGTGGAATAGGTGACCAAATGCTTGGATCAAAAGGTAAGTTTACAGTCCATTTCTTCTGTTCATTCAGTCGATGTGGACACTGCTAGTTGGGCCACCATTTACTGCCCATCCCTAGTTGCCCTTGAGAAGTTGGTCATGAGCTGCCCTCTTGAACCGCTGGAGTCCACATGGTGGAAGGTGCCATCTCATTATCGTTGGTGAGTTTCTCCAGTGTTCACACTGCCACTACTGAGCGTTGGTGATGGAGTGAATGTCTGCACGTAATGAAGGGACCCTCTCCCAACAGGTGAAGGCATTGTTGCAATGTTTGCAGATGACACAAAGATCTATGGAAGGACAGGTCATGTTAAGGAAGTAGGAACACTGCAGGTGGGCTTGGAGAGTGGACAAAGAAGTGGTAGATGGAATAACAATGTGGGAAAGTATTGGTAGGAAGAAGAAAGGCATTGACTATTTTCTAAGTGGGGAAGGGGTTTGGAAATCTCAAGCACAAAGGGAGTTGTGAGTCCTGGTTCAGGATACTCTGACAGTTAACATAGAAGTTCAATTGGCAGTTATGAAAGCAAATATATTGTTAGCATCCATTTCAAGAGGGCTAGAATGCAAGAACAGAAATATATGACTGAGACTGTAAAAGGCTCTGGACAGACTGCATTTGGAATAGTCTGAGCAGTATTGAGCCCTGTATCTAAGAAAGGATGTACTGTCATTGGAGGACATTCAGTGAATGTTTACAAAAATGATCCCACAGATGAAGGGCTTGTCATATGAGGAGTGGTTGAGGACTCTGTACTCGATGGAGTTTAGGAGAATGAGGAGGGAGGATCTAATGGAAACTTACAGAATGCTAAGAGACCTGGATGGAATGGACACGGAGAAGATGTTTCCACAAGGAGAGAGACTAGGACCCTAGGGCACAGCCTCAGAGTGATGATCATTTAGAACTGAGATGAGGGGTAATTAATGGGCAGCACGGTGGCACAGTGGTTAGCATAGTGAGATAATTGTTAATCTGATAATCCTCAACCCTGTCTTTTCCCCATAAACCTTGATTCCTTACCTGATTTAAAATCTTCCTTTCTTGCCTGATTCATTGTTCCAATAGTTCCAGTGGTTAGCACTGCTGCCTCACAGCGCCAGAGATCCAGGTTCAATTCCTGCCTCAGGCAACTGTCTATGTGGAGTTTGCACATTCTCCCCGAGTCTGTGTGGGTTTCCTCTGGGTGCTCCGGTTTCCATCACAGTCCAAAAATGTGCAGGTCAGGTGGATTAGCCATGTTGAATTGCCCGTAGTGTTAGGTGAAGGGGTAAATGTAGGGGAATGGGTCTGGGTGGGTTGCTCTTTGGAGGGTCAGTGAGGACTTGTTGGGCCGAAGGACCTGTTTCCGCACTGTAGGGAATCTAATTTCTTCAGCCATCGGGTGGTGAATCTGTGGAACTCATTGCCACAGAGAACTGTGGAGGTGAAGTCATTGAGTGTATTAAGCAGAGATCAATAGGTTCTTGATTGGTAAGGAGATCAAAGGTTATGGGGAGAAGAGAGGAGAATGGGATTGATGTGAACATAATGGCCTTATTTTGCTCCTATATCTTTTGGTCTTTTGGGAAGCTACAGTAGATGGTTCAGGTTCACCGTGGGAATGGGAATCAGTGTCAGGTCCATGAGGTCTGCAATATGAATAGAGGAAGAATGTAGAAACCTGGAGGAGGCAATTCTGCCCGTCCTTGGACTCAGGGCTAGGATTACTCATCACTGGACTAGTACTCCAGCAACAGTGACTGAATATTTCCAAGTCAGGATGGTGAGTGGCTTGGAGGGAAACTTACAGGGGGGGGCGTTCCCACGTATCTGCTGCCCTTGTCCTTCTAGATGGAAGTGGTCAAGGGTTTGAAAGAAGCTGCCTAAGGATCTCTGGTGACTGTCTGGAATGCATCTTGTAGATAGCACACACTGCTGCTATTGAGAATCGGTGGTGGAGGGGTGGAAGTTTGTGGATATGAGAGAGATAGAAAGAGTTTTAGACAGGGAATCACAGAATTTAGATAAAATCCCGGACACAAATGGTGGGGTACGTGGGGGATTTACAAAAGGCTGGAGTAGGAAGAATGCGGAAAAATTGGAAATATTGTTGAGGTGGAGAAGGAAGAATAGGACAAGGGGGCAAGACCATAGAGGGATTTGTATATGGTGCCGAAAATTTTAAAATCATGGCAGTGCAAGACTGAAAACCAATGTAGGTCGTGAGCATAGTTGATGACTGATAAATAGGAGTTTGTGTGTGAGGAATAGCATAGACAGTAATGTTTTGGAGGAACTCAAGTGTGTTAAAGGTGATAGTGGCTTGTTGGCATCTTCCGCCTTGGAACACTTCAACCCCAGGGCATCAATGTGGACTTCAACAGTTTCCTCATTTCCCCTTCCCCCACCTCACCCTAGTTCCAAACTTCCAGCTCAGCACTGTCCCCATGACTTGTCCTACCTGCCTATCTTCTTTTCCACCTATCCACTCCACCTTCCTCCTTGACCTATCACCTTCATCCTCTCCCCCACTCATCTATTGTACTCTATGCTACTTTCTCCCCACCCCCACTCTCCCCTAGCTTATCTCTCCACACTTCAGGCTCTCTGCCTGTATTCCTGATGAAGGGCTTTTGCCCGAAACGTCGATTTTGCTGCTCCTCGGATGCTGCCTGAACTGCTGTGCTCTTCCAGCACCACTGATCCAGAATCTGGTTTCCAGCATCTGCAGTCATTGTTTTTACTCAGTTGGCTAGGCAGGTGGTTTATGACACAGAGTGACATCAACAGCGTGGGTTCAGTTCCAACACCAGTTGAGGTTACTTTGAAGGACTCTCCTTCTCAACCTCCCCCTTCGTGTTAAACTACCACTGGTCATCTCTCTTTAATGAGGGAGTAGCCCTGTGGCCTGGGAAAACTGTGGTGGCTTTTCCTTTACCTTTACGAGGCAGAACAGCATTGGAAAAGTTGAGTATGGAGGAAACGAAAGGTTGGATGCATTTGACCTCAAGCGACATTATTTGGAGAAAAGAAAGGATCTCGCAACAGGACAGAGAGAACGAGAGAGATCTATGGACCAATAAAACTCACCATCCCACCACAAAATCACTAAACTACAGCAGTGGTCCAAGGAACAAAGCACACTGCTAAGTTAAAAGGACAGCAGAGATTCAGTCCAGAGAATCGATGCCATGGTGACCAGTGCCAGTCGCTGTAAAAAGAAAGCCCACAGTTCACTGATTTCCTTCAGGAAGGAATTCCGCCATCCTTACATCATGAATAAAACCAAGAACTGCCGATGCTGGAGAGCAGTGATTTGCACTTTCACCTCTAAGTCGGCAGGCTGTGGGTTCAAGTCTCACTCTAGAGTCAAGAGCACAGTATCATAGCTGACGCATTCAGGGCTGTACTGAGGATGTGCTGCACTGTTGGAAATGCAAATTAAACTGAGATCCCCTCTCAGATTGATGTAAACACCCTGTGTGCTGTTTTAGACGACAGCAGAGAGTAGGGAATTCTCCTGAAATCCACCATTATCAAACTCATGGAAATAGATTATCAGGACAACTGTTGTTATTAACGAGATTGTCCTGTGCGCAGGAAAGGTTAGATAAACACGGAATGTTTTCACTTGAAAGACGGAGGCTGAGTGGCGACCTGATAGAGGTCTACAAAATTATGATAGGCATAGATAGGGCGGATAGTCAGAGGCTTTTTTCCCAGGGTGGAAGGGTCAACTACAAGAGGACACAGGTTCAGGGTGAGAGGGGGAACGTTTGTGGGAGATGTCGGGGTACAGTTTTTCACACAGAGGGTGGTGGGTGCCTGGAACACACCCTGTGGTGGTGGTAGAAGCAGGCACATTAGTAATGTTTAAGGTGTATCTTGATAGATGCATGAATGGGAGGCGAACAGAGGGATAAATACATACATGGGCATGAGTAGCGGGTGTAAATAAGGAATAGGGATCAGTGCAGAATTGGTGGGCCGAAGGGCCTCTTCCTGTGCTGTGTAGAATTGTAGAACTGTATTGCAAATTGGATGCCACATTGCCTGGAGAACCAATAACAACTCATTAGCTGTAACGTGCCTCAGGTGGTACTGAGATGGAGAAACGTGCAAGTTCCTTCTTTTTTTTAATTGGGAAAACAAATACTGACCGTAAACCAGGTTACACTGTCGCTCTGAAAGTGTAGCTGTACTGAAAGAGGTATTTAAACAGGTGTAGAAAAGAGGCGAACTATTACTGGTAAGGCCGTGGAAGGCAAACAGAAGTTGGTCTTTGGCTCCAACTATTTAATACACAGTAGAGAGCAGAGGGGGCTGAAAGATAATGGGGATTGCAGTGATAAACAGAGACAGGTGGAGGCAGATAAAGTAAACAGGTGAGAGGAGGCATCTGGGTTTCTTTTAGCACAGCATCTGCAATAATGGTCTTAATTAACACATCAGTGCGAAACACCAGGATGACAGCAGCCACATAAAATTAAAATGATTTTGATGATAAAAATAATCTTTTGCAGTTTTCACTGGCGATAGTGAGCCTTATATTGGGCTATTTGGAACAATTCTGCTTCATTTTGTTTTATTTAATTTGGAGACAGGCTGACCTCGTAGCAGCCCTGTTACAGAACAATGACATTCATGCAACAGGAGAGGTGGTCCCTCAGTCCAACAGGGCCATGTCATCCAGTTGGATAGAGCTATTCAATTTATCGCACTCCCCTAACAAATCCTCTGCAATTACCTTTTCCTTCTCAAGTTTATATCCACTTCCTTTGCAAAAACTGTTTGCGAATGTCGTTTTTGGGCCCACAATTACCGATGCTAAATTAGCATTTGCAACCTACCGGTGGCTCAGTGGTTATCACTGCTGCCTCACAACACCAGGGTCCGAATTCGATTCCAGCCTTGGGTGACTGTCTGTGTGGAGTTTGCACATTCTCCCTGTGTCTGTGTGGGTTTTCTCCCACAGGTCAGGTGAACTGGCCATGCTAAATTGACCAGCAGTGTTAGGTGCATTAGTCAGAGTGAAATGGGTCTGGGTGGGTTACTCTTCAGAGGGTCAGTGTGGACTGGGTGAGCCTGTAGGGAATCTAATCTTGTGTCTGCTATTCATTCCCAATCACATCAAGCCTTATTTTCTGGCTTATCTACTCGATTAAGAATATCTTGTCATTTTAACTGACAACGAAAAATGCTGGAGATCATAACAGGTCACGCAGCATTCATGGACAGAGTGCAAGCTAACATTTCAAGTCTAGATGATTCTCCTTCATTTCAACGCTCATTATCCTTCTCCACTCTAAGGAGAGCAATTGCACTCTCTCCAGTTTCTCCACATTATGTGCAGTCTCTCATCCCCGGCATCATTCTTCTGCAAAGAACCCCCCTCCTCCTTCAAGGACTTGATATCTTTTCCGAATCATGATGACAAGAATTTGCTGTGATACTCTAACTGGGGCCGAACCTCCAGATATCCCAAACTAAACTAGTCCCACCTGCTGCTCCTAGCCCATATCGCTCCAAACCTTTCCTACTCGGGTATCTATCCAAATGTCTTACTCAGGAAGTTCACTCTACACATGAACCACATGCTGCATAAAAAAAAATCGCTTAGTTTAGTTTGGGATTAGGGTTGGCATGGACAGGTTGGACCGAAGAGTCTGTTTCCATGCTGTATGACTCTATTTCAGGAATTTAAGACAGGACAGATCAAGTTTTCATGTCTGTTGCAGGTGGGATGAGGGAATGTCACCTTAAATCCAGAGTCTGGCTATTCGAGACTGAAGTTAGGAAACGTTTCTTCATTCGAAAGACTGGGAGAAGTGTGGAATTCCCTCTATCTTTAAAAGTGGAAGATGTAATGGTCAGTTCAAATCTGAAATCCATGGGTTATTGATAGTCGATGGTATTCAAGGATAAGTCAAGATAAGTGGATGTAGTGGAACACAAATCAGCCATGGCCTCCATAAATAGCAAAGCAGGCTGGAGGGGCTGAATGGCCAACTCCTGCCCTATCTGTTTTAGTTCATTCATGGTATGTGAGTTTCATTAGCATTTATTGCTCATCCCTAATTGCCCTTTAACTGAGTGGCTGATTAGCCCATTTCAGAGGTCAGTTAAGAGTGGGTCCAATGTTATACGGAGGTCAGGCTGGGTAAGGACAGTAGATTTCCTTTCCCACAGAACAATAGTGAATCAGATGGACATTTACAAGAGAGTGTCAGTGAACTTGATGGGTTTTTACATCAATTGACAGTGGTTGCCATGAGGCTAGTTTTATTAAATTCAAACTTCATCAGTTGTCATAGTGTGATTCAAACACAAGGAGAAAGTGAGGACTGCAAATGCTGGAGATCAGAGTCGAAAATATGGCACAGCAGGTCAGGCAGCATCCAAGGATCAGGAGAGTCGACGTTTCGAGCATAAGCTCTTCATCAGGAAGGCTACTGACCAAGTGCAGGCAAATGGGTTGAGTATAGCCCATGTGGTTGGAGGGTCCCAATGCAGAAGATGAGGCGTTCTTCCTCCAGACGTCGGGTGGCTAGGATTTGGCAGTGGAGGAGGCTCAATACACGTCCAGAGAACTTTAACAAATCAATTCTAAACAAGAGTCACTGGACTTGAAACATTAACCCTGCTCTCTCTCTCTGCAGATGCTGCCAGACCTGCTGAGTTTTGCCAGAAACTTCTGTTTTTGTTTCAGATCTCAGCACCCATAGTTCTTTGTTTTCTTATAACATTATCCTAGAGTTCGGTATTACTAATCCAGTGATATTGCCACCAAGCCAGTCTCTCCCATCTCTATCAATGATCAATAGAGGTCTGGTACACCATCCTTGCTTGATGTGGGAGTTCTTGACCATGAATCACAAAAAACTAGCATTGAGGTTCAGCAGATGACAGGAAAGTTCACCTTCATTTCAAACAGCATGGAATATGGATCAGTGGAGGTTTTGCTCAAAGGCATTAGTCAGATAACAGCGAGATTGATAGTCATAGAGTCATACAGCACGGAAGCAGACCCTTCGGTCCAAATAGTCCATGCTGACCATGTTCCCAAACTAAACTAGTCCCACTTGCCTGAGCTTGGCCCATATCTCCCCAAACCTTTCCTATTCATGAACCTATCCAAATGTCTTTTAAGCATTGTAACTGCACCTGCAACCGCCACTTTCTCTGGTAGTTCATTCCAGACACGCACCACTTTCTGTGTGAAAATGTTGCCCCTCGGGTCCTTTTCAAATCTTTTTTCTCTCACTTTAAAATATGCCCCCCCATTAGCTTTGAACTCCCCTAGAAAAGATAGTGATGGATAGATTTGTAGATAATAAGGATATCAAGGGAATTGGAGTGGCAGCCTCCCGGTCTGGCATGGTTGACTCTGCGCCCGGTAGGACAGCCTCTCAGACTGACGTGCTCTTAGTATAGACTTCTGATCTCAAGGTGAATCGTCAAAGTACTGTCCCACCATGGCTAAGCACTTGAGAAAGACTGTAACGTTTGAACTTTCATCTGTTTTTCTTTATTTTCCACTTAAAACTAAGACGATCTGCAATGTGTAACCTTTAACCTTAGTTTGTTCTTTCTTTCTACCTTGTTCTTATGGTTCTGTACCTAGGTACTTGTACCTAAGATGGCGCCGTGTGTGGTGACATTTCACTGTTCTCTTGTGCTTTTGTACAGGAGTACACGTGACAATAAAATAAAAACAAAAATCAAATCAAATCAAAAATCCTAGATAGTTCAGAGAAAAAAACTGTTGAGGTACAGGTAGAGACTCAGCTATCATCTAACTGAATGTTGGAACAAACTTAGGGGGACTAATGTCTAGTTGTGCTCATATTACCTCTGTCTCTAATGACTCCAATTCTGGAGTGGTGTGTTGCGAACATAGAGGTATGCACTTAAAATCAGAACTTGATTGTTCAGGGATAACTCATTCCTGATGAAGGGATTATGCCTGAAACGTCGATTTTCCTGCTCCTCAGATGCTGCCTGACCTGCTGTGCTTTTCCAGCACCACTCTAATCTAGACTCTGATTTCCAGCATCTGCAGTCCTCACTTTGGCTTAATATTTGGAAGTACCCATCGTTCATTAAATAAAAAGCAGACACATGGTATTTTCACCTTTAGCAAAGAAATGTTGAGACTGGGGATCAATCGAAGAATTTCCAAACTGATTTTTGTTAGACAACGTTGTTAGGCTTTACTGAACCAAGGAAGGTAGATGGACATCAACAATTGAACAACAAAGCAGATTTTTATTCTTTAAAAACTCATTCACAAAATGTGGCTGGCGGACTTTTTAAAACATTTATTGACAGGGTGTGGCTAAGTGTATCTGGAATCACAGGGAGGCCAGACCAGACCAGGTAAGGATAGCAGATTTCCTTCGCGAAGACCAGCAGTGAACCACTCAGATGTTCACAACATTTAGCAATGACATGGTTGGCATTGGGCTAACTCTGTTTTCCAGATTTATGTTGAATTCAAATTTCACCATCTGTCATCATGGGATTCAAACCCAGATCCACAGAATGCTCACATGGATTACTAACCCAGTGAAAAGTAATTCTTGCCTAGAGACCAAGGATGGGCCGAATGGTTTCTATATCCCTATGCGTCTCATATTGCAACTGAGCAACCTCATGAACCAGTTCCCACTGCTGCTATGAGTCTGCATCTCCTACAGGTGCTTCCCACCTGGGATTGAACATTGGGAGATGGCGCCTTGAATATGTGCAAATATTTATTCCTCCAATGACGCACTGTAGCAGCAGTGTATACTATCTCCAAGAATCACTGCAGAAATTCACCAGAGCTCTTGAGACAGCACCTTCCAAACCTATGACCTCTACAATCTAGAAGGACAAGGGCAGTTCCCCTCCAAGCCACTCACCATCCTGACTTGGAAATATTTCATCGTCCTTCCACTGTCACTGGATCAAGGTCCTGGAATTCTCTCTCTGACAACATTGCAGGTTTACCTTTCACTCATGGACTGCAGTGGTTCAAGAAGGCAGCTCATCATCACCTTCTCAAGGGCAACTAGAAATGCTGCCCAGCCAGCAACACCCACATGTAAATAAATAACTTTGATTTGATTTGATTTATCGTGGTCACGTGCACCTAGGTACAGTGAAAAACTTTATTTTGCAAGCAATACAGGCAGATCGTAGCAAACAAGGGCACATAAGGCATATAGAGTGCTGAGATAGAGTGATGCACACAGATTAGCCTACCCTAAACCTCAACCTGAGCTGCAAAACTTCACAAATCTATAGACAATGTTGGCTGAGTCACATGAGTACCTGCCATGTACACAGTGGCACACATAATGATGGTATGCATGTCTACACTCTGACACGTCTTGCAGCATCTAGCATGACAGGGTTGTATGGAGTGTGGGATTGCCAGTGTCGGATGGATCTTTGAGAATGCTGACAGCCTTTCCTTGACATCGGGCCTGGTAGATGGATTCTATAGATGGGAGGGTGGCCTTTGTGATTGTCTGGGCCGAGTTCACCACTCTCTGTAACCGTCTCTGATCTTGAATGGTACAGTTGCCATACCAGGTAGTGATACATCCAGACAGAATGCTCTCGATGATGCACCTATAAATGTTGGCGAGGGTATTCACTGTCACGCCAAATTTCCTCAGCTGCCTGACGAAGAAGAGACGTTGTGGGGCCTTTGTAACCAGTGCATCCAGCTGGTCAGATCACAGATATCACAGATTATTAAGACAGAACTGTTCCTCAATGTGCCAGGGTTTTTAAAAAATATACAATGCTTAATCAATTGTTGCTGATGATCTGTGTGTGCTTCAATTGAGCTCTCTACATGCTTACTGCATAAGGGTATAAGCCCATCATCCCGAAACGTCAACTCTCCTGCTCCTTGGATGCTGCCTGACCTGCTGTGCTTTTCCAGCAACACACTCTCAACTCTGATCTCCAGCATCAGCAGTCCTCACCTCCTCCTACAGAGGAGGTACACAAAGCAAGCTCAAAATTATTAAGGTCAATGTTATTTGAAGTTAGAGAGTCCATTCAGCAGTCTAATAATGGCAGGGAAGAAACTGTTGTTGAACATGTTGATGCATGCCTTCAAGGTTCTGCATCTGCTGTCTGATACAAGACATTGTGGGCGAGCATTAAAAAAGGTCCAGGCCTCTGCTCCATTGCTGTGTGGTCTCTAAGGGGGTCAGAGTGTTGATGGTGACACATGGTCTTCCCTGGCATAGGGTGAGCCACATCACTTAATTGTATTGGGTGCTCTTCATGCCTGAACTTTGGTAACTGCTGCTGAAAGCATGTAGAGAGCTCAACTGAGGCGCACACAGATCAGCAGCAGCAATTGACTAAGCATTGTATATTTTTTAAAAACCCTGGCACATTGAGGAACAGTTCTATCCTAATAATCTGTGATCTGACCAGCTGGATGCACTGGTTACAAAGGCCCAACAATGTCTCTTTTTCCTCAGGCAGCTGAGGAAATTTGGGCATGATGGCGAATACCCTTGCCAACTTTTATAGGTGCATCATCGAGAGCATTCTGTCTGGATGTATCACTACCTGGTATGGCAACTGTACCATTCAAGATCAGAGGCGGTAACAGAGAGTGGTGAACTCGGCCCAGACAATCACAAAGCCCAACCTCCCATCTATAGAATCCACCTTCATCCCCTCCCTCACTCACCCATTGTACTCTATGCTACTTTCTCCCCACCCCCACCCTCCTCTCATTTATCTCTCCACCCTTTAGGCTCTCTGCCTGTATCCCTGATGAAGGGTTTTGGCCCGAAACATCGATTTTACTGCTCCTCGGGTGCTGCCTGAACTGCTGTGCTCTTCCAGCACCACTAATCCAGAATCTGGTTTCCAGCATCTGCAGTCATTGTCTTTACCTCGTTGATTTTAACCCTACTGCGAATCCTCTTGCAAGGATGCCTGCCTTGAAGAAGTTTCCCTCCTCTCTC
>NC_057716.1:98975647-98977161 GCF_004010195.1 Chiloscyllium plagiosum
ACCCCACCCCCCATCACCAAACCATCATCTCCCAGATCATACACAACCACATCACCTCAGGAGATCTCCCACCCACAGCTTCCAACCTCATAGTCTGGGAACCCCGCACTGCCTGGTTCTACCTCCTTCCCAAGATCCACAAGCCTGGCCACCCTGGCCGACCCATTGTCTCAGCATGCTCCTGCCTCACCGAACTCATCTCTACCTACCTCGACACTGTCCTATCCCCCCAGTCCAGGAACTCCCCACATACGTTCGAGACACCACCCACGCCCTCCACCTCCTCCAAGACTTCCGTTTTCCCGGCCCCCCGGCCTCATCTTCACCATGGATATCCAATCCCTCTACACCTCCATTCGCCATGACCAGGGCCTCCAAGCTCTCCATTTCTTCCTCTCCCAACATCCCCAACAGTACCCTTCCACTGACATTCTCATTCGTCTGGCCGAACTTGTCCTCACCCTTAACAATTTCTCCTTCGAATCCTCCCACTGCCTCCAGACCAAAGGGGTAGCCATGGGCACACATATGGGCCCCAGCTATGCCTGTCTCTTTGTTGGCTACGTAGAACAGTCCATCTTCCATAGTTACACTGGCACCACTCCCCACCTCTTCCTCCGCTACATTGATGACTGCATTGGCGCCACTTCGTGTTCCTGCGAGGAGGTTGAGCAATTCATCAACTTCACCAACACATTCCACCCCGACCTTAAATTTACCTGGACCATCTCTGACACCTCCCTCCCCTTCCTGGACCTCTCCATCTCCATTAATAACGGCTGACTTGACATCGACATTTTTTACAAACCCACCGACTCCCACAGCTACCTGGAATACACCTCTTCCCACCCTACCTCCTGCAAAAATGCCATCCCGCATTCCCAAGTCCTCCGCCTCCGCCGTAACTGCTCCCCAGAGGACCAGTTCCACTACAGAACACACCAGATGGCCTCCTGCTTTGGAGACCGCAATTTCCCTTCCCACGTGGTTAAAGATGCCCTCCAATGCCTCTCGTCCACATCCTGCATCTCCGCCCTCTGACCCCACCCCTCCAACCGGAACAAGGACAGAACGCCCCTGGTGCTCACCTTCCACCCTCCCAACCTTCGCATAAACCAAATCATCCGCCGACATTTCCGCCACCTCCATAAAGACCCCACCACCAGGGATATATTTCCCTCCCCACCCCTTTCCGCCTTCCGCAAAAACCGTTCCCTCCGTGACTACCTGGGCAGGTCCAAGCCCCACTACAACCCACCCTCCCATCCTGGCACCTTCCCTTGCCACCACAGGAATTGTAAAACCTGTGCCCACACCTCCTCCCTCACTTCCATCCAAGGCCCTAAAGGAGCCTTCCACATCCATCAAAGTTTTACCTGCACATCCACTAATATCATTTATTGCATCTGTTGCTCCCGATGCAGTCTCCTCCACATTGTGGAGACTGGACGCCTCCTAGCAGAGTGCTTTAGGGAACATCTCTGGGACACCCGCACCAATCAACCACACCGCCC
>NC_057716.1:98981456-99014514 GCF_004010195.1 Chiloscyllium plagiosum
TAACGAACTCGAGCTATAGCTTTCCCAGTCAATATCTGGAAAGTTAAAGTCCCCCATAACAACCACCCTATTACTTTCACTCTTCTCCTGAATCATCCTCGCAATCCTTTCTTCTACGTCTCTAGGACTATTAGGAGGCCTGTAGAAAACTCCTAACAGGGTGAGCTCACCTTTCCTATTCCTAACCTCAGCCCATATTACCTCAGATGGTGAGTCTTCATCCGTCGTCCTTTCCACCGCTGTAATACTATCTTTGACAAGCAATGCCACACCGCCCCCTCTTTTACCCCCACCTCTGACTCTACTAAAACATTTAAACCGTGGAACCTGCAACAGCCAATCCTGTCCCTGTTCTACCCAGTTTCTACCCTACTGTTGTTAGAATACTGAATGGACTCACAAACTCTTAACATTCGCCTGTACCTGTGTTTTTGTTTTTCCCGCTGTTTACCTATTATTTACTTATCTGTGCTATTTAACTCTGTGATCTGCTGGCATTGCTCGCAAGGCAAAGCTTTTCACTTTGCCTCGGTACACGTGACCATAAATTGAATTCAAATTCAAAAGTATAAACTCAGTGCCAATTTAGGATATCTGCATTTGTACGAGACAGATTAATACACCGAGACTTAAGGTATCCATTAAATATCATAGGGAGGGGAGCATGGTTTAAGCATTAAACAGGACCCAAACTGCTCGTGTTAATGAAATTTAATCAATTGCAAGTAACCGTTTGAGTTGAAAACTGTCTGTCCCACGCTCTGCAAAAGAATTTACACATATATTTGCATGTTCTTCAGACTATTCCTTTGGATGTTGCGCTGTGAATTCAAATCAGATACCGGATCCAGGAATTCCACACTGTGTGTAAACCCTCCCACTCCAGGTTCCCCGTATCCTGTTCCCCCTGGATGAGTGACAGCTTCAAGCCGATTACATTGTCAGGATGCAGTGGGCTGGAAACAGTCTCTCCGATTTGCTGGCAGCAGTTCCACTTTAGAGAGGGAGATACACTGGCACGTCCTGGCTAAATTAAATCACCTAAACATGGTCAGGCCTTGACTGCAAGGCATCTCTTGGAGAAATAGTCCAAACAGGTTGTGCCTGAAATTGAACTGCTGCAAAACTTTCACCAATGTCGCTGGTTCCAGCACGCCCTTTCGTTGGACCTCAGCCACAACAATTGACGGGAAATGCTCGCTGTTTGATTCCTGGTCAATGCTGAACTCACTGGCATGGGTGGCAGCCAAAGCTTTGACATTATTCCCCCTCCCCGGGCTCCGAAGTGAAAAACAAGATTAACTCCTAGTTGCCTCCCTTGCTTCTCTGTCGCTTCCTGTATCTCCCTCAGTGCCTGTCTCTTCCCTTTCAGTCAGACTTAGCCACACAGCCACTAAACACATCGTCCCCTCCCCTCCCCTGTCTGTGCCTTATGATCCTGCTCCACAACCACCTGATGAAGGAGCAGCGCTCCGAAAGTTAGTACTTCCAAATAATCCTGTTGGACTATAACCTGGCGCTGTGTGATTTTTAACAACATCATAGTTGACACTCTGCCCCACACTCCCCTGACATTCTCAACAACTCTTCACCATCAGAGAAACCCCAACCCCTTCACCCCCTACTCTGTGCCCCAAGACACTTTGCCTTGCAATTTTGGAAGCTCTAAGTGAAGGGTATTATAAGTACTGATTCAGATACATTGCTAACATTCAAAGCCTAGGCTGAAATTTGGGCAATAGTCACTTGAGTGAGACACTGGAGTTCACTGATTCCATGTATCTACCCCACTAGCTCCTTCAGCTGGGCCAGTATTTATTGCCCATCCCTAATTGCCTAGAGGGCAGTTAAGAGTCAACCACATTGCTGTGGGTTTGGAGTCACAGGTAGGCCAGGCCAGGTAAAGATGGCAGTTTCCTTCCCTAAAGGGAACCAGATGTGTTTTTTTTTCCCAACAATGGATCCATGGTCATCATTAGATTCCAGATTTTTATTGAAATCAAATTCCTACCAAGCAGGATTCGAACCCGAGTCCCCAGGACATTACCTGGGTCTCCGGATTATCAGTCCTTCATCGATTCCTGATGAAGAGCTTATGCCCGAACATTGATTCTCCTGATCCTCGGATGCTTGTCTCTTTTAAATCCTTCCCCTCTCACCCTAAACCTATGGCCTCTAGTTTTGACTTCCCCACCCCAGGGAAACGACCTTGTCAATTCACCCCAGTCATACCCCTCATGATTTTATAAACCTCTATAAGATCACCCTTCATCCTCCGACGTGCCAGAGAAAACAGCTCCAGTCTGTTCAGCCTCTCTCTATAACTCAAACCGTCCAATCCAGGGAACATTCTTGTAAATCTTTTCTGAACCCTTTCAAGTTTCGCAACATTCTTCCTATAACATGGAGACCAGAACTGCATGCAGAATTCCAGAAGTGTCCTAACCAAGGTCCTGCACATGCTCAACATGGCCTCCCAACTCCTATACGCAATGCATTGACCAATAAAGGCAAGCATACCAAACTCTTTCTTCACTATCTTATCTACATGTGACTCCACTTTCAAGGAACTATGAACCTGCACTCCAAGGTCTCTTTGTTCAGCAACACTCCCCAGGATCTTAACATTATATGTATCTGTGTCCCTCAGCTCCTGCCCCGGACACAATTTCTCCAATTCTGCTCTCTCTGAAGCCCACTGGTAATCTTAAATGTCTGACATATCTGCTGTCAATGTTCTCTGGTGTAAGCAGAACCTAGGTGGGTTTTCCCCTTCATTTCTTGCTCCTATCAGCTCCAGCCTGATGCAACTGTTAATAAATTGAAGGTGTGTCATTTTTCTTTCAGAGAAAAAAATAAGGCTGTTGATCTTCCCATGTGTGTGTATATGTGTGGGTGTGTGATGAGCATGTAAATACTGACAAAGGTTAAGGAAATGATTGAATTTCTGCATTTAGTATGCAAAATTCAGGCAAATCTCCCTGGAGCTGTTGCTGACAGAACTGTGCCTCCAAAGCCTCTGCTATCAGACCAATTGAGTTCATTCCTTCACAGAATTGGCATGGCACAGTGGCTCAGTGCCTCACAGCACCAATACCCAGGTTCAATTCCACCTTCAGGCACTGTCTGTGTGGAGTTTGCACATTCTCCCTGTGTCTGTGTGGGTTTCCTCTGGGCATTCTAGTTTCCTCCCACAGTCCAAAGATGTGCAGGTCAGGTGAATTGGCCATGCTAAATTGCCCGAAGAATGTAAACTAGGCGGATTAGCCATGGGAAATACAGGGATAGAGTGGGTTCGGAGGATTGGTACGGACTCATTGGGCAAAATGGCCTGCTTCAAAACTGTGGGGATCCTATGAATTGTACAGCATAGCAGGAGGCCATTCAGCCTGACAATCTTGTGCCTGCTCACGGGAAGTACTTGCCACTCAGTCCCACTTCTTCCAACTTTGCCTGTAACTCCCCATTTTCTTTTGCCTTTGTAACAATTTATTCAATTTGCTTTTGAACAGGTAAAGTTGAATCTGCTGTTCAGGTAGTGTAGTTCGGTGTAATGGCTTGTGGTGGTGTTTGCGGAACCATCTTCGATGCCATGGGTAGATTCATGCCACCGATCCTTCTTGTCGCAATTACAAATATATCAACAAGAAATGAGAGTAGGTCAGGCAGCATCCAAGGAGCAGGAGAATCGACGTTTCGGGCATGAGCCCTTCTTCAGGATTCTTGAAGAAGGGCTCATGCCCAAAACGTCGATTCTCCTGCTCCTTGGATGCTGTCTGACCTGCTGCGCTTTTCCAGCAACACATTTTCAGCTCTAATCTCCAGCATCTGCAATCCTCACTTTCTCCTAGAAGAAACGAGAGTAGGCCATTTGGCCCATCAAGATGGCTGCTCTGATTTTAGCCTCAACTCTACATTCTTGCTTATCCTTGATAATCTTTCACTCCCCTTAATAATCAAACTCCATTTATCTACCTCTTCCTGAAAAATAGCTAAAAGATTCTGCATTCATTGCCTTTTGAGGAAGAGAATTCCAAAAACTCACAATTCTCGAAGACAACAACTTATTCCCTCATCTTTGTCTTAAGTGGACAACACCTTATTTTTAAACCATGATCCATAGTTCTATATTATAGAGTCACAGAGTCATAGAGATATACAGCACAGAAACAGACCCTTCTGTTCAACTTGTCTATGCTGACCAAATATCCTAAATTAATCAGCATGTGGCTCATATCCCTCTAAACCCTTCCTATTCATATGTTGAGAGTGCGGTGTTAGAAAAGCACAGCAGGTCAGGCAGCATCCGAGGAGCAGGAGAATCAACATTTCAGGCATAAGCCCACCTGATGAAGGCCTTATGCACAAAATGTCAATTCTCCTGCTCCTCGGATGCTGCCTGACCGTCTGTGCTTTTCCAACACCACACTCTTTGACTCTGATCTCCAGCATCTGCAGTGCTCACTTTCTCCTTCCTATTCATATACCCATCCAGATGCCTTTTAAATGTTGTAATTGTACCAGCCTCCACCACTTCCTCTGACAACTCTTTCCATACACACAACACCCTCTGCATGAAAAAGTCGCCTCTCAGGTCCCTTTTAAATCTTTCCCTTCTCACCTTAAAACTATACCATCTAGTTTTGGACTCCCCTACCCTGGGAAAGAGACCTTGTCTATTTATCCTATCCATGCTACTCATGATTTTATAAACCTCTATAAGATCACCCCTCAGCCTCCAATGCTCCAGGGAAAACAGCCCCAGCCTATTCAACCTCTCCCTATAGCTCAAACCCTCCAACCCTAGGCAATATCCTTGTAAATCTTCTCTGAACACTTGCATGTTTCACAACATCTTTCCTATAGCAGGAAGACCCAAATTGCATACAATATTCCAAAAGTGTCCTAACCAATGTCCTGTACAGCCGCAACATGACATCCCAACTCCTGTACTCAATGCACTGACCAATAAAGAAAAGCATACAAAATGCCTTCTTCACTTTCCTGTATACCTGTGACTCCACTAGATTCTCCCACAAGGAGGAGCAATTTTTCCACATCCACCCAGTCAAGTCCTCTCAGGATCTTTTAAGTTTCAGTTCAGTCACCCTGGCTCTTCTGAACTTCAGAGGATCCAGGCCTAACTTGTCTAGCCTTTCCCCATAAGGCAATCAAGTCATTCCAGTAATTAGTTGACTAAACCTTCTCTGAACTGCTTCTAATATATTAACATCCTTCTTTCAATACACTGACCAGCACTGTACACTACTCTAGATGTGGTCTCTTTAAGGCCCCATATAACTAAAGCATAACCTCTTTACTTTTGCCTTTCAGTTTCCCTCACAATAAACTGAAAGATTCTACCAATGTTCCTGTAGCTGCAGATTAACCTTGTGTGATTCGTGCATGGGGAAACCCAGATCTCTCTGCATATCAGAGCTCTGCAACCTCTTACCATTTAAATAATATTTCTTTTTTATTCTTTCTGCCAAAATGGACAATTTCACACTTGCCCACATTATACTCCATTTAGCTAGATCTCCGCCAACTCACTTAACCTATCAAAGGCATTTGCAGGCTCAATTTCTACTCTTCACAACTCACTTTCCCAACTATCTTTGTGTCCTTAGTGAATTAAATTGCTATACCTTCAGGCCCTCAGCCAAATTGCTTATATAAATTGTAAAGAGTGGAGACCTCAGCACTGGCTCTTAGCCTTATCATTGAGACCACATGGGGAAAAACACCCAAGTAAAGTCTGCAGCAAGAGATAGACTCAATTTTGCGAAACAGGATGGGTTTATTGCATAGTACTTAAAAGCCAGTCGCATTACATCTGAGATGCATGATTGCTCTTATGAGTTGTCATCTTCAACTGAGTAAGACATAGTTAAAAATCACAAAACACCAGGTTATAGTCCAACAGGTTTATTTGGAAGCACTAACTTTCGAAGCAGTGCTGGTGTTGTGTGATTTTTAATTTTGCCCACCCTAGTCCAACGCCGAATCATGAATCCCTACAGTGTAGAAACAGGGCATTTGGCCCACTGAGACCCATTCTCCTACATTTACCCCTGATTAATGCACCTTACACTATGGGTAATTTAGCATGGCCAATTCACCCTAACCTGCACATCTTTGGATTGTGGGAGGAAACCCACGCAGACACGGGGAGAATGTGCAAACACAGGGAGAATGTTCAAACTCCACACAGCCCGGTTACTAATGTAGTGAATCTCTTCTGCATCCTACCTGAGTGTAAATTTGCATTTGCAGATTTGTTCAAAAAGCACACAAAATTGAGTCTATCTCTTGCTGCAGACTTTATTTGGGGGTTTTTCCCCATGTGGTCTCAATGATAAGGTTAAGAACCAGTGCTGAGGTCTCCACTCTTTACAGTCCATGTGATATTTTATAAATTCCTACTTTGGAAATAGAACCAGTCTGATTCAAGGTTGGATCAGACAGACAGACTCTAACCTCACACCTTTAATACATTTTCTGAGCTGAGATTAGATTTGATTAGATTCCCAACAGTGTGGAAACAGGCCCTTCGGCCCAACAAGTCCACACCGACCGTCTAAAGAGCAACCCACCCAGACCCATTCCCCTACATTCACCCCTGACTAATGCACCTAACACTTCGGGCAATTTAGCACGGCCAATTCACCTAACCTGCACATCTTTGGACTGTGGGAGGAAACCCATGCAGACAGGGGGAGAATGTGCAAACTCCACACAGACAGTTGGCCGAGGCGGGGATTGAATCCGGTTCCCTGATGCTGTGAGGCAGCAGTGCTAACCACTGAGGTACCGTACCTAACCCCCCCCCAACCCCGATGTCACCTTTTTTTTATGCTGATAAAACCATAAGTTATATTGGGGTGTGACTTGAAAGAAGTTCTGGGATTTACATATTAATCAATTAAAACCCACATCCCCATTCTAAGTGATTGAAGACTTAACAACAATTTAGGTTTGTTCAAGAGACTGCACCAATTGTAGGACATTTTGATCTTTTATTATAAATTCTGTGTCCCAAGATCCTGCCCCACTAGCTACCTGATGAAGGAGCAGCGCTCCGAAAGCTTGTACTTTCAAATAAACCTGTTGGACTATAGCCTGGTGTTGTGTGATTTTTAACTTCCTCCTTGAGTGTTTACACACTTTTTTTAAGAGAAGAAATAGGTATTCTGAAAATGATGATCATCAAAGTGATTCATGCTGTTCCAAAGAAACGCACTCATAAGAATATTGGAAATTGGAACAGGATGAAGCCATCCTTCTCAGGCTCAATTCGCCATCCAATAAGATCAAGGTTAAGGCTATTTCTTGCTAAAGACTTTGTGCGAACATTCTTTTTGACATGATAGCAGTAACATTGGGTGGAATCTCTCGAGCTCCTAACTGATGTGGACTACGGTGAGAAATCTAGGGGAATTTTGAGGGAAGTTGAAGTTTTTCTCAATGTTAAAGCAAATTAGTGCAAGTGTTGTAATCTGTACTATAAATAGAAAATGCTGGTGGCAGAGCGGGTTAGGCAATATCCATGGAGAGAGAGCAAGCTACCATTTTGACGACCCGTCATCAAAGTTGGAGTGTTGCTGAACAAAGAGACCTTGGTTTGTAGATTCATAGATCCTTGAAAGTGGAGTTGCAGGTAGATAGGATAGTGAAGAAGGCGTTTGGTCTACTTTCCTTTATTGGTCAGAGTATTGAGTACAGGGGTTGGGAGGTCATGTTGTGGCTAGGTTATTGGTTAGGCCACTGTTGGAATATTGTGTGTAATTCTCGTTTCCTTCCTATTGGAAGGATGTTGTGAAACTTGAAAGGGTTCAGAAAAGATTTATGAGGATGTTGCCAGGGTTGGAGGATCTGAGCTACAGGGAGAGGCTGAACAGGCTGGGGCTGTTTTCCCTGGAGTGTCGAGGCTGAGGGGTGACCTTATAGAGGTTTATAAAATCATGAGGAGCATGGATAGGATAAATAGACAAAGTCTTTTCCTTGGGGTCTGGCAGGTGGGACTAGATTGGGTTGGGATAACTGGTCGGCATGGACAGGTTGGACCGAAGGGTCTGTTTCTGTGCTGTACATCTCAATGGTTCTACGACTCTAATAGTGGAGAGGGCAGCATTGATGCTGTAGTGGTATGGGGGTGTGGGGGGTGAGAGGGGGTTGTGGTGAGGGGGGAAGATGGAGTGCTGGGGGAGAAAGGGTGATGGTACTGAAAGAGACAACCAGAATTCCTGGCGAAGGGAAGAGCAAAACTTCTTCAGGTTGGAAAAGACACCTACCATCAACCTTTTCCTCCATCTAGTCAAGGTAGACACCCTTCAGGCAGGGGGACCCAGCACAGTAAGGCAAGGGCTATGTCCAGTTCTGGTCCAGGTGCTTGGCCACAGATGTTTGGCCAGGTGGGGATGGTCAGGGTCAGGGTCAGGATCAGGGTCCTCTCCTTGCAGGGGTTGAGGAGTTGCATGCTGGAACTGACCTCGACTCTTTCTGCTACATTGTGGGCTGTTTCTCATGGGATTGAATGAGATGAAAGTGGGTGGAACGGTAGTTGGTGGTGCAGGCGTGGGAAAGGTTCTGAGGTGCCCCGACTGAGTGAGCACAGCTTTGGTTCAAACACGGACATGACCGTCAGAAAAGTGAGGGAAGGTGTCATCAACAGCGCTATCAAGCAGAACTTGCTCAGGGGGATCTTACAGAAACATTTACAATTATGAAGAGAAAAGAATTGATCGAATAGAAGTAGAGAGAACGTTTCCACCTGGGGGTGAAACTTGAGCAAGAGGGCATAGCGTCAAAATTAGGGGGAGCAGGTTTAGGACTGAGGAGGAACTTCTTCAGAGGTTTGTGAATCTGTGGAATTCCCTGTCCAGTGAAGTAGTTGGCGCTACTTCGGTAAATGTCTTTAAGGCTTAGATAGACTTCTTTATTGAACAATAAAGGAAGTAAGGGTTACAGTGAGCGGGCGGGTAAGTGGAGCTGAGTAAAAAGGTAAAAACAATGACTGCAGATGCTGGAAACCAGATTCTGGATTAGTGGTGCTTTTCCAGCACCACTAATCCAGAAAGTGGAGCTGAGGCCATGAAAAGATCAGCCATGATCTTATTGAATGGTGGAGCAGGCTCGAGGGGCCTACTCCTGCTCCTCGTTCTCATGTTCTTATGTTCTAACCTACTCAGTGTTGCCCAGTTTGGGTTCCGCCAGGGCCACTCAGCTCTTGACCTCGTTATAGCCTTGAGGCTGAGAAAGACAAGTCAGAATAGTGGTGTGTGACTAGAGTCTGTGGAGAAACAAATATTTCAAAAGGAATGGAGTATAAAAGTACAGGGGTTTTGCTACATCTGTAAATGGTACTGGTCAGACCCCAGCTGGAATACTTGTGAACAGTTCTGGGTCCCTTATCTAAGGGAAAGGAGGCTGACCCTGGATGCAGTCCAGATAAAGTTCACTCAGCTGATATCAGTGTTGAGGGACTGTCTTATAAGGAGAGTTTTCATAGGTTGGGCCTTTACTCGTTGGCGGGCTGAAGAATGAGAGGAGACCTTATTGAAACCTGTAAGCTTCTTCGGGGAAGGTTGATTTCCATTGTGGGACAGTCTAGGACCATCAAGTATTTTCTCAAAATAAAGGGTCGCGGATTTAAGGTGGAGATGAGGAAGGATGTTTTTCTCTCAGAGGGGAGTGAATTGATGGAACTGTTTGCCACAGAGGGCTGTTGAGGCTGGGTCATTTAGTACATTGAAAGCCAAGTTAGACAGAATTTTAATCAGTAAGGGAATCAAGGGAAATGGCGGGAAAGTGGAATTGAGGATTGTCTGATCAGGTGTGGTCACATTGAATGAAGGAACACACTCAATGGGCTGAATAGCCTCTTTCTACTCCTGTATGTTATGCTCTTGGATGGATTTTAGTGTCCAGGTTTATAAACAAGGTCATGCTAATGCTCAGATCCTCAGTCATTAAAACTTTGGCCTTTATTGTGAGAATTCTGAATTGAGGATGCATTGCTTCAGTTGGATATAGCCTTGCTCAGGCCCCATCTGCAATGCTCTGTTCATCTTTTAGAAATTACACTTAACTGAGGGAACATTGGCCTTGGGAAGACTAAAGTCACCATAGTCTTACCAGACCATAGAGCTGCTCTCAGATTAGAGAGAAGCAGCCTTGAGCTTAACCTGAGAATTCCCACACCTCAGGGGAGGGAGAGGTTGAGATGGAGTGTCCTTCAGGGTAAACTCAGTCAGTGGGGGAATTGAACCCATGCTGTTGGCATGTCTGTGTATCACAAGCTAGCCAACTGAGCTAACTGACCCTAAAAGTGAGTACAGATTGGAGGAGCTGGGTTGGACTGGGGTGGACAAAGGACCTGATGTTGTGTGACTTTTAACTAGATTCATTAAATTATACCAGGGATTAAAGAGCTAAGTTGCATAATCTTGACTGATACCTGCTCCTCAGATGCGGCCTGACCTGCTGGGTTTTTCCAGCGCCACGCTTTTTGATTCTGATCTGCAGCATCTGCAGTTCTCACTTCCTCTCTCAATATCTGTGTATCTATACAGGTAGCCTCCACTATCTGAAAGTAGAGTGCTCCCGGGAAACCTTCCATAAACCGAAAATGGCGTAAAGTGAAGGTGCATGATTTATATGGGAAACGGTATTGACATTTTTCGTGAAAGTGAAAATCCTCTTCGGATTTGCGAAAACACTTACTAATGCAGGTCTTTCATAAAAACAAAATTGCGTAAAGAGACTGTTCAAAATGTGGGGGATACATGTTTCAGGAAACTACAGTGCCCTCCTAAGCAATGCTCCTATTTACATTAAAACTCCTTAGACTCTCTAACTGCTACTGCAGGGACATTGGAAAGTTATATTCATTGAATCATAGAATCTCTAGAGTGCGGAAACATGCCCTTCAGCCCAACAAGTCTACAGCGACCCTCCAAAGAGTAACTCACCAGCCCCATTCCCCTATCCTATTATGCTTTATTTCCCCCTAACTCATGCACCTAACCTACACATCCCTGAACACTACAGGCAATTTAGCATGGCCAATTCACCTAGCCCGCACATCATTGGACTGTGGGAGGAAACCGGAGCACCCGGAGGAAACCCACGCAGACACGGGGAGAATGTGACAACTCCACACAGACAGTCACCCGAGTCTGGAATCGAACCCTGGAGGCAGCAGTACTAACCACTGAGCCATTGTGCCGCCCTCTTTTTTCAGAAGAAATGCACTGGATCTTATAACTCACATTTTTCTTTCCACTGAGTGGAGCCAAAGCTTGGGTTACACCATGTGTAATTTGTGGATTCACCAAGTTGATTAGCTTTATTTATCTATCAGGCTGAGATTGAAGGTACAATTAGCCAATTAGTGGAATCGTTGCCCTAGAGCACATTGAATCAGAGCTTTCACTAATTCTGCCAACAACAGTGTGCCAAGAAAGTCAAATTACAACAAAAGTAATTGGATTATTGAAGGTTCTCTCAAGGACAGTCAGCTATATCATGGCTTAGTCTTCAAGGTAGACAATGAAGGGAAACAGAGAGAGAGAATCTATTTCTTCGGCATGGGAAGACTAGCAGCAGACAGTTTAAAAAGTAGAGCCAAACATTTGGGGATGAAAATAACAAAGAGATCTTCAATGGTGGGGGATGTTTGGAATTCTTTCCTGCAAATGGTAATTGTTGCTACACCACTGGTACATTTTAAATAGGGATTATTCTCCTTAGCAAAGTGAAGGTCGAGAGGTAATTTGGTAGAACCGTTCAAATTCCTGAGGGGTCTAATCTCTGTAGACGATAAGAAATAGGAACAGGAGTAGGCCATTCCGTCCCTCGAGCCATCTCCACCATTCAATAGGATCATGGATGGTCTGACAGTCCTCACATCCACTGTCTCATCTTTTCCCCAGAACCATTGATTCTCCGACTAGTCAAGAATCTATCTACCTCAGCCTTAAATGTACCCCGGTCTCTGGGGCAAGGAGTTCCAAAACCACAAAACCCTCCAAGAAAAGAAATTCTTCCTCATCTCAGCCTTAAATTGGTGCCCCTTTATTCTGAGACTATAGCCTCTGCTCCTAGAATCTCCCATGAGGGGAAACATCTTCTCAACATTTATCCTGTCAAGCCCCTTAAGAATTCCTTATGTTTCAATGAGATCACATTCATTCTTCTAAACTCCAGTGACTAGAGTCCCAACTGGTTTAACCTTTGCTCATAAGACAGCCCCTTCATATTGGAGATCATCCCAGTGATAGAGAGAAACCATACCCATTACTGCAAGGGTTGAGGATCAGAAGACAATACAGTAAAAGAATGATAAAAGGGCCATTGCCAAATGAGAAAGAAATGTTTATACATAGTGAATAGTCACAGTCACTGCCTGAGATATTGGTGAAGGCAGAAAAAGATACACCTATGCAGATAAAGAAACATTCTAATGCTTCAGCCTATCTCCAGGTTCTGGAGGAATCAATATCCAATGGGCTTGAGACATCCGGAAGTTGTGAAAGGGACCATATGAATGTAAGTTCGTCGTTTCATTCACTTCTGTACCTGAGCAGGTAAACTAGACTAGCACCCCAGAATAGGCAGACTGTGAATATTGCTAGGAACAATACATGTAGAGTCATCAAGTCATGCAGCACGGAAACAGACCCTTTGGTCCAACCAGTCCATGCCGACCATAATTCCAAACTAAACTAGTCCCACCTGCCTGCTCCTGGCCCATGTCACCCCAAACCTTTCCTATTCATGTATCCATCCAAATATCTTTAAAACGTTGCAATTATACCCGCAACCATCACTTTGTCAGGAAGTTCACTCCACAAGCAAACCACTTCCTGTGTGAAAAAATGTTCCCCTCATGTCTTTTTTAAAGCTTTCACCTCACACCTTAAAAATGTGCCCCTGGTCTTGAAATTCACCATTTTAGGGAAAGGACAGCCACTGTTAATTCTGTCTATACCTCTCATTATTTTCTAAACTTCTATCAAGTTCCCTCTCAACCTACGACACTCCAGTGAAACAGTCTCAGCCCATCCAGCCTCTCTTTATAACTCAAACCGCCATTCCCAACAACATCCTGGTAAATCTCTTCTAAACCCTTTCCTGTTTAATAATATCCTTCCTGTAACAGGGTGACCAGAACTGGGCACAGTATTCCAGAAGAGGCCTCACTAATGTCCTATACAACCTCAACATGACGTCCCAACTCCTGTACTCAAAGGACTAAGCAATGAAGGCAAGTGTGCTAAACACCTTCTTAACCACCTTGTCTATATGCGATCAGATATTTAAAATTGCACCGCTGTATGAGATCGCATATGAGTGCTCATAAGCTGTGTGTTCATGAATCCTCCTGCACCTTCATAAAAATAGTCACTTCAAAGAAAGACTGCAAGACAATTAATGATGCCTCGTTCGGAAAAAAAGCTTGATCAAGGGAGGATCTTTCAAGAGTGTCTTGAAGAGAAAAAGAGGTGAGGTAGAGAGATCCAGGCAGAGGTATTCGAGAGTTGGTGCAGCAAGTTGGCTCTGTGGTTGGCACTGCTGCCTCGCAGTGCCATGGACCTGCGTTCAATTCCAGCCTCGGGCGACTTTCTGTGTGGAGTTTGCACGCCCCCCCCCCATATCTGTGTGGGTTTCCTCCGGGTGCTCCGGTTTCCTCCCACAGTCCAGGTTAGGTGGACCAGCTATGCTAAATTGTCCCATAGTGTTCAGGGATGAGTAGGTTAGGTGCACTAGTCAGGGGTAAATGTAGGGTCGGGGAATGGGTTTGGGTGCGTTACTCTTCGGAGAGTCGTGGACCAATTAAGTCAAGTGGCCTGTTTCCACACTATAGGGATTCTATGATGGTTCAGGATTGCGCCCAGTTGGTGAGTAAGGAGGTCTCTGGTCATAATTTTTCAACCCTCATGAGTATGGGGGCAGCAAACAAAAAATACTGGAGATCACAGTGGGTCAGGTAGTATCTGTGGAGAGAGAACAAGCTAATGTTTCCAGTATAAATGACTCTTCATCCAGAGCTCTGATGAACAGTCATCTCGACTCAAAATGTCAGCTTGCTTTCTCTCCCTGGACACTGCCTGACCCACTGTGATCTCCAGCATTTTTTGTTTTCTGTACAGATTCCAGCATCTGCAGTAATTTACTCCTATACTCAGCACGGGGCAGGTTTGATGGAAGAGTCAGTTTTGTTTTCCCCTACTGTCTCTTTCATATTTTTTCAGATACTGCATGCAGTTCTGGTCGCCCTACTATAGAAAGGATAATATCAAACTAGGAAGTGTGCAGAAAGGATTTACCAGGAAGCTACCTAGACTGGAAGGTTTGAGTTATAAGGAGAGGTTGGATAGAGAGTCATAGAGATGTACAGCATGGAAACAGACCCTTCGGTCCAACCCGTCCATGCCGACCAGATAGCCCAACCCAATCTAGTCCCACCTGCCATTCTGGACTCCCCCTCCCCAGGGAAAAGACTTTGCCTATTTATCCTATCCGTGCCCCTCATAATTTTGTAAACCTCCATAAGGGACTTCTATCCCTGGAGCATAAGACACCGAGGGGTGACCTTCTAGAGGTCTATAAAATTAGAGGGCATAGGTTTAAGGTGAGAGGGGAGAAGGGAGTGGCAGGTGGAGGTTAATTTAGATAAACGTGAGGTGCTGCATTTTGGAAAGGCAAAACTTGGGGTATTTTTAAGTTGAGAGGAGAAAGATTTAAAAAAGGCATGCAAAGCAATATTTTTACACAGAGAGTGGTTCGTGTGTGGAATGAACTTCCAGAGGAAGTGGTGGATGAAGGTCTAGTTACAATATTTAAAAGACATTTCGATTAGTACATGAATAGAAACATTTGGAGGGATATGGACCAGGTGCAGGCAGGTGGCACTAGTTTAGTTTGGGAACATGGTCAGCATGTACTGATTAGACTGAAGGATCTGTTTCCGTGCGGTATGACTTTATGACATATGAACATTTGCCCGACTTATGAGAGGCTACTTTATATTGTCCTGCATTGTGTTCCAACTTGGGTACAAATCGACTTGTGAACAGACTCAGGAATGGAACCCATTCACAAACAGGGGACTGGATGTACATAAATGAGGTTATAGCCGTTGCTATCTAACCACAACTAGGAGAAAGTAAGGACTGCAGATGCTGGAAATCAGAGCTGAAAATGTGTTACTGGAAAAGCGCAGCAGGTCAGGCAGCATCCAAGGAGCAGGAGAAACGACGTTTCTACTCACTGGTGTTTAGGGGAACGAGAGCTGATCTATTTGGAACCCATCAAGTTCTCAAGGGGCTTGACAGGGTAAATGCTGGCAAGATGTTTCCCCTCAGAGGGGAGTTTAGGACCAGACAGCACAGTCTCAGAATAAAGGGGCACCAATGAGATGAGGAGGAATTTCTTCTGTCAGAATACCTTTGAGAGTCTTTGGAACTTGACTGTAGGAACTGACTCCTTAAATTATATTCAAGGGTGAGATAGTTCTGGTTCTGGAACCAGTTCTGAAGAAGGGCTCATGCCCGAAACATCGATTTTCCTGGTCCTTGGATGCTGCCTGACCTGCTGCGCTTTTCCAGCAACACACTTTCGGCTCGTATCTAACCCCAACTATCTAGCCATGTCATTCTCAGAGCTAATGCAATTTGATAGGGTTTGTGGCAACAGGAGTACATCAAAATAATAGAGAAACAGGAAAGCAATTGCAGATGTTTCACATCCTGTTACGCGAATGCATATTGAGTATCACATCTATGAACCTTCACCACTGATCTGTTAATTAACAGAGCTCCTGTAAGCTCCTGTGTCCACTAAACACTATCTCCTTATGATGAATACAACCTGGCTGCTATGAGCAAGAGAGATTTCCTCCAACTGTCCGAGATAATTAAACCTTTACTATGTCAACATTTTGCAAGATATAGAGGGACTAAACGTGGAGATTGCACGTTCTCCCTGTGTCTGCGTGGGTTTCCTCCGGGTGCTCCGGTTTCCTCCCACAGTCCAAAGGTGTGCAGGGTCAGGTGAATTGGCCATGGCAAATTGCCTGTAGTGTTAGGTGAAGGGGTAAATGTAGGGGTATGGGTGGGTTGCGCTTCGGCGGGTCAGTGTGGACTTGTTGGGCCGAAGGGCCTGTTTCCACACTGTAATGTAATCTAATCTAAAGGAGATCTTGCCCTGCCTCCTACGACCACTGTCCCTATTCATAGGTGTTTTTGCACAGGTTAATTTGACCAAATGTTTAGCAGTTCCTCTTTGCAGCTACTCCTTGCTTTGGTTGGTTTAAATGAGTTATCTGGCAATGTTTGCTTGACCAAACAGTTAGCTTGCTGACGCTACTGTGGTAAAAGTAACAGATGTCCCTTTTTTTTTAAGTATTGACCTTCCCCTGTTCACTGGCAGTTAATATGTCACAGTTCCGGATAAATATTTATCAAACATCATCAGCTATATTGCACACCCTGGAGCCAATCCTCGTGTTCTTTGAGGAGATTCCCATAGCAACCCAACCATAATTATTCCCAGTTGCTAAGAAGCCATGAAATGGAAGGGAGCATGTTTCTGCTAAATTGAGCATCGTTTGAGCAGCCCGCATGAAGAAGATTTTTCAGATTATCTTCAAACAGCAGGAAATGTAGCCTGGATCATCATAACCGCTGAAGGTTCTGTTTTTCAGTCTGTGCCCCATTGCTGTAGCCTCTCTTTCTACACACCTCATAAACCGGTTTTCATCAAAGACATGATTGAATATTTCGAGGCAGAGATGGAATTGACTGACAAGGGAAACAAAGGGCATCTACTCACTGGTGTTTAGGGCAACGAGAGGTGATCTATTTGGAACCCATCAAGTTCTCAAGGGGCTTGGCAGGGTAAATGCTGGCAAGATGTTTCCCCTCAGAGGAGAGTTTAGGACCAGACAACACAGTCTCAGAATAAAGGGGCACCAATGAGATGAGGAGGAATTTCTTCTGTCAGAATGCCTTTGAGAGTCTTTGGAACTTGACTGTGGGAACTGACTCCTTAAATTATATTCAAGGGTGAGATAGTTCTGGTTCTGGAACCAGTTCTGGTTCCACCTCTGCCCCGCCCCCCCCCCACCCCATCCACTTCATTTTCCCCATCATCAGGGCAGTTGAACATGCAGCTGTCAAGACTCTAAGTTCTCGGATCCTGTCCCTAAACCTCTCTTCTTTACCTTCTCCCTCTTCCTAAAACCTACCTTTCCAGCCAAGTGCTTGAGCCAGAGAAGGAGAGAAATGGGACAGCTGACCCATTTCAGCTGCGCGGAACATCATTTTACCCCATTCCAGGTGCTATCAAAATGTGGATAGGTGCCCCTGATGAAGGACCACAGAATTGTTACAGGGCAGAAAGAGGCCATTTGGCCAGTTGTGCCTGCAGTAGTTCTAGTACCTTGTGCCAATTTCCTGCCTTTTCTCTGCACTAGGAGAAAGTGAGGACTGCAGATGCTGGAGAGTCAGAGTGGCACTGGGAAAAGCACAGCAGGTCAGGCAGCATCCAAGGAGCAGGAGAGTCGATGTTTCTGGCATAAGACTTTTCTAAGCACTGTCTTTATTGGATTTATGCTCCTTCAGTTCTGTGAGGTGTTGCACAAGTAAGCAATTCTTCCCGTCTAAGCATATACAGTGAGCGCTCTTTAAGATGGTGTTCCCTGAGGAATGTACTTCATCCGCCAGGACATACCCTCAGGAATGACATGTTTCTGGAGTCGATGAGTCCTCACACCTTCTTCCAGGAATCACCCAACTTGTGTCTGGACTTGAAGTTTTGGTCTTGATCACGTTGCACGGGCTGGGCTGTGGCTTTTTTTTCGGAGTGGTTGACATAAAAACACAAAGGGGAGAGGGGTGTCTGTCAGAGGAGAGGGTTTGGAATGCTGGAATGACCAGGCCTCAGGGAGCCGTGTTGGGAGAGCAGCAGGGTTCAGGACAGAGGGAACAGATTGGATGGATGTATCTAGCCATTAGGGTGTCAGTCATTGTCTAGTCCAAGGTCCAGGCCATCCCAGAGCTTCCTGAGTGATGCACAGTGGTTCAATGGTAAATGTTGCTGCCTCATAGCCCGTGGGCGACATGGTGGCTTAGTGGTTTGCACTGTTGCCTCACAGCACTAGAGACCTGGGTTCAATTCCAGCCTCAGGCGACTATCTGTGTGGAGTTTGCATGTTCTCCCTGTGTCTGCATGGGTTTCCTCTTGGTGCTCTGGTTTCCTCCAACAATCGAAAGATGTGCAGGTTAGGGTGAATTGGCCATGCTAAATTGCCCATAATTTTCAGAGATGTGTAGGTTAGATGCATTAGTCAGGTCTAAATGTAAAGTAATAGGAGGATGGATCTGGGTAGGTTACTCTTTGGAGGGTTGGGGTGGACATATTGGGCCAAAGAGCCTGTTTCCACACTGTAGGAATTCTATTCTATGATTATGATACCTAGCCCCGGGATTGCACAGGGGATCGAGATGGCTCAAGAGTGCAGTGAGCTTCAAATCAACTGAACTCCATCCATCCACTTAATGTTGGATTCAGAAACCAAACCTTCCCTCGGGACGCCATCATATGAGCTGTCTTGGGAAACTTCCCTTGAAAATGGAACAGGGATATTTCCTGTCTGGGCTATTGCTGGGCCATCTTCACTTCCTCTCTTTTATCTGCTGCCCGGATACTCCTTCACATAATTGCCTCACCTTCGATGGCAGAGTTCCCCAGTGGAGCACTCCCTGTAGGAAGAGTTTCTCCCTCATCCCAGTGAGGATCTGGGGGAATTGAGCATTATCCCCCAAGCTGTGCCATGCAATAGGAAATTAAGTAGGTTCCTGGAGCTTTTCACTGTGCCCCGGTACACGTGGCAATAAGTTCAATTCAATTCAATTCAAATAGTGTAGAGCAGTTCAATTTGAATATCACCTTTTATCGCCCCTGTTTAGCCCTTCAGAAAGGCTGTTTTAATTCTGGGTTGTTTCAGCCTTATTTTTCTGCTCCAGAGGCACCTTCGGTGGGAAAGGTAGGGGAGGGGCAGAAGGATCAGAGGACTCCCCATGGCCTTGCTCCTGAGCCTAGCCAAGGTGTCCATCAACAGTGGGTTGTGGGGGAGGCCTCAGTATGCGACTGTCTGACCCCTCTACTGCATTACGTCATCACACTGCTGTCCGTGGGAAGGGAGCATGTAGCATCCACTAGCACAGTACAGAGGGTGGAATGGTGGATCAGTGGGTAACACGGCTGCCTGACAGTGCCAGAGATCTGGGTTCAATTCCACCCGCTCCTGAGTCATCCTCTGGGCGGATTTCATACGTTCGCAACTTGGGATGGGCAGCAAATGCTGGCTTTGCCAAAGATACCAACATCTTGTGGAAGAATACAAAGAAGGAAACACCTTTAAGGAGTGTCTTAAAGGAAGCAAGAGATGGAGAACATAGGACCAAAGGTAGGCCATTCAGCCCCTCAAGCCTGTACAGCCATTCAACGAGATCATGGCTGACAAAACTCCATATACCTGCCTTTGGTCCATATCACTTTGCTTAACAAAAGAATTACCTATCTCAGATTTAAAATTAACAACTGATCCAGTATCCACTACCATTTGTGGAAAAGAATTTCAAACCTCAACTGCCTTTTGTGTGTAGAAGTGGATATAATGTCTCTCCTGAATAGTCTGGACCTAATTCTCCAGCTATGCCCTTCGTTATAGAATCCCTGACCACTGGAAATCGTTTGCCTTTTGCTGCTAATATCTTGCAGATTTCTATTGGATCGCTCCCTTAAAATTCTAAATTCTAGAAAAACAGGCCTACTTTGTGCAATTTCTCCTCATAACTTAACCCTGACGTCCAGGTGCCATTCTCGCAAACCTACGTTTTACTCCCTCCAAATGTATCCTTCTGAAGATGTGGTGCCTAGATCTGTTCACAGTACTCTCCAAGTAGGATTTCCCTGTAAGGCCAATGTGTCATAGAATCCCTACAGTGTGAAAGCAGGATATATGGCCCATCAAGTTCTCACTGACCCTCCAAAGGGCATCCCACCCAGACCCTACCCCCACCTTATCTCTGTAAACCTGCATTTTCCAGTCCTTCATGAATTTATGGAGGTGGAGTTTCTAAAGTGATTTACATTCATCTAACAGCGTTGTTATGGAGTAGGCCAGATCCCTTACAATATGCTAAGAAGGTTGCCCAGACACTAATTCTTCTTATTTTAAAAGCAGACGTATAGTGGATATTCCAGGAGTGATGCAGTTGGTCAAACCACTCGGCTTTAAGCAAAACAGAGTTTATTTAAACACTACAGTTGAAACACAAGCAAAAGAAAATAGAATTTAAAATAACAACTATTTGAAAATCAACCAACGCGATACCGCAACTTAACTAAGGAGCTGTTCCAATTCCCGTAATATCCCTTAAACACACCCCTTGGTGAAAGGTAAATTCAAACACGGGTTCTCATTGGCAGGAGAGATTGTAGAGAGAATAGCCAGTCAAGAATCATCTGCTGAAGCTTGGAACATTTCTCTGAACAGCAGCAGCGTCTCACTGTTGCAGCTAAAAGGAACTAGAAATAAACCTGAACTGGGAGAACTGGCCACTCCCCAGCTATTGATAAACTAGGCTGTCACCCAGACATTTCGGCACCTCTGCCTTTATGACCCCGCTTAAAAAAAGCTCAAGGACAAAATAACCTTGTTAAAGGGGCAGCATTCTCACAACATCCCGCTCCAATGAACTGTCACCCTTTGTGTCCTGTTTGCTGTCCTGTCCTCTCCTCCACTGGGGACAGGGTTGTGATGAAGAGGCATCACCATCTTTCTCCTGTGGAATGAAGTTAGTGGCTAAACTAGAGCAAACATAACATCCGGCATTTTGGCACCACCTATGTGGTCACAGTAGAGGATACTGGTGTGCTCTGGGGCCAGGCTTGCATCCCCAGACTGGCCAGTGGCCTTTTTCTGCACCCCGGAGGGACTTCTATCTCTGACCAAAATCACCAACCTTCGATGCCACGTAGGACAAAGCAACCCACTTGACTGGCATCCCATCCACCGCCTTGAACATTTACTCAAAGTAAAACAAAGAACTGCAGGTCTAAGGCGAAGACAGTAAGTGCTGAAGCATTCACTTCCTCCATCTCTCACTAGCAGCAGTGAGGACCATTTTCAAGATGCACTGCAGAAACTCACCAAGGCTCCTCAGGCAGCACCTTCCAAACCCACAACCACTTCCATCCAGTAGGACAAGGGCAGCAGATACATGGGAACACAGGCCCTTGCACGTTCCCCTCCAAGCTAGTCACCATCCTGACTTGGAAATATATCACTGTGTCACTGCATCAAATTCCTGGAGCTGTCCTACTAACAGCGCTGTGTTTCTCTATATCCATGAACTGCTGTGATTCAAGAAAATACCCATCAAGGGCAACTAGTGATTGGTGATAAATGCTGGTAAAGCCAGTGATGTCCACATCCTGGTGAGGAATATTTCTCTAATCCATGTGAAGCATTGTTTATCTAAAGTAAACCTGAGGGTAATAATCTCTGTGAAACTAAGGGAACAAACAACAAGTCATCATTGATTCAGGAGAAAAGTTGCTGACATATGACTCCCTTGAACTTTCTGACAAAACAGATGAAGAAATTGCATTTATATAGTGACTTGCACGTCCCAGGAATGGCCCAAGGCACTTCATGGGTGGGGAAGTCCTTCTTGCAATCATTGTTTCAGAGTTGGCAGTGCAGCATTACAAATTGTAATGTAAAAACATCCAGACAATCCTTAGTTTTATCTTCACTTAATATTGGTTGAGGGATAAATATTTGCTAAGGAACTGGAGAAGATCTCCTTTGCCCTTGTTTGAAATGGCGCCGTGGGATTTTTTACGTCCACTGGGGATAGTACCAGGAACATTGTTTCAATGTCTCACCTGCAATAAGGTCAGCAGGTTTTGTACACTGAGACCTCAGGATTTCATCCCACTGTTTGGCTTGGAGAGTACATCCTGAGAGATTTTTAATTACTCTTCACTCCTGGTTATTATGAAAGTGCTTTATCTGCCCTATAGGGTTACACTGAATCAGAACACTGTAAACTTCAGATAAACAGATTGCATTTACAAATCCTTATGTCACGATTCAGCTAATCACTTGGGACAGCAACACAACCTGGAACAAAACAACAGAGAATAATCTACAGATAAAACATACTATATTTCCCAACAAGTGGCCGTTGCTAGGTGAATTACAAACTAAATTTCTAACCTGCACACAGGAGCCACAGTACTGAGGAACATTTAGTAAACTGAACAACATCTTTCTGGAAAGTTCTGTCACCCCTCTCCTGACCTGAGGTAGAGTGAACAACCTGCAATGTCTTACAGGATTGTCACAGCACTGTTCAGTCTTCCTCGTCTAATAAAAGTCTGATTCTCTTTTAAAAATCTCGAATGAACCTGCCTCCACCATACCCTCAGGCACTCGCTGTATGAAGACATTTTTCCTCATATCACTTTGCTTCTTCTACTAATTGCTTTCAATTGATTCCCTCTCATTTTACATCCTCTCACGACCAGGAACTGTTTCATTCTTTCCCACTCGCCCATGGTTTTAAAAACCTCCATCCGATCTCCTTTACTTCAAGAAGAACAGTTCCCAAGTTCTACAATCTTTCCTCAAAACTAAAATGTCCTCAGAACAATTCTCATGAATGTCCTCTGCACTCTCTGTAATGCCTTCGCATCCTCTCTAAAGCGTGGTGCCCAGACACTACTGAGGTCTAACAAGCGCCTTGCACAAATTCAGCATAACCTCCTTGCTCTTGTACTCAATGCTGCTATTAATAAAGCAGAAGTTTGTTTTTTTTTTGGAATTCCTTCACAGAATGTGGCCATTTATTGCCCATCCCTAATTGCCCAGAGGGCAGTTAATGGTCAACCACATTGCTGTAGGTCTGGAGTCACATGTAGATCAGACCAGGTAAGGATGGCAGTTTTCTTCCCCAGAGGCTGTTAGTGAACCAGATGGGGTTTTACAAAAATGGACAATAGTTTCAAGATCGCCATTAGACCTGCTGTGAACCCAGTACCTGGAACATTGCCTAGGACCATTGGATTAATAGGTCCTAGTGATAATGCCATTAGGCCCACACCTTCCCTGGGATGCAATTTATTAACTGCTCTCTCAACCTGTTCAGCCACCTTCAATGATTTATCAACAAATGAAGACAGGTTTCTCTGTTCTTGCACTCGCTTTATAGTAGTACCTTTATTTTTCACATTTGTCTCTCTGTGCCCTTTGTTTTAAAACATTACATCTTACAACTCTCTGGACTGAACTTCACCATGTTTTAATTTATTCATTTGTGAATGTGGATGTCAGTGGTAAAACCAATATTTGTTGCCCATCTTTAACTGCCCTTGAACTGAGGGGCTTGTTAGGGCATTTCTGAGGGCAGTTCAGAGTCAGCCACATTGCTGAGGGTCTGGAGTCACATGGAGGCCACACTGGGTATGGATGGCAGATTCCATTCGTTGAAGGGTATTAGTGAGCGTGATGAGGGGGCGCGGTTCTGATGACAATCGAGTGGTCGGTACCTGCTGAGACAATGGGTGGAATATAACAAAGGTCTACGGAACGTGGACTATGATGAGATTTGTGACAGAATTGGATGAAAAGTCCAGGCAGGCCCATCACAATGGCACCACCTTTTATGCTTTTCACAAGCAATGTGGTGAGTTTCTCACTCGGCAGCAGTTAAGGGGGAGTTATTGTTTCGTTAAACGTTTTAGTATTCAGCTTCCTATCTGATTAAGCATAATAAAACAAACTCAACAAGGGAGTTGCCAGAGCAGGGACCTGGTGGATTCCAGTCACACTTGGCCCCTAAGAGCCTCCGTGGACACTCAATCACCCAGAGCACAAGCGCCAGATAAACGTACCCCTCATCCGTGGCATCTGCCAACTCTCATGACCATCTTGGCACCTCCTTGATAGACTGGCAGTGCACTCTGGTAGCATGGCATCACAGAGCACATTGGCAGTTTGCATTTTTCTCCCAACAGTTGACTTGTGGTCATCATTAGACTCTGAATTCCAGATTTTTTGTGGAACTGAACTATTCTCTGGCAGCATGCTTTTGGGATTTGGGGAGGAGTGAATCCTTGAGTCTCTCTCATACAGTTCCCAGCCTGCCTCTTTTCCTTTTCCACAAAGCTCAGGAAACACTCTTGATATGTGGCTGGAATCACCCAGTTGCCTATGTTTCTTCTGTATAGCCATTTTGGAATGTCTGTATACTCACGTATACAATCCAACATTTTTTAGACAAAATTCAAAATTACTGAAGAAAGCCAGCAGGTTTGTCGGCACCTGTGGAGAGAAAGCAGAGCTAACATTGACCCTTCTTCAAAATGAGTAGTGGCTTGGGTGACTGGACCAACAGTCCAGCAATAAACCACTGCCTTGCCTATATTTGAGCCTATATTACCAACCTATGGCTAATTGCCAAATATTGATTAATTCAGGGAAAGTGAGGACGGCAGAGGCTAGAGGGCTTATGCCCAAATAGTCGATTCTCCTGCTCCTCGGATGCTGCCTGAGCTGCTGTGCTTTTCCAGCACCACACTCTCGAAACGTTGATTAATTGCCAGTCTAGTGCCACACCACTGTCTCCCCTCCCCTCGCAATCGTTTTGCACAGAGAGCAGTGAGGGCATGGAACTCACAGGACACACTGTACAGGACTAGGTCATTTGGCCCAACAAGTCCCTGCTGGTGTTTATACACACATCACCATATTGGGTGATTGAGGTGAATGGCATGGATACATTTAAAAGCAAATAGAGTTAGACCCCATCTACCACCCCCTGAGAAAAGGAACAGGAAGTAACCTCACCAAAGGAAATAACATCACCATAGGAAGTGACATCACCAACCCAAAGAAACCCAAACATATAAATAGAAAGCAGGAATTTCCAGTGAGTGCTTCGCATGAGGTCCACTGAAGTTGTTACTTAGTAAGGTAATGAAATGTCTGGAAATGAACCTTTCAGCTCAGCGAGCAAACCTACATCCAAAACCTCAACCTGAGCTACAAATCTTCTCAAAACTCGCTATTTAAAAGCAAGTCCAGGAGGGAGCATGTGCTGGCAGCGTTAGATACAGAAGAGTGACAGGAGGCTCATGTGGAACGCAAATGGATCTGTTTGGCCAAATCTTGTTCTGTAAATTCTGTGTAATTCAATAGAAAGCACTTAAAATAACCCCTTTAATTGCCTATTTCCTTTGCGTCCAAATAATTCACAGTACGGCCTGAATTCTCACGTCCTTGCGAACGCGGATTCTGTTAGAATCAACTGCACAAACATCAATAGCTCCTCTGGGCAGAATTGGATAGGCGCCAAGGTTTCCTACATTGTGCAGAACTGTGTTCCATTTATTTATTTATTTATTTTCCGTTTCCTTCTTTCAGCTGTGCGTTACCTCCATTGATATTAATTTTAACCCTGAGTCAGAAGGTTGGGAGAAGGTTCCCTCCGATCAGCGTGTGTGCTGCGACCTTTTCAATACATTGACAAAGGTTTTCTCTGGTCAGTTGCCAATCAAACCGTGACTGCGATGGCTGGGGCTTTGAGGTCAGCAGTAAGTGGGTTGCCCTCATCGTTCTCCTTTGCAACATTCACATGAGCTCTCAAGCATTTAAAGGTCAATCCCTCGATAAGTGATTCGGAATGTCTGTGAGTTAAAGCCAGCAACCACATTTCAACCAATTATGTTGAAGGACCAAATCTAAAACAGAGCACTTAATTCAAAATGCAGTCAGAAATACAGAGAGGGAAAGAGAGATGGGATGAAGAGACAGATGAAATGGTGACAGCAATTAAAAATAATGAAAAGATCTCCAGCAATAACCAAAATCTGAAGGAATGAGACTCCAAACTTGTTAAAGTAGTTGTTTAATACTGCCGAGGTTGAGAGATAAATGGGAGGGGGAGCTGGGCGATGGTAGCTGGGAATGCAAAAGTGGATGAAGGTGGGGGGTGATGGTGATAGGTTGGAGAGGAGGATCGAGCGGATAGTTGGGAATGAAGATAGACAGGTGGGACAGTTCAAAAGGACGGTGCCAGGTGGGAGAGTTGGATCTGTGATAAGGTGGGGGAGGGGAAATGAGGAAACTGGTGAAATCAATATTGATTCTGTGTGGCTGGAGGTCCCAAGGCAGAAGATGAAGCATTCTTCCTCCAGGTGTCTGGTGGCTAGAGTTTGGCGGTGGAGGAGGCCCAGGACTTGGATTTCCTTGGCAGAGTGGGAGAGGCATTAAAGTGTTCGGCCACAGGGCGGTGGGGTTGTTTAGTGCATGCATCCCAGAGATGTTCTCTGAAACGTTCCACAAGCTGGCGTCCTGTCTCCGTAATGTAGAGGAGACCACATCAAGAGCAACAGACACAGTAGATGATGTGTGTGGATGTACAGGTAAATCTCTGTCAGGTGTGGAAGGATCCTTTGGGGCCTTGGATAGAGGTGAGGGAGGAGGTGTGGGCGCAGGTTTTGCACTTCTTGCCATGGCAGTGGAAGGTGCCAGGAGGGGACGGTGGGTTGGTAGGGAGCATGGACCTAACAAGGGAGTCGCAGAGGGAATGGTCTCTGTGGAACGCAAATTGGGGTGGAGAGGGAAATATATCTCTGGTGGTGGGGTCTGACTGTAGGTGGCGGAAATGGCAGAGGGCGATGCGTTGTATCCGGAGGTCGGTGAGGTGGAAGGTGAGGATGAGGGGTTCCTGTCCTTGTTGCGATTGAAGGGGAGGGGTTCAAGGGCAGATGTGCGGGAAGTGGAGGAGACGCATTGGAGAGTATCGTCGACCACGTGGGAGGGGAAATTGCGGTCCTTGAAGAAGGACACTTTGGTCTGAAAGGGGTATCCATGGGCACCCCACATGGGCCTCAGCTATGCCTGCCTTTTCATAAGGTACATGGAACAGTCCATCTTTCACAATTACACCGGCACCACTCCCCACCTTTTCCCCCATTACATCAATGACTGCATCGGCGCCACCTTGTGCTCCCACAAGGAGGTTGAACAGTTCATCAACTTCATGAACACCTTGCACCCTGACCTCAAGATCACCTGGACCATCTCAGACACCTCCCTCCCGTTCCTGAACTTCTCCATCATCATTTCCAGCAACCGACTAAATACGGATATCTACTTCAAACTCACTTACTCCCACTGCATCCGTCGCATCTGCTCCCAGGAGGACCAATTCCACTCCACAACATCCCAGATGGCCTCCTTCTTCACGAATCGCAATTTCCCCTCCCATGTGGTCAACAATGCCCTCCAGTACATCTCCTCCACTTCGCGCAGCTCTGTCTTGAATCCCTCCCCAACCACAACACCTTCCACCCACCAATTTCCAGATACAACACATCATCCTCTGCTATTTCAGCTACCTAAAAATAGATCCCACCACCAGAAATATATTTCCCTCCCCATCTCTATCTGCGCTCTGCAGAGGCTATTCCCTCCGCACCTCCCTGGTGAGGTCCATGCCCCCACCAATCCACCATCCTCTCCCAGCACCTTCCCTTGCCACTGCAAGAAGTGCAAAACCTGTGCCCACACCTCTCCCTTCACCTCTGTCCAAGGCTCCAAAGGATCCTTCCACATCCGGCAGAGATCTTCCTGCACCTCCACATCAATTGTGTCCATTGCTCTCAATGTTGTCTGCCCTACATTGAGAATACAGGACACCAAATTGTAGAGCATTTCAGAGAACATCTCTGGTACACACGCACTAAGCAACCCCACCGCCCTGTGGCCAAAGACTTCAACATCCCCTCCCACTCCGCCAAGGATATGCAAATCCTGAGCCTCCTCCACCACCAAACCATAACCACCTGGAGGATGAACACCTCATCTTCCACCTTGGCACCCTCCAACCACCCGAAATCAATGTCGATTTCACCAGCTTCCTCATCTTCCTTCCCCCCACCTTATCCCAGATCCAACCTTCCAATTCAGCCCCACCCTTTTGACCTGTCCTACCTGCCCATCTTCCTTCCCACCTATCCACTACCCTCTGCTCTGCCCTATCGCCATCATCTCCAACCTTCATTAACCTTTTGCATTCCCAGTTACCTTCACCCCAGTCCCACCAACCTCCCATATATCTCTCAGCCCCCATGGGGCCATCCACATTCCTGATGAAGGGCTTATGCTCAAAATGTCGATTCTCCTGCTCCTAGGATGCTGCCTGACCTGCTGTGTTTTTCCAGCACCATACCTTTTAACTCTGACCTCCAGCATCTGCAGTCCTCACTTTCTCACAGTTGAGGTCGTTTGGTAGCAATTAAGACTTGTGACTTTTTTTAACTTATTGATTCAAGCGATGAGGACATGCTGGCTAAGCCAGCATTCATTACCATCTTGCCTACTTAAGTCACCCACACAGCTGTGGGTCTAGAATCACATGTCGGCCAGACCAGGTAAGGATGGCAGATTCCTTCCCAGAAGGATGTAGTGAACCAGATGGGTTTTTTCTGATAATTATCAATGGATTCATGGTCTTCATTAGCTGATGAATTCCAAATTTTTTGTATTGAATTCAAATTCTACCATCTACTATGACAGGATTCACACCCAGGTCCGCAGAACATTATCTAGCTCTCTGAATTAACGTTGTCCTCATGACCTGTCCCACTGTCAATCTTCCTTCCCACCTATCTGCTCAACCCTCCTCTCCGACCTATCACCTTCACCCCCCAATCCCATCCACCTATTGCACTCTGAGCTACCTTCCCCCAGCCCCACCCCTCTCCCATTTATCTCTCCACCCCCAAGGCTCCCAGCCTCATTCCTGATAAAGAGCTTTTGTGCGAAACATCGATTTTCCTTCTCCTCGGCTGCTGCCTGACCTGCTGTGCTTTTCCAGCCCCACTCTAATCTTCACTCTTATATCCAGCATCTGCAGTGCCCATTATTGCCACTTCTGCTTCTGAATAAACAGTCCAGCAACAATGCCACTTAGCCAATACCTCCCTGTGATGCCATTAGATAGTTATTTACGTTTTAGTGAACAAGGCTCACTTTCTCTGGCATGTTTAGTGGACACTCATGAGTAAAACTTGCTGTACATGCCTATTTCTGTATCTTATTTTGAACACAACAAAAACTTGGTGCCACTCCAAAACCTTTAACACAGATTCTGGTCTAACACTACACTGTCAGTACTGAGGGAATGCTGTACTGTCAGAACAGCTGGCTTTCAAATCAGCCACGAAACCAAGGCACCATCTGTCCTCTTGCTAGGATGTAACTCAGTGCAGAAGCAGAGAGATTTTCCTGGTGTCTTTGCCAAATGTTATCCCAGCAAGGTCACAAAGCATATGCCTATCACAACATCCACAATCAGAGGTAAGATTATTATCAGGAGACTAAACTGAAAGGGATGAATATTAAAATATTTAAATAATAGTTGCAAATTGATTCATTTTGACATTTGTGATTGCGTGAACTTGCAGTGTGAGTTGAAATACAAATCTTTTTTCATTGTCCTTTCTGCACTGATAGTGTTCATTCTTGCAAAATCTGACTCCAACGCATCGTAGGATAGGCTGCTTCAGACTTATTTTTCTCAAATGCTTGAAGAAGGAAAACATAGACATGTATTGGAAAGTCTTTGCTAACTTCAGGACATTTTGAAACATTTTCTAGCATTTGAGGTACATTTAGGAAGTCAGGTTGTGTTAAATTTAAGGTTACGCAGCTCCCAATTTGCACATAGCAAGAACACAAGAGTTTCCCAATGCTGACTAAGGGTCACTGGACTCAAATTGTTAACTCTATTCTTCTTTCCACAGATACTTCTAGTGCGTTTCTCCAAAGCTTTCTGTTTTTGTTTCAGATTTCCAGTTCTTTGGTTTATTAGATTAAATTAGATTCCCTACAATATGGAAACAGGCCCTTTGGCCCAACAAGTCCACACCGACCCTCCGAAGAGTAACCCATTCCCCAACATTTACCTAACTCCATATGATTAATGCACCTAATACTATGGACAATTTAGCACGGCCAATTCACCTGACCTGCACATCTTTTGGATTGTGGGAGGAAACCGGAGTACCCAGAGGAAACTCATGCTATCAAGGTGGGGGGGGGGGGGGGGGAGAATGTGCAAACCCCACACAGATAGTCGCTCAAGGTGTGACTTGAACCCAGATCCCTGGTGCTGTGAGGCAGCAGTGCTAACCACTGAGCCACTATGCTGCCCCTAAATAGCACATAACAAGGTCTGACATGCATATGTGGACCTGGGAGAACTCCCCTGCTGTTTTCAGAACATTGCCATCCTCAGGAGAAGACAAAATATCAACAGTGCAGCATTCCCACTGTATTGCAAATCAATTTAGTTTGTGGTATATTCAGTACAACCTGCACACTCAGACTTTGGAACAGGAGAGAAAAGAATGCTATTGAACTGTGGAGGGAGACTGGAAGCTGCTGTGGCAACTCACACTTTTACAATCATGTTGTAACCTTGAGTTATGGGAAGCGATGGTAGTGGCTCTAAAGGTCATTAGAGCACACAGCTGACCAGGAATTTCCTACTCGCATCATCCTGAAAGTACATGGAGATTGATGGTGAACTTATCTGTGACCATATTACACATGAACTCTCCTTAGTCATCAAGTCCTGGAGTCTGATTCAAGCCCAAGACTCTGGGTCAGAGACAGGGACACTACCCAATGTCCCGCAAGCCCCCTCTCAACCAAACCATGTCTGGCACACAATCCTGGTTAAAGTAGGTGGGCAGGCAATCGGCAGTATGTAATTTTAAACCAAGCACCTTTGAAGGGAATGAGTCAAAAACGTTGCCTCCCTTCCCCCATACATTTTAATATTTATTTATGGCAATTCTCAGCTTGCCAGCATTGTGCCTTCCCCCGCCAACTTTGCTCTGAATCTTGGAAGCTATCCATTATTGTGTGTACTAAATACGTTTTAGCTGCCTTGCAGGAAGGCAGCCAGCTCTGCTGAGATGTCAGCTGTGGTACACTCAGTCGCAACGTTTGCCTCAAGAGACAGAAAGTGCGGAAGGTTCAAGCCTGACTGCAGGCCGCGGAGACAGTGTGTCATTCCTGGAAGATACTGAGGCAGCACTCTGAGTCCAGTATCTCAGCAACTGGTCAGAGTCCGATTCCCACTGCAGCCCAACAGTGACCTGGGAAAGATAACAAAGGAGCGATGCAACCAAGGCAGGGAGCAGAAGGCAAGTCACAGATTCTAATTGAATGGTGGAACAGGTTCAAAGGACTGAATGACCTACCTCCTGGTCCTATCTTCGATGACCCAGGTCTCACGTTAAAAACTGCGCAATTCCTGGCTGAAAGCCATGGCACATTAAAGCAGTTAGATCTTTATAACATTTTATAATGCTTTACAAAGCACTCCATGAGCTGAGATGAGAAATGCTGTGATTTGCACATCGCCATTTGTTTGACTTTTGTCATCATTAACTCCTGGTTAGAGCTGTAACCTGGGATATATGGCCCAGTCTTGCTCAGTCAGAGAGAGCTGAAGTGTACAGAAAACGCAGAATTGTCGAAACCGCAGAGGGAGGCCATTCAGCCCTATGCCAGTTGACCAGATGAACATCTCATTTAGTCCTATAAGACATAGGGACAGAAATAGGCCATTCAGCCCATTGAGTCTGCTCCATCAGTTCCTGAGGTCATGGCTGATCTGATAACCCTCAACTCCACCTTCCGGCCCTTCCCCCATAACCCTTGATTCCCTTACTGATTAAAAATCTATCTTCTCCCTCTACCCCTGCATGTTCTTCTAGTTGTTACAACAAGACCCCTGCCACGGTTCCCAATTCATTACATTCCTTCCAGAGTGCCCCAAACTGTTAAAGTTCCTGGGTGAAAAAGGATGAACCAGATCCCCTTCTTTAATCATCCACTCTCACACTTGGTTACTCGAATATTCAATTCAATAAGAACCCCTTCCCTTGCAGATTTCATTCTTCCAGACCCAAATGAACTTATTTTTAAAATGTACCCAACTTTACCAGGTCATAGAATCATAGAGTCATAGAGATTTCTGTCCCTATGTCTTATAGGACTAAATGAGATGTTCATCTGGACAACTGGCATAGGGCTGAGTGGCCTCCCTCTGCGGTGCCGACAATTCTGCGTTTTCTGTACACTTCAGCTCTCTCCTTTTCACAGCAGAGAGCGACGGGAGCTGGGCGGAAGTGAAGTTGGAGCGCAGAGCTGGTCGGGAAGGTAAGTGATTGATATTTGAGTGGGTGTGTTCTAGACCCCAGGCCCTACAAAGTAGGGCCTCCCTCCCATCCTCCTCCTCTAACCCAACTTTATAGTCCACAGGTAAGCTACATAGTGTTCTTGTTTTGGAGACTAAGTGTGGAGTTATGGCAGCGCAGGCAGTGGACTGTTCCTCCTGCAGGATGTTTGAGGTAGGGGTGACCACCGATGCTCCTGCCGACTTCACCTGCAGGAAATGCAGCCAGCTCCAGCTCCTCACAGACCGCGTTAGGGAACTGGAACTGGAGTTGGATGAACTGAGGATTATTCGAGAGGCTGTAAGGGTGATAGATAGAAGCTGCAGGGACATAGTTATGCCAGAGAACAGAGGTAGCTGGGTAACAGTTAGAGGTGGGAAGGGGAGGAAGCAGGCAGTGCAGGGATCCCCTGTGGTCGTTCCCCTCAACAATAAGTATACAGCTTTGGATACTGGTGGGGGGGGACAGCCTAGTAGGGGTAAGCTGCAGTGACCGGGTCTGTGGCGTGAGGTCCGGCTCTGAGGCCCAGAAGGGAAAGGGGGAGAGGAGGAGAGCGCTAGTTATAGGAGACTCTCTAGTTAGAGGGACAGACAGGCGGTTCTGTGGGCATGGGCGAGACTCGCGGATGGTTTGTTGCCTCCCGGGTGCCAGGGTCCGAGACGTCTCGGACCGTGTCTTCAGAATCCTTAAGGGGAAGGGTGTGCAGCCAGAAGTC
>NC_057716.1:99017200-99063947 GCF_004010195.1 Chiloscyllium plagiosum
CTTGGTTACATGGAATAGGTTCAAGCGCCTGATTGGGCTCTGCCTGCTCCTATTTAACAGCTCGATGTGCTGACCAGACCCAACCTCTTCCTTGGAACAGGCAGGAGAATTGAATGTGTTGTCCCTCTTCTTGATCAGTAATTTCGATGGGCTGAATAGCTTCCAAATATCAGTGCGTAACAAGCTTGAGATGCTGAATGAGCTTCTCTTTTAACTGTGGAAATGTACAGTATCTGTCCGTGCTGTTGTATGAATGTCACAGGCACTTTAACAGCACATGACTGAATTTTGTCCAGGTTTTGCTGCACATGGACACAGATTGGTTCAGGAGCTGAGGGGGTGAGGGGCACATTGTTCTGAACATTGTGTGATCTTCAGTAACCCTCCCAACTTCTGATCTTGTGATGGCGAAAGACATTGATGAAACAGCTGAAGGTGTTTGTGCTAAGGAACTAACCTAAGGATCTCCTGAAGAAATGTCCGGGGACTGAGAAGACTGTCGACCATTGATCTCAAGCATCTTTCTTTGTACTCTGAAAGACCCCAACGAGTCGGGAGGTTACACCTAATTCCCATTCAGCTCAAATATATAGGTTGTCCCGATGACACCCTCAGTCAAATATTGCCTTTATATCGTGGCCATTCACTCTTCCCTGAGCCCCTATGTTCAACTCTTGTTCATATCAATAGGTGACGGTGCATTTCTTCTCACAGAGGATAATAGCTTTAAATTAAGGTTGTGTAGGTATAGGACAGATGTTAGGGGTAGGTTCTTTACTCAGCGAGTCGTGAGTTCATGGAATGCGCTGCCTGTGGGAGTGGCAGAGTCAGAATCATTAGTGACCTTTAAGCGGCAATTGGATAGGTACATGGATGGGTGCTTAAGCTAGGACAAATGTTCGGCACAACATCGTGGGCCGAAGGGCCTGTTCTGTGCTGTATTGTTTTATGTTCTATGTTCTAGATGTACAGCATGGAATCAGACCCTTCGGTCCAACCTGTCCATGCCGACCACATATCCTAACCCAATCTAGTCCCACCTGCCAGCACCCGGCCTAATTCCCTCCAAACCCTTCCTTTTCATATACCCATCCAAATGCCTTTTAAATGTTGCAATTGTACCAGCCTCCACCACTTCCTCTGGCAGCTCATTCCATACCCGTACCACCCTCTGTGTGAAAAAGTTGCCCCGTAGGTCTCTTTTTTATCTTTCCCCTCTCACCCTAAACCTATGCCCTCCAGTTCTGTACTCCCTGACCCCAGGGAAAAGGCTTTGTCTATTTATCCTATCCATGCCCCTCATAATTTTGTAAATCTCTGTAAGGTCACCCCTCAGCTTCCGACACTCCAGGGAAAACAGCCCCAGCCTGTTCAGCCTCTCCCTATAGCTGAAACCCTCCAACCCAGGTACTGACAAAAACTGAGTTCATTATTGTATCATTCTAAACATGAGAAGAATTAGCTACAAAACACTTTAGAAAGAGGAGGTGAGTCCAAAAAGATAAAAGTTTAAAATTTTACAGAGAGTCATAAAGTCATAGAGATGTACAGCACGGAAACAGACCCTTCAGTTCAACTCATCCATGCCAACCAGATATCCCAACTTAATCTGGTCCCATTTGCCAGCACCCGGCCCATATCCCTCCAAACCCTTCCTATTCGAAATACCCATCCAAATGCCTCTTAAATGTTGTAATTGTACCAGCCTCCACCATTTCCTCTGGCAGATCATTCCATACCTGTACCACCCTCTGTGTGAAAAGGTTGCCCCTTAGGTCTCTTTTATATCTTTCCCCTCTCACCCTAAACCAATGCCCTCTAGTTCTGGACTCCCCCACCCCAGGGAAATGACCTTGTCTATTTACCCTATACATGCCTCTAATGATTTTATAAACCTCTATAAAGGTCACCCCTCAGCCTCCGACACTCCAGGGAAAATAGCCCCGGCCTGTTCAGTCTCTCCCTATAGCTCAAACCCTCAAAACCTGGCAACATCCTTGTAAATCTTTTCTGAACCCTTTCAAGTTTCACATCTTTCTGATAGGAAGGAGACCAGAATTGCACGCAATATTCTAACAGTGGCATCAAGAAGTGTGGATGGAAAAAAGTTGCAGCTATTGCAATGGAGGGCACTGGCAGCGTTGACGCTAATAGTAGCTTAGTCTACTTCATGATCCTTAATTTTGCAAACTGGTTGTGGTTCGGTTGTTCCAATTCTTTTCGACTGAGATTGAATTCCAGCCCACAGGGTGAGAGAAAATTCTTTTGATGCTCTGTTTTGTTTTCTCTGGTTTGTGGTGCTGGGGTGAGAGATGTCCCTTGCCTGCAACAAATGGGCACTTGAGGTTGAGGGTTAGTTCTTTGACTGTGACCTCACAGCACACTAATGCCACAACCCATACGGGTACACAAGAGAACATTCAGTACCACCAGTACACCTCACGCTGAAGTGAAAGTTACTTTTTAAACCCCCGTCCTTGTGAATTCTTCAAGGCGAGAAACATGAAATCTGTCTGCAGTTCCAGACACAATATATCGCGATGGCTTGGTGTTGACCAAGGCTTTATAGAGACATAGAGTCATGCAACATGAAAACAGACCCCTCGACCTAACTCCTCCATGGCGACCACATTTCCCAAATTTAACTAGTCCCACTTGCCTACATTTGGCCCATATCCCTCTAAATGTTTCCTATTCATGTTCCTATCCAAATATCTTTTACATTTTGGAACTCTACCTGCCACCAGCACTTCCTCTGGCAGTTCATTCCACATACAGACCATTCTCATATGGAAAAGTTGCCCCTCAGCTCCCTTTTAAAACGGTCCCCTCTCATCTTAAAAGTACGCCCTCTAGTTTTGAACTCCCCCATCCTAGGTGATAGACCTTTGCTATTCATCTTATTTGTGCTCCTCATGATTTTATAAACCTCTCCACCCCCTATACTCCAGTGAGTAAAGTCCCAGCCTATCGGGCCTCTCCTTATAACTCAAACTCTCCTAACCTGACAACATCCTGGTAAATCTCTTTCTGATGAAGAGCATATGCTTAAAACATCAACTCTCCTGCTCCTCGGATGCTGCCTGACCTGATGTGCTTTTCCAGTGCCACACTTTTTGTTCCTGATCTCTAGCATCTGCGGTCCTCACTTGCTCCAAATCTCATCTGAACCCTCTTGAATTTAATAATATCCTTCCTATAGCAGGGCAACTGGAACTGTACACAGTACTCCAAGAATGGCCTTATCAATGTCCTATATAACCTCAACGTGACGTCCTAATTCCTATACCCAATGATCTGAACATTGAAGGCAAATGTGTTAGTTTGTCGGGATCATGTTGTCTTTGTAGTTCACAAGAGATCACAATGCAATCTTTTTGTAGTTTCTTTGACACTTTTAGGTGTTACACTCCATTGGTCTCCCCTTTGCTCCAGATGGCCACTTCATTTACATCCACAGCCATTTTTCAATGTATCAACCCTTTCCTAAAAAGCAGATTTTGGAATTAAGGGTTAAAGACTGTGGGATTCTAACCCATCCTGATGGCAGTTTTCAAATAACCATCCAGTTCCATCATGAACACTTCAGGTGAACCTGAATCTAACACCACACTCTCAGGCAGTGTGTTCTAATCCTGGTGTTCATTTTGATATTATGAGGGTCACTGCTTATCTTACAATCTCCATACATTGTGCATAACAACACAGGGAGTGGACATAGTCCAAATTATCACACACACACACACACCCCATCGGACCTCAGCATTAATTTGAGCCATCAGACAAAACAAAAGAAATGCATTTATATAGTGTCTTTTACACTGAAGGATATCTAGAAGAAAAGTGCAGCCAATAAAGCTGGAAATGTAGTCACTGTTGAAATGTAGAAAAAGTAGCAATGTCTCAGCAATATTAATGCTTGGTCAATGCTGACAAAGACTGGTTAATCTTAGAAGGGATAAATATGGACTAGAACATCAGGGAAAGCTCCATTAAAAATGGCATCATGGAATCTTTTACACAAACCTCAGAGGGTAGATGAGACTCAATGTAAAACTTTATCCGAAAGAAGGGACCTCCAAAAGTGCAGCACTCTATATGAGGCATAGATTATAAGAGCAGGGAGGTTATGTTGGAGCTGTACAGAACTTTGGTTAGGCCACAGCTGGAATGCTTGTGCTGTTCTGGTCCCCACACTTTAGGAAGGATGTGATTGCACTGGACGTGATGCAGAGGAGACTCCCCAGGATGTTGCCTGAGTGCATCAATTCAGCGATGAAGAGAGGCTGGATAAGCCTCTGGAGCGGAGGAGGTCAAGGGGGAGATCTGACTGTGGTAGCTCAGGAAACCTGACTGGAAAGGAACATGGTTTATGGTTGAACATCCAAAATACTTGTGGCAAGTCCCAGCCTCGGACAGACCAATCCCTGAATCTGTTCTCTAAAGGGCTCAGGTAATGAGGTCCAGCCATTGTATGTTGCCAAGGCAGCTGATACACAATGAGCTCCACAGGGAGGTTAATTTGTGATTCCCCAAGCACATCATAGGGGTTTTCACAGAGGTGTAGAAGATTATGAGGGGCACGAACAGGGTGAATAGAAAACGGCTGTTCCCCTTTGTCGAAGGGAGAATAATTTTAAAGTGAAAGGCAGAGGTTTAGAGGGGATTTGAGGAAAAACTTCTATCAGCCAGAGAGTGGTGGGGGTCTGGAGTGCTCTGCCTGAATGGGTAGTCGATGCAGAAAACATCACAACCTTTAAAAAGTACTCGGTTGAGCACTTGAAGTGTCATAACACCCAAGGCTATAGGCCTAGTGTGGGAAAGTGGGACTAGTGTAGGTGGTGGTATAACTTCAGCAGTTATACTGAAGGGCTGAAGGGCCTCTTCTGCACTGTAGGATTTGATGATTCCTTGAGCTGACAGCACAGAAGGTCCGCAGTACTGCAATGAAGCATCAGTCTGGATTTTAAACTCATGTTGCTGGAGTGAGACTTGAATGAGCAACTCAGAGGTTGAGAGCGATGTCCACTGTACTGGTCCCTTGGATTAAAGTACAATCCAGGATAGGAATCTCAGTGGGATTGGGGAGCTTTGATGGTTACAGGCATGTGCCATTTTAAAGGGCATTGAGGGTAGTCCAAGATTTAGGCCAAGGGTGAGTTGTGGTCTTACTGAGTGCAGGGTAGACCTCAAAGGTCAAGTGGCCCACTCCTGCTCCGAACTCCTATGTTCATATGTGTGTGTGCACTTTCATTCTATATAGCAGTTGCTATACAGTTAGTAAGGACACTTTTGCCTAAACCTTCTTTCAAGTTGAGAAATCCATTTGAATTCCATAAAGATTTGAAGTCTATATCTTACAGGCACCAATAAGGTTGAAAATTAACTAAGCAACAGAGGTTAGAACATAAGATATAGTAGTGGGTCATTCAGGCCCTCAAGCCTGCCCCATTGTTCAACAAGGGCATGGCTGATCTATAGAATCCCTACACAGTGGAAGTATGCATTTCATCCATTGATTCCACACCAACCTTCCAACGAGCATCTCACACAGACCCACCACCCTATCCCTGCATTTCCCATGGTTAATCCACCCAGCTTGCACATTCCTGGACACTGTCAGCAACTCAACACGGCCAATGCACCTGACCTGCACATCTTTGGACTTTTGGAGAAAACCGGAGCACCCGGAGGAAACCCATGCAGACACGAGGAGAATGTGCAAACTCCACACAGCAGTTACCCGAGATTGGAATTGAAGCCAGGTCCCTGGTACCATGAGGGAGCAGTACTAACCAACATGCCAGCCTTAGCTCCTCTTTCATGCCAGCTCTTCATAGCCCTCAACACCTCGATGTTTCAAAAGTCTATCTCCCTCCTCTTCGAATACTTCCAGTGACCTCACCTCCACAACTCCCTGGGGTAGAGAATTCCACAATTTCACAAACTTTGCAGAGAAGAAATCCTTTGTGTGTCAGTTTTAAATGGGAGTTCTCCTTATTCTGTAACTATGTCCCTTAGTTTGAGATTCCCCTACAAACGGAAGCAACATCTCCACATATACCCCGTCCGGCCTCCTCAGAATCGATAAGATCACCCTCATTCTTCTAAATTGAATTGAATTAAATTTATTATCACGTGTACCGAGGGACAGTGAAAAGCTTTGTCTTGTGAGAAATACAGGCAGGTCACAGAGTTAAGTAGCATAGAGCAGTAAATAACAGGTAAACAGTGACAAAAGTAAAAACACAGGTACAGGTGAATGTGAAGAGTTTGTGAGTCCATTCAGTATTCTAACAACAGTAGGGTAGAAACTGTTTCGAAACCGGCTGGTGGGTGTGGTCAGGCTTCTGTACCTTCTCCATGATAGTAGAAGTTGTAGATAAACGTTGCCAGGGTGGGATGGATCTTTGAGAATGCTGGCAGCCTTTCCTTGACAGTGGGCCTGGTAGATGGATTCTATAGATGGGAGGTTGGCCTTTGTGATTGTCCAGGCCGAGTTCACCACTCTCTGTAACCGTCTCCGATCTTGAATGGTACAGTTGCCATATCAGGTAGTGATACACCCAGACAGAATGCTCTCGATGGCGCACCCATAAACGTTGGCAAGGGTATTCGCCACCATGCCAAATTTGTGCAGCTGCCTGAGGAAGACAAGATGTTGTTGGGTGTTAATTCTAATGAATCAAGGCCTAACCTGTTTTACTGGTCTTGATAAGTTAACCCCTTCATTCCAGGAATCAACCAGGTGAATCTCTTTACAATAGCCTCCAATGCCAATATTTATTTTCTTAAATGCAGGGACTAAAACTATATGCAGTATTCCAGGTACAGCCTCATCAACACCTTATTCATTTGTATTATAACCTCCCAATGTGAAACCTCCAAACCCTAGCAATAAAGGCAAAAAATTCCATTTGCCCTCTTAATTACTTGCAGCATCTGCATGCTAACTGTATGCATTTCATGCACAAGAACACCCAGAACCCTCTGGGCAGCACTTGTTTGAGGTCCTTTCCATTTTAAATAATAGTTTGCCTTTGAAGCTTCCTACTAATCAGCATAGCCTCCCAATTTCTACCTTAAACTCCAGCTACTAAATTTTTGCCCAGTCACTCAACCTATCCATATGGCCTTGCAAATTCCTTATGAATTCATCACAACGTGTCCTCCCACCTATTTTTGTAGCATCAACGAATTTGGATACTCAGCTCCTCTAAGTCATTGACATTGTTGATAAATAACTAAAGTCTAATCCTTCTTCATTCCACCACTTATGTCTTTCCAACCTGAAAATGACCCATTTAGCTTGACTGCCTGGCCCCTGTGTGTTAGCCAATCCTCAAACTATGCCAATACGTTACCCAACACCATAAGCTCTTACTTTGTGCAGTAACCTTTTATAAGGCACCTTATCAAATGCCTTCTGGTAATGCAAATGCACTACATCTACCAGTTCCCCATTATCAACTCTGCTGGTACATGTAAAAGCCAAAAGAACTGGCTGGCCCATGGAAGACAGAGGGTGGTTGTAGATGGAAAGTATTCAGCCTGGAGCTCGGTGACTAGTGGTGTTCTACAGGGATCTGTTCTGGGACCTCTGCTATTTGTGATTTTTATAAATGACTTGGGTGAGAAAGTGGAAGGGTGGGTTAGTAAGTTTGCTGATGACACGAAGGTTGGTGGAGTGTTGGATAGTGTGGAGGGCTGTTGTAGGTTGTAATGAGACATTGACAGGATGCAGAGCTGGGCTGAGCTTGGGGTCCATATCCATAGATCCCTCAAAGTTGCCATCCAAGTTGTTAGGATTGTTAAGAAGGCATATGGTGTGTTGACTTTCAGTGACAGGGGGATTGAGTTTAAGAGCATCGAGGTTATGCTGCAGCTCTATAGAGACCTGGTTAGACCACATTTGGAATATTGTGTTCAGTTCTGGTCGCCTCATTATAGGAAGGATGTGGAAGCTTTAGAGAGGGTGCAGAGGAGACTTACCAGGATGTTGCCTGGACTGGAGGGCATGTCTTATGAAGAAAGGTTGAGGGAATGAGGGCTTTTTTCATTGGAGCGAAGAAGGATGAGAGGTGACTTGATAGAGGGATACAAGACAATGAGGGGCATAGATGGAGTGGATAACCAGATTCTTTTACCCATGGCAAAAATGGCTATCACAAGGGGGCATAATTTTAAGGTAATTGGGGAGATGTCAGAGTTAGGATCTTTACACAGAGAGTGGTGGGTGTGTGGAGTGCACTGCCAGAAGTGGTAATAGAGCAAGATACATTAGGGACATTTAAGCGATTCTTGGATGGAAGTCAGTACAATGAAGGGTATGTACGTTAGTCTGATCTTCGAGTAGGATAAAAGGCCAGCCCAACATTGAGGGCTGAAGGGTCTGTACTGTGCTGTACTGCTCTATATTCTATGTTCTCTGTTCTATAACTGCTGATGCTGTAAATCAGAAGCAGAAACAAAAATTGCTGAAAAAGCTCAGCAGGTCTGGCAGTACCTGTGGAGACAAATCAGAGGTAACATTTTGGGTTGAGTGAACCTTTCTCAGAAATGGTAACTCTGATTTCTCTGCACAGATGCTGCCAGACCTGCTGAGCTTTTCCAGTAATTTCAGTTTCTGTTTCTGCTTGTATATATTTTTAATGAGCTCCAGCAAACTTTAACAAACACGATTTCCCCATCACAAATCCGTGTTGACTCTGGTCAGATTTTCCAAATTTTCTATCTCTTTCTTTATAATGGACCCTAGCATTTCCCAGTGACAGATGTCAGGCTAACTGGCCTGTGGTTTCCTGATTTCTGTGTCCCTTCCTTATTGTGCAGGAGTATCACGTTATCACTTTTCCAATCTGCTGGAACCCTCCCAGAGACCAGTGAGTTCTGGAATATTTTGGCCAATTCCTCCACTTTCTCTGCAGTCATCTACTTTAACACTCTTGAATCCTGGTGACTTGTTAGCTTTAATCCCATTAAGTCCATCAAATGGTTCATTCCTCATGATAGCGACAGTTACAAGATGTCCAGGAATGAAGGACTTTAGATACAAGGAAAGATTAGAGGGATTAGGCTTATTCTCCTTGGAGCAGAGAAGATTGAGAGATGGCCTGATGAAGGTTTACAAAATTCTGAAAGATTTTGACAAGGCAAAAGAGGGTGTTTTGTTCTGCTGGTTGGTATTTCGGTAACTAGGGGTTAGTAAGTAAGAGATCTATGAGTGAGATAAGGATAAACATCTTTACTCAGGGAGTTGTTAGGATTTGGAATGTGCTGTCTGGGAGAGTGGTGGAGGCAGGTTGCATACAAGGTTTCAAAAGGGAGCTGGAGATATATTTGAATTGATGTGATGAATTTAGAATACTATGGAGATAGGGCTAGAGGGTGGGACTAGCTGGCTAGCTCTTTCAGGAGCCTGAACGGACACGATGGGTTGAATGGCCTCATTCTATACTGTAAATTCTATCATAGTATAAACTTTATAGGTATCTGCTGCTGATTCATAAAATATTCCCAATCCTCTGGCCTGCCATTAGTTTTCATCACTTTGCATGCCTTAGTTTCAGGTTGGATACTCTCCTTGGCCACGTTTGTTAACCACAAATGGTTCACCCTTTTCATTGCATCCCTTCTTTTTGGCTGCAATAAATTTTTGCTCAGCATGATGAAATATCTGCAGTCTTCCCACTGCTCATCTATTGACTCTCCCCTTCATCTATTTCCCCAGTCTGCCTTAGACAGTCCTTTCTTCATATTCCTGTCTTTGCCGTTATTTAAGTTGGGGACTGTGGTTTCAGAGCCGTGTTACTCTCCCTCCAAACTGAATTTGAAATTCTGTTATGTTGTGATCATCACCAATGAGAAGATCTTTAACCTCTTTGCTAGTCCTACCTGTATTGTTGGTGCTTATGTGAACCACAACAACTGTGTCCTTCCCCTCTCACTCCGAGTTTCTCTCTAGCCAGGGGAGATGCCCTGAGCAGTGGCAACAGGTAGATAACCCAGCCTTAGAGACTCTCTTTCTTTGGTGAAGAGAACAGTATCTATTCCCCAAACAATGCTATCCCCAATACAACTGACCATGTCTTTCCCCATTTGAATGGCACTCTGCACTACAGTACTTTGGTGAATTCCCTCATCCTCCCTCTTATCAGTGCCCTTGAGTATACCAGAAGCAAGAACCTCATGCCAATTGGACAATGACTATGACTGAGACTCCTCCAAAGGCAAATTCTGGTTCCTCTTACCTGCTTGACCCACAGCCACTACCCCATAGCCCTGGTCACAGATCAAATCTGATGCACTTATGTAAGGGGTGTAACTGTCTACTGAAACTCAATGGCAAGGTACCTCTCCAGTTTCCCCCTCCCCCCAACTCCCGGAAAATTGTGCCCCATGTTTGCACTTCAGACTCTGGCTCATCAACTCTGAGGTGAAGTTCATGAGCAACCAACACTTGCTGCAGATGTCATCACCACGGATTATACTAGCAGCCAAGAGCTCCCACATACTTCAGTTGCAACACATCATCTGTCTAGCTACCTCTGCTCCAATTAAATAATTTTGATGTGAAATATTTCATAAGTTAATTTACTAATGGTTTTTATGTGTAACATAGTCTCCTGATTTAATTGTTTTGGCTAATCGAAGGAGATATGGACTTCTACAGTTAATGGTAGGGCTGTGGGCAGTGTTGTCCAACAGAGAGACGTAGGGGTCCGGGTACACAGTTCTTTGAAAGCAGCATCACAGCTAGACAGGGTGATTAGGAAGACGTTTAGCACGCTTGCCTTCACTGCTCAGGCCTTTGAGTTTAGGAGTTGGGACGTCACGTTGAGGTTGCCCAAGACACTGGTGAGGCCACGCTGGGAGTACTGTTCACACTTCTGATCACTCTGCTGTGAGAAGGATATTATTAAATGAGAGAGGTATCAGAAAGGATTAACGAGGATGTTACCAGGACTGGAGGGTTTAAGTTTTAAGGAGAGGCTGGATAGGCTGGGACTTCACTTCACTGAAGATCACGAGGTTTAGGGGTGACCTTATAGGGGTTTGTAAAATCATAAGGGGCATAAATAAGGTGAATAACAAAGATCTTTTCCCTACGGTGGGGTAGTTCAAAACTAGGGACATAATTTTAAGGTGAGAGGAGAACGATTTGAAAGGGACTGAGGGGCAACTTTTTCACGCAAGGTGTTTCATAAGTGGAATTAATTGCCAGAAGAAGTGAGAGATGCAGATACAGTGACAACATTTAAAAGGCATTTGGCGAGGTACTTGAATAGAAAAGGTTTGGAAGGATATTGGTCAAATGCAGGCAGGGGGACTAGTTCAGTTTGTGAAATCTGGTCATTACGGACGAGTTGGACTGCAGAGATTATTTCTGTGTTCTGTGACTCTATGACTCTAAACAGCTACCAATCATTTACCTGCTTTCCTATAATGTCAAAGTTCAGCTCTGACAGATAGAACCAAGTGAGATGGGCTCTGTGTTGTTGGACTTAATCTCCTGCTATCCTTTCTAATGCGAATCCTCTCTTCACATTAATATGTAGAACATAGAGCTGTACAGCATAGGAACAGGCTGTTCAGCCCACCATGTCTGCACTGACCATGATGCCATTCCAAACTCATGTCATCTACCTCCATACCCCTGTATTCCCTGCCTGCTCATGTCTGTATGCCTCTTAAACTTTGGTATCATTTCTTCTTCTGTCACCTCCCCTAGCAACACATTCCAGGCACCTTTTCCTTCATTCACCCATTGGGCATGGACATTGCTGGCTGGACCCAGCATTTATTGCCCGTCCCTAGTTGCTCTTGAGAAGGTGAGGGGGCGATGCCTTATTGAACCGCTGTGTGTAGACCCATAATGCTGATAGGGAGAGAATTCCAGGATTTTGACTCAGCAACAGTGACAGAACAGCGAAATATTTCCAAGTCAGGATCGTGAGTGACTTTTTTTCATTCATTCAAGGGATGAAGGCATCACTGGCTAGGCAAGGACTTATTGCTCCTTCCCTAATTACCCAAAGTGCTGCTCAGAGTCAACCACATGATGACCAGATTTCACAAACTGAACTAATCCCCCTGCCTGCATTTGACCAATATCCTTCCAAACCTTTTCTATTCAAGTACCTCGCCAAATGCCTTTTATTGCTCCTTCCCTAATTACCCAAAGTGCTGCTCAGAGTCAACCACATTGCTGTGAGTCTGGAGTCATATGTAGGCCAAAGTGAGGACTGCAGATGCAGGAAAATTCAAAGTCAAAAATTGTGGTGCTGGAAAAGCACAACAGGTCAGGCAGCATCCGAGGAGCAGGAGAGTCGATCTTCATCAGGGGCTTATGTCCGAAACATCAACTCTCCTGCTCCTTGGATGCTGGCTGACCTGCTGTGCTGTTCCAGCACCACACTTTTTTGACAGGTCAGCCAAAAGAAACTACCAGGATGGCAATTCTGTTCCTCAGGGGATAAGTGAGCCAGATGGGATTTCTGACAGTCAAACCCTTAATTCCAGATTTCTTTTTTATTGGATTCAAATTCAGCCATCTGCCATAGCAGGATTTGAACCCAGGTCAATAGGAAGCATTATCTAGACCGCTGGATTAACAGCTTAGTGATAATACCATCAGGCCATTGCTGCCCCATTACTTGCAGATAGTGGTGTTCCCACATATCTGCTGCCCTTGTCCTCCTAGACGGAAGTGGTCATTGATTGGAGGGTGCTATCTAAGGATCTTTGGTGAATTTCTGCTGTCTATGTAGATAGCACACCCTGCTGCTACCGAGCATCAGTGGTGGTAGGGGTGGATGTGGTGCCAATCAAGCAGGTTGCTTTGTCCTGGATGGTGTCACGCTTCTTGAGTGTTGATGGAGCTGCCCCCATCCAGGCAAGTTGGGAGTATTCCATCACACTCCTGACTTGACCCTTGCCAATGGTGGATAGGCCCCTTGGATGCTGCCTGAACTGCTGTGCTCTTCCAGCACCACTAATCCAGAATTTGGGGAGTTAAGAGTTGAGTTTACTCCCTGCACGGCTCCTAGCCTCTGACCTGCTGTTTAGCCACAGTAGTTATATTACTATGTTCAGTTTCTGGTCAATAGTGGTGCTAGTAATCAAATTCAAATTCCACTAGCTGGTTGAGTGAGATTTGATTTTTGCATGCCCCAAATACTAGTCTCAGCCTTGGGATAACTAGTTTGGTAACATTACCACTATGCCACCATCTCTGCCTGCGGTCCTTTGTAGGTTGCCAGAGAGTGGGAACGCTGGACAACAACTTGGAAAAATCGATTCTCCATTTACAATGAGCTGTGATACCAAACGAGAGAAATTTTCTCTCTGTGTCTTTGGCTTAACAAATGACAGGTGCTGTGCTGTACATTGACGGCTAGAATATTCCCTCTCTTTGATGCAGGATGTTATGACAGTGAAAGATTAATGATCGTTTTGTAGTCACTGTGAATGATAACCTAAGGCTATTCACCAGAGTGCGATGCAATCAATATTTACATTATAAACGGTTTACTCGAACACTCAGAGCCACAATAAGTTCCAATAAGATTATATCCAATTAGGTAATTAATGTAGATGGTGAAATGCAAAATAAAACAAAATACGCTGCAAGTTTTAGCCAGTTTGGCAGCATCTGCAGGGAGAGAAATGGAGTTAACACTTCATGTCATGGAAAAATGTGTATTTTAACCCTGATGTTGACCTCCTGACTTCCTGCCCAATATTTATCCATCATCCACTGAAACAGAACATTTGGCCATTGCCTTTATTGCTGTCTGCAAGAGCTTGTTGCACCTAGATTGACCACAGTATGGGGATGCAGTCATTGCTGGCTGGATCAATAATTATTGCCCAGCACTAAGTGCTCTGAGGAGGTTTAGAGTTGACCACGTTTGCTGTGGGTCTGGAGTCACATGTACGCCAGGTCAGGCATATATCGCTGTTCTTATGGTGTCACTGAGTCAAAATGCTGGAACTCCGTCCCCCAGCAACATTGTGGGTCTACCTACAGCACATAGACTGCAGCATTTCAAAAAGGCAGCTCACCACCACCTTCTCAAGGACAATTAGGTTCAGGCAACAAATTCTTGCCCAGCCAGTAACATCTATCATTTGCAAGATCCCTAAAGCATGGAAACAGGCCATTCAGCCCATTGAATCCACAGCAACCCTCCAAAGAACATCTCACCCAGTTCTAACCCTGGCCAATCCACCCTAACCTGCACAGCTTTGGACTGTGGGAGGAAACCAGAGCACCCACAGGAAACACACACAGACACGGGGAGAATGTGCAAACTCCACACAGACAGCTGCCTGAGGCTGGGATCAAACCTGGATCTCTGGTGCTGTGAGGCTGCAGTGCTAACCACTGAGCCACCTTGCCATCCACACTGAAAGAATATTGGAGTCACGTGTAGGTCAAACCAGGTAAAATAACACATTTCCGTCTCTAAAGGATATTTGTGGACCAGGTGCTGTCGAAGGGACTGCGGTGAGTAGGCTATTTGTCCCACTGAGAATCTGTTAACACAGTAATTATTGCAGCACAGAGGGAGGCCATTCAATCCATTGCATCTCTGCCAGCTCTCTGTGATATATTGTAGTCACTCCCATACTCCATTCTATCCTGTAGCTCCCGCAGGTCTATTTCTCCGAAGTTTCCTTCCAATTTCCCATTGCAATCTTCACCTCATTGGCAGCAGGTTCTCGGTCAATACCAATTGCTGCATAAATAAATGGTTTCCCTCAACATCCCTCCCTGAAACTCCTGATCAAAATGTTGAATTTGTGTAGGCTGGTATTTGCACATTCAGCCAATGGGAACAGCGTTGCTCTGTTTATCATACCTAAACTCTCATTGTCCTGCACACCTCAATCAATTCTCCTTCCAATCTCCTTTACTCCAAGGAGAACTGGCAACCATCTCATCCTGTTTCTCCAACATAACCTTGCAACTAAATTCCCCCATCCCTGAAGGTATTCTGCTAAATCTCCTCTGTGGGGCTTCAATGAGGCTCATACCCTACCCTTGACATAGCGGAGCCTTTAGCCTCGATCTTCGAGTTGTCATTGTCTACAGGTTTAGTACCAGAGGACTGGAAGATTGCAAATTTTGTGCCCTTGTTCAAGAAGGGCAGTAGAGATGACCCAGGTAATTATAGACCAGTGAGCCTTACGTCTGTTGTAGGAAAAGTTTTGGAATCGATTATAAAAGATAGGATTTATAATCATCTAGCAAGCATCAGTTTGATTTCAGCTAGTCAACATGGTTTCGTCAAGGACAGGTCGTGTCTCACAAGCCTCATTGAGTTTTTGAGAAGGTGACCAAGCATGTGGATGAGGGTAGGGCAGTTGACATGGTATACATTGACTTCAGTAAAGCCTTTGATAAGGTTCCACATGGCAGGCTGTTGGAAAAAGTGCAGAGGCATGGGAATCAGGGTGATTTAGCAGTTTGGATTAGAAACTGGCTTTCTGTAAAAAGGCAGCGAGTGGTGATTGATTGAAAATATTCAACCTGGAGTCCAGTTACTAGTGGTGTGCCACAAGGATCTGTTTTGGGACCACTGCTGTTTGTTATTTTTATAAATGACTGAGCCTAATGCATAGTTGGATGGGTTAGTAAGTTTGCAGATGACACTAAAGTCGATGGAGTAGTGGACAGTGTGAAAGAATGTTACAGGTTGCAGGGGGACTTTGATAAACTGCAGAATTGGGCTGAGAGGTGGCAAATGGAGTTCAATGCAGCTAAATGTGAAGTGATTCACTTTGGAAAGAATAACAGGAAGGCAGAATACTGGTCAATGGGAAGATTCTTGGTAGTGTGGATGTGCAGAGGGCTCTTGGTGTCCATGTACATAGATCCCTGAAAGTTGCCACCCAGGTGGATAGTGCTGTTAAGAAGGCATACGGTGTGTTAGGTTTTATTGGTAGAGGGATTGAGTCCCGGAGCCATAATATCATGCTGCAACAATACAAAACGCTAGTGTGGCTGCACTTGCAATATTCTGTACAGTTCTGGTTGCCCCATTACAGGAAGGATCTGAAAGCATTGGAAAGGTGCAGAGGAGATTCACCAGGATGTTGCCTGGTCTGGAGGAAAGATCTTATGAGGAAAGGCTGAGGGACTTGGGTCGGTTCTCATTGGAAAGAAGGCTAAGGGGGGATTTGATAGAGACATACAAGATGATCAGAGGATTAGATAGGATAGACAGTGAAAGTCTATTTCGAGGATGATGATATTGGCTTGCACAAGGGCCATAGTTGCAAATTGAGGGGTGAAAAATTTAAGACAGATATCAGAGGCAGGTTCCTTACTCAGAGAGTGGTTAAGGGCATGGAATGCCCTGCCTGCCAATGTAGTCAACTCAGCCGCACTAGGGGCATTTTCACAGTCCTTGGATAAGCACATGGATGATGATGGAATAGTGTAGGGGGATGAGCTGAGAATAGTTCACAGGTCGGCGTAACATCAAGGGTTGAAGGGCCTGTTCTGCGTTGTATTGTTCTATGTTCTAAAGTGCAGTTACCAACATGGTTAATCTAGCTGAGGTCTGATCAAAGCTTAAGCATAACATTCCTGTCTTTTTATGTTTTATAACTTCCTTCTTGGGGTGTGGGCATCACAGGCTGGGCCAGTGTTTATTGCCTGCTTATGGGCGGCATGGTGGCTCAGTGGTTGGCATTGCTGCCTCACAGCACCAGGGTCCCAGGGTCCCAGGTTCGATTCCAGCCTTGGGTAACTGTCTGTGTGGAGTTTGCACATTCTCCCCGTGTCTGCGTGGTTTGCTCCAGTTTGCTCCCACAGTCCAAAGACATGCAGGTCAGGTGAATTGGCCATGCTAAATTGCCCATAGTATTAGGTGCATTAGTCAGAGGGAAATGGGTCTGGGTGGGTTACTCTGTGGAGGGTCAGTGTGGACTGGTTGGGCTGAAGGGCCTGTTTCCACACTGTAGGAAATCTAATCTAATCGCCTTTGAGAAGATGTTCTGTCTTCTTGTGAGACACTGCAGTCCTAGGGGTACACTCCGTTAGGGAGCGTATACCAGGATTTTGATGCAGCAACACTGAAGGAACAGCAGTATATTTCCAAGTCAGGATGGTCTGTGGCTCAAAGGGGCACTTGAAGGTGGTGGAGTTCCCTGGTATCTGTTGCCCTTGACTTTCTAGATGTTAGTGATTATTGGGAGGTACCATCAGAGAAGCCTTGGTGAATTTCTGCAGTGCATCTTGTACATGGTACTCACGACCTTGACTGGCCATCAGGGATGAATGTTAAAGGTGGTGGATGTGGTGCTAATTAAGCAGGCTGCTTTGGCCTGAATGGTGTCAAGCTGACGTGTTTTTGGAGCGACAGTCAGGTGGGGTGTGTTCCATCACATTCTTGATTTGTGCTTCATAGATCGTAGTCAGGCTTTGGGGAGTCAGGAAAGGAGTTACTTGCTGCAGGATTCCTAGCTTCAGATGTGCTTTTGTAGCCACTGCATTTATGTGACAAGTCCAGATGAAGATGAGGTTATAGTCGATGCTAATCCCCAGGATGTCGATAGTGGGGGATTCAGTGATTGTAAAGCCATTGAATGTCAATGGGCTTTGGTTAGATTCTCCCTTGTTGGAGATGGTTATTGCCTGGCAGTTGTGTGATGGGAATATTATTTGCCACTTGCTAACCCAAGCCTGTATTTATCCAGGCCTTATTGCATATGGACTACTTCAGTGTCTAAGGAGTCACAAATGGTGCTAAACATTGTGTAATTATCAGTGAATATCCCCACTTCTGAGCTCGTGATGGAAGGTCAATAAATTTATTTATAAAACCTAAGATCCCATTTGTTTTACTATCTAATGTCTCAATACATCCTGAACCTTCAACAATCAATCTACATGCATCACTCTGACATGCACACTCTGTAGAGCTATACCAATAAAACCATGATGCCTTTCCCCACACTTTGGCTAAAATGCATCTGTGTATTGAATTGTACCAATTACTTCTCTGCCCAGTCTACTGGCCTATCTTTGTCTTATTGCAGCTAGTTGTCAACATTGCATTTGTTATCATTGGCAAATATTTAAATTCTACTCTGTTCTCCAGTTTCAAAGAAAGCTGCTTTATAAAAATGATGAACTAAAGCAGTGACTAGCAGAATCTACTATCCTCCTGCCTATAGAATAAAGACTGGCCTTGTATTGCTCTTCTGCAAGAAAACCTTTAATTTCACCACTATCACTCATTATTTACCTATTATCTACAATTATTTGAAGGCACTGCACTTTCCTGGCTTTCAGCCCCACCCCACCTCGAGCCTGAGTTCTAAAATTCCTTCTGTCTCTATCTTATCCTGTAACACACACCTTACTTCTTGGACAATCCCTCCAGCTTTGACACCTCCTTACCTGACTCATTGTCAAATGTTGCTTGACCACAGCCTAGTGAAGTGGCTACCTTGTTGAAAGCTCTAGATCAGTGCATATTGCTGTTGTTGAAAGCTGGGGCCACACAGATCTCTGAGTGCACTGGGTTCCAATTGCTCATTGAATTGATCCAGGTAATCAATGGGGCCTGGAGGATTAAATCCATCACTGGGATCTGGGAGTCCACAAGGGTAGTCAATGCTCCTCCATCACCCACTATCCTGAGATAGCAGGCTGGTGCTAATCCTGTACTTTTGGTCCCTAGACTGAGATGAGAGAGTTAGGAGTTTGAACTTCAGTGAAGGCTTATGGAAGGTGGAGTTACAGTGGTAATATCAGTGAACCATTAATCCAGAAGCTAATCTTTTGGGGAGACAGGGTTTTGAATTCCATAATGCCAGATAATGAAATTTAAATTGAATTCAAATCAGGAATGGTTCACCTATTGGCAAACTAATGTTGATTGTCATAAAAGGTCGGTTCACTGACCTGCCATTCTTGCCCAGTCTGGTTTACAGGTGACTCTAGATCCATGACAAATTGATTGCCTTTTCATTGTCCTCTGAACAATTTGGGATTAGCAATAAATGCTGACCCAGCCAACACCCACACCCCCTGGAGGCAATTTTGAAAGGCTAAAGCAGTTGGCGTAATCTCTAAACAGGCCCATTCAAAGCTTTTCAGCACATCCCAGAGGATCTAAGAACGGGGATTGTATCCAATTCAAAACCAGGAATATGGACTACATCCAAAATGAGGGAAATTGGACCAGCCTGGCCAGAATCGGGAATGAATTGGGCCACAAATAAGGATGATGGTCGGATCTCCCAAAACAAAGAGGGGAACAGCTTGGAACAGGGAATGTGCCCAACCAAAAAATAAAACGGGCGGCACGCTGGCTCAGTGGTTAAGACTGCTGCCTCATAGCGCCAAGGACCTGGGTTCAATTCCTCGGGTGACTGTCTGTGTGGAGTTTGCACATTCCCCCCATACCTGCGTGGGTTTCCTCTGGGTGCTCCAGCTTCCTCGCACAGTCCGAAGATGAGCAGGTTAAGGTGAATTGGCCATGCTAAATTGCCCATAGTGTTCAGGGATGTGTAGGTTAGGTGTATGAGTCAGGGGTAAATGTAGAGCAATAGGGTAGGGGAATGGGTCTGAGTGGGTTACTCTTCAGAGGGTTGGTGTGGACTTGTTAGACTGAATGGCCTGTTTCCACACTGTAGGAATTCTATGAAAACAAAGATACAAAAATTGGAAATGGTCAGGTTCTGGAAGCAGGAAATGGATTTTCATCTGGGGAAAAGGCAGGAAATAGGAGTTGAGGATTAGCAGAGCAGAACGGATGGGCTAAATGCTACACTTCTGCTCCTACATCTTAAGGTTTATCGATCTCACACATACACGCGCACCCCCCCGCCCCCCACAATGGGTTATTCACAATTATGATTTTGTACAATCCCAGTCTTGCCAACTCCATTGAGACACAAGGAATTCGGAAGGTGTTTCTGTTTATTCCAATAGTTTGCATAAAAGACAACTCTTGCCAAGTTTATTTTTTTCAAAGAAACACAATCACATTTGTAATCTATTTCGGTCTTCGCCCAGTAAAACTTCGATTGTTTCACAAAATTTGGGACTTTTTAAAAACAATCAATGTTATGAAAGAAGTTATGGAACATATGGGATCAGTCACAGGGATGTACAGCACGGAAACAGACCCTTCGACGAACTCGTCCATGCCGACCAGATATCCTAACCTAATCTAGTCCCATTTGCCAGCATTTAGCCCATATCCCTCCAAACCCTTCCTATTCATATACCCATCCAGATGCCTTTTAAATGTTGTAACTGTACCAGCCTTGACCACTTCCTCTGACAGCTCATTCCTTACACATACCACCTTCTTGTGTGAAAAAGTTGCCCCGTAGGTCTGTTTTATGTCTTTCCCCTCTCACCCTAAACCTATGCCCCCTAGCTCTGGACTCCCACACCCCAGGGAAAAGACCTTGTCTATTCATCCTATCCATGCCCCTCATGATTTTGTAAACTTCTATAAGGTCACCCCTCCAGTGAAAACAGCCCCAGCCTGTTCAGCTTCTCCCTATAGCTCAAACCCTCCAACGCTGGCGACGTCCTTGTAAATCTTTTCTGGCCCCTTTCAAGTTTCACAACGTCTTTCCGATAGGAAGGAGACCAGAATTGCACGTAATGTTCCAAACGTGGCCGAACCAATGTCCTGTACAGCCGCAACGTGACCTCCCAACTCCTATACTCAGTGCTCTGACCAATAAAGGAAACCATACCAAACGCCTTCTTCACTATCCGATCTACCTGAGACTCCACTTAGAAGGTTCAAGTCACCTTGTCAAGATGGAGAGGACATTTCACCAGGTCCATAGCTGTTCAGCATCCTTCGCTGGGTTTGTTTGGTGGGTACCAGGAGGTAATTCTCAGTACGGTCATGGGGCGGGGCGGGTGGGGGTGGGAGTGAGGGGGCTTCTCCGCAGATATACCACCCCTGCGTAACGCGAGCCGAACGAACAAAACTTTTACAACAGGTATTGTTTGTTTGGCTCGGCGTCAGGCAGGCGTAGAGTGAGCTCGGTTCCTCAAGACGGTTCCAAGGAGAAGGGGGGGGGGAAGTGGGGGAAGAAACGTCCAACTATTCACACCGAGCGAGACAGAGAAAGAGAGAGAAAGAGAAAGAGGCGAGGGAATCTTCCAATCTCCCAGAGATCGTCCCATCTGCCTCCTGTAGGATCTGTAACCTGAGCTTCCCAAGTCTGACCCACTACTGTCCCGGGTCACAGTGAAGTGTTCCTCTTCTTTTTCCTGACGTGGCTTTTTGTAGAGGGAGGGCAGAGCCATGGTGGGGGGCGGGGTGGGGGGGCGGCGAATGTCTCTGTTTGATCACAATCCTCTCAAACTACAGAGAGAGAGAGAGAGAGATTAGGTTTACTTCATTCTGAAACAAGACAAGATACCTCAAACTATACTGTTTAAAATCAGTTCCAAATTTTCACGGTGTGGTTTACTTCCCTCTCTCCCCCCACAAAAAAAAACTACCATTGAGACTTAACATTGCAGAAATTATCCTAATGCAAATTGAAAGGGAAGGGCTGAGATGGTGACAGTGGATTCAGGTTCGAGTCCAGGTGCAGTCACGTCAACCAAATGGGCAATTTTCAGACTTGAATTTCAGAAAAGAAAATTCAAAGCTATGTACACACTTTGGATGATTAAAGTCACATCCATAAAGAAGTATTCGACCCATGAGTTGTGTCAGAGCGGACATAAATTTTTAGCTGTTGACTGAGTTTCAATAACATCAAAAAAATGTCATTGCAACAAGTTTATTTGAGAGACAGCCTTCATATCCTGTTCCCTCAAGTCACTCCATCTGAAATATTTGCTCTGAAACTGACTCGTCCCCAATACCTTCAGAACTTTATCTTTCCCCACCCATTAGAAATAAATGAATAGTATTGTTTTGTTTAGTATTGTTCTGGAGATGTTTAATATTTATATAATACACACCCACACATCCCGGAAATATCACACTCTTTTCAATTTAATGGCAAGTCGCTGGGGCCATTCATCAGTGTTTTTTCTCTCTCTCTCAAAGCGCCTTTCGGCATTGTTAACGAGTCTCAAATTCTGCAGTGAACTTTCTTTAAGAAGCTTATGGAAATCCAGACGTTGCAGAGGATGTAAAGAGAGAGAGAGATTGCAAAAGCAGCTTCAGATTGCCAATAGCTGCAAAAATAAAACACGAAAAGGCGAATAAACTACAGGTCCAATATTGCGGAGACGCTACCTGACCCTGGTGTTTCGTTTTGCGCCCTTACATGAGGGAGAAAGGGAAGAAGTTAATTTAAAAATTCGACTTGCTTTTCAAAAATATCATTTTGCATTGAAATTGTACCCATCCACCCGAAAAAAAATATTATTTTGCATAGAAAGTGTACCCATCTACCCCAAAAATATTATTTTGCTTTCAAATTTTACGCATCCACTCCCAAAAATATTATTTTCCATTGAAATTGGACGCATACGATTTAAAAAAAAAAGCATTGAAATTGTATTTGTGCAACCGAAAAAAAAAAATTAGCATTGAAATTGGACGCATGGTAACCCAAAACATGTTATATCGCATTGAAATTAAGGTGGACTTTGCTTCGATTGTAAATTTCCCCCCGAGTTTGCAAAGTTCCAAAGACGACGGACGGCCCTTACCCGCATTTTGGGGTGTCTGGTCTAAGTGACACGTAGGCAAGCGATCTCACAGGTAGCGCTGAAGGCGAACTCACCTGAGCTGGGAAGTCTGTCGAGCAGAGGCCACGGGAACTGGCTTAGTCTGAGAGTCCAGCCGCCCCTTATAAAGCACCCCCCCCACCCTTTCCACTCCCACCCCCTAGCGGTTCATCACGGGCGAGAAGACAAAAGGAGTGTCAGAGACAGGATTTCACTGGCATCTGTCCTGGAGAGCAGGGTTCCTGAGAGGTGCACCTGTCAGGCACTGAGATTAAATATTGACATTGAGAACAGGTAATGAGCGCTCATTAGCCTTTGGGGAGGGAGGGAGGGAGGGAGAGGAGGGTGGAGAGAGAGAGAGAGAGAATCTCTTCGTGCAAAAACCCAAAACAGCCCTGCGAAACATGGGAGGGAGCTGCTTAACATTGGGGCTTGTTCTGACGATAGAATCAGAATTGTCTGAGGTGCGAGGTGAGTTGTAGCAGGAGGAACCTGTTCCCCGTTAACACCTGCCTATTTCCACAGCGGGAAGGTGGGAGGAGAACATGAGGATGCAAAAAGGGAAACATAGGGCGAAGCGGGCAAGGCAGACGTGGCGAGACTGGAAGCCTCAGAGAGAATATGGGAAGGATGTGAGAGGCACAATGAAAAGCCATTGCCAGGAAAGGTACACGTTAAACAGACCATTGGTTTGCTACATTGACAGAGTGCCCCTTTAGCTTTCAGCTCCCTTCATCTTTCCCTAGTTATTTTATCCAATTTACTGACTCAATATCTGGGCATTAACTGTTGTAGGTACTAATCCTGAAGCTTTCTCCAACTCTCTTTTGCCTTCATGGTTGTGTAAGCTCTCCACTTTCCTTTACCCTTTTGTGTGTCCCATTATGGGATTTTACTGTGTACAATGTGTTCACCGCCTACAGTCAAAGGCATTATCTAAATGCGGGATTTTCCCTGTCATTGCCTTCTTTCCAATCTTAGATTAGACTACTTACAGTGTGGAAACAGGCCCTTCGGCCCAACTAGTCCACACCAACTCTCCGAAGAGCAGCCCACCAGACCCATTTCCCTATATTTACCCCTTCATCCGACACTACGGGCAGTTAAGCATGGCCAATTCACAGGTAGCGCTGAAGGCGAACTCACCTGAGCTGGGAAGCCTGTCGTTGCACGTTTTTGGACTGTGGGAGGAAACCCACGCAGACACGGGGAGAATGTGCAAACTCCACACAGACAGTTACCTGAGGCAGGAAATGAACCCGGGTCTCTGGCGTTGTGAGGCATCAGTGCTAACCACTGTGCCACCGTGCTCTGTCCCATCTGTACCTATCACGATGCAAGTGTCCCTGGACTGGGAATCCAGAGGATCGACCCAATGCACAATGGAGACAGGGGTTCAAATCCCGTCACAAAGTTTAAATTAAATGAACAAATCTGGGCATTGATTGTTGTAAAAGTTCAAGAGCTTTTGTGGTGGTACACCCACCTGTGAACCAGGAAGTTCAATCCCATCTGTTCCAGAGAAGTAAGATAATATATTTGAATGGGTTCATTAGAAACTTCTGAAAAACCCATTTGGGATGGCACAGTGGCTCAGTGGTTAGCACTGCTGGCTCACAGCACCAGGGACCCAGATTCAATTCCAGTCTTGGGCAACTGTCTGTGTGGATTATGCACATTCTCCCTGTGTCTGCATGGGTTTCCTTCCACAGACCAAAGATGTGCAGGTCAGGTGAATTGGCTATACTAAATTACCCATAGTGTTAGGTGCATTAGTCAGAGGGAAATGGGTCTGGGTGGGTTAGTCTTCAGAGGGTCAGTGTGGACTTGTTGGGCCGAAGGGCCTGTTTCGACACTATAAGGAATCTAATCTAAAGTCCCTTTCAGAAAGGAAATCTGCCATCCTTACCTGGTCTGGCCTACATGTGACTCCAGACCCACGGAAATGTAGCTGACTCTCAACTGCCCTCTGAGACAGCCAAGCAAGCCAGTTCAATTGAAAGGTAATTAATGAAGCTAGATGGTACCCACTTCCCATGAAAGAATAAAACAATTCTCATTGTTATATTTTCCTCAAATCTCCCTCCATCACTGATGCCATCAATAAGATGCACTACAGAAATTAATCAAAGACCCTTAAACAGCACTTTCCAAACCCATGACCACTTCCTGATGAAGCGCTTACGCTCAAAACATCAACTCTCCTGCTCTTCAGATGTTGCTTAACCAGCTGTGCTTTTCCAGCACCACACTCTTCAACTCTGATCTCCAGTATCTGCAGTCCTCACTTCCCCCCCCCCCCATGACCACTTCCATCCAGAAGGACAAGGGCAGCAGATACATGGGAACACCACTATCTACAAGTTCCCCTCCAAGCCACTCATCATCCTGACTTGGAAATATATTGCCGTTCACTGTCACTGGGTCAGAGAAGTGGAAGTTCCCCTCTAACGGAACTGTGGGTGTCACTGCACCTCCGTGCAGTACAGCAATTTGAGAAGGCCACTCTCCAATACTTTCTCAAAAGCAGGTAGCAATTGGAAATAAGGGCTGGCCCAGCCAGCAACACCCATGTCCCGTGGACACAGTTTGAAAAAAAAGTTGAGCCTTTCAGAGTTTGAGGAAGTGTCATACTGGAGTTAAATCATAACTCTACTTCTCTCTCTACAGATGCTGCCTGACCTGCTGAGTTTCTCCAACATGTTGTTATTAAAGTAGCCATTCAGTTCCCCAAATCATTAAGTTGCAAAAATGCGAAATACTTGCTGGCCCTGTCAGTGACACCCACATCCTGAGATTGAATATTTCAGCAATATTTAGTATAACGACACCCATTATTTGATGTCAGCTACATACTAGATATAAAAGGAACCTGATTTTACAGGTAAATACCAGTATATTTCCCCACAGCTGAGCCATAGCTTCTACAGTAAATATTTATAGAGGAGCAGTTCGGTGTCATTTAGCTAAAGTTGAATTCTGATTTAACTAACAATATTGGATCACAGGAATCAGGTTGAGATAGGAGAGGTGGTAAAATTGTGAAATGTAAATGCTTCTCTGCTCAATTGATTTGAAGATCAGAATAATCTGAAACATTGAGAAATTTGAAGTGTTGGCATGGTGTCAGTAGTATCTCACTTAGTAGGACAATCACCTTTTAGTCAGAAAATTGTGGTGCGGGTTCAAATCCCATGGCAACACTGGTTCTGACTGACAGTACCGCTAAGCTGAGGTGAAGCTTTGTCTGCAAATGAACAGTGTCATTTTAAAGAACTCAGGGGTGTTTTGGCCTGGCCAATATTTGTCCCACTGATATCTCTAGAATACAAATTATGCGGTTGTTGATCTCAATGCTGTTTGGGGATAGAACAGCCTGGAAATTGCTTGCTGCACTTCCTGGACTCCGACACTTCCTCCACTTCAGAATTTTTTCACCGGATACAAATTGCCGGTGTGCGGTCACAAAAAGGCATGAGGTAATTGTAACTCTTCCAGTTTCACAACTCCCCTCCAAATGTTACAGTTTATACATTCGCCCCTTCAAACGGTGACCAGACCTTTCAATCTCTGGAATTCTCTTCTTAAAAACTCCCCTGTGCTTTTTTAACTATCAGTTCTCCCTCAAGAACCTTGAGCGATATCCTAATGAGTTTTGAGAAGATTTGGAGCTCAGGTTGAGGTTCTAGATATGTGTTTGCTCGCTGAGCTGGAAGATCCATTTTGCGATGTTTTGTCACCATACTAAGTGATGTCATCAGCGAGCCTCCGATGAAGCATGATGTTATGACCCGCTTTCTATTTATGTGTTTAGGTTTCCTTGGGTTGCTGATGTGATTTCCTGTGGTGATGTAATTTCCTGTTATTTTTCTCAGAGGGTCGTAAATGGGGTCCACTAGTATCCTTACATACAGATGAGGAAGGACACCACTTCGACTGGGACAACACAGCCAAACAAAGACACACACAAAAATTCCTAGAAGCATGGCATTCTAACCAGAACTCTATCAACAAACACATCAACTTGGATCCCATTTACCAACCTCTGAGAAAAAGAACAGGAAATGACATCACCACAGGAAGTGACACCAGCAACCCAACGAAACCTAAGCACATAAATAGAGAGCAGATCATAACACCAGTGCTCCACTGTAGCTCACTGATGATGTTGCCTAGTATGGTGATGAAACATCTGAAAACGAATCCTCCAGCTCAGCGAGCAAATTTCCATCCAGATATCCTAAACCCTGTGAATCTGGCACCAGATTCTGTCTATAAACATTTGGGATAGTTTGTAGAACACAAGATATAGGAACGGGTGTAAGCTATTCAGACCCTCTAGCCTGCTCCACTGCTGTTTAGGATCTTTTCTTCTCCTTGAGTTCTCTAATTTTTAAACTCTAAATGAGTTCTACATTCCTCTTCAAAGGAAAATGTATTTGTAGCAACCACCATCTCTCACCATCCTGGCTTGGAAACATATCACCGTTTCTTCAGTGTCACTGGGTCAAAATCCTGGAACTCCATCCCCAACAACATGGGGCAGCATGGTGACTCAGTGGTTAGCACTGCTGTTTCACAGTGGCAGGGACCCAGTTTCGATTCCACCCTTGGGCAACTCTCTGTTTGGAGTTTGCATGTTCTCCTCATGTCTGCATAGTTTTCCTCCCACAGTCGAAAGGTGTGCAGGTTAGGTGGATTGGCCATGCTAAATTGCCCACAGGGTGTAGGGATGTGTAGGTTAATGACTTAAAATGGGAAATGTAGGGTTACAGGGATGGGTGGGTCTGGCTGGGATGTTCTTTGGAGGGTCGGAGTGGACTCCCTCCATACTGCAGGGATTCTATAAATAGTATGTTTCTACATACAGCAAATACACTGCGGTACTTCAAGAAGATGGCTCACCACCACCTAGGAACGGACAATAAATGCTGGCCCAAGCAGTGACACTCACATTCCATGAATGAATAAAAATAAACACTGCCAAGTTCCCTCAAGATCTTAAAAAAATCATTAAGATCACCTCTCACTCCTCTAACCTCCAATGGACCTCAGGCTAACCTGCTCAATCCTTCCTCAGAAGGCAAACCCATATATCCCAGGAATAATTTAAGTGAACCTTGTCCAACCAGCTGCTATGCAATCATACACTGAAAGTGAATGGGACTGTATCAATCATACACTGGAAGAGAATGGAATTTACCAATCATACACTGGAAGAGAATGGGATTGTACCAATCGTACACTGGAAGAGAATGGGACTGTACCAATCATACACTGAAAGTAAATGGGACTGTACCAATCATACACTGGAAGAGAATGGAACTGTACCAATCATACACTGGAAGAGAATGGGACTGTACCAATCATACACTGAAAGTAAATGGGACTGTACCAATCATACACTGAAAGTAAATGGGACTGTACCAATCATACACTGAAAGTAAATGGGACTGTACCAATCATACACTGAAAGTAAATGGGACTGTACCAATCATACACTGAGAGTTTGCACGTTCTCCCTGTGTCTGTGTGGATTTCCTCCGGGTGCTCCGGTTTCCTCCCACAGTCCAAAGATGTGCAGGTCAGGTGAGTTGGCCATGCTAAATTGCCCGTAGTGTTAGGTAAGGGGTAAATGTATGGGTATGGATGGGTTGCGCTTCGGCGGGTTGGCGAGGACTTGTTGGGCCGAAGGGCCTGTTTCCACACTGTAATCTAATCTAATCTAAATGGGACTGTACCAATCATACACTGAAAGTGAATGGGACTGTACCAATCATACACTGAAAGAGAATGGGACTGTACCAGTCATACACTGAAAGTAAATGGGACTGTACCAATCATACACTGGAAGAGAATGGAACTGTACCAATCATACACTGGAAGAGAATGGGACTGTACCAATCATACACTGGAAGAGAATGGGACCGTACTAATCATACACTGGAAGTGAATGGGACTGTACCAATCATACACTGGAAGTGAATGGAACTGTACCAATCATACACTGAAAGAGAACGGAGAGAACGGAATTGTACCAATCATACATTGGAAGAGAACGGGACTGTACCAACCATACACTGAAAGAGAACGGGACTATACCAATCATACACTGAAAGAGAACGGGACTATACCAATCATACACTGGAAGTGAATGGAACTGTACCAATCATACATTGGAAGAGAATGGGACTGTACCACTGCTCCAGATGTGGTCTCCCTAAGAGCCTACACTGCTGCAGCAACACGTTCCTGTTTTTCTACTCAATTCCCTTTACACGAAACATTGCATTTGCATTCCTCAGCACTTGCTGCACCTACACACTAACCTGCAGGTTTGTGAAATCATGTACCAAGACACCCAGAGCCCTCTGTACTGAGGATATGAGAAACATCCCTCTATTTAAATAAATTGATGCTTTTCTAACCTTCCTGTCAAAGTGGACAAGTTCACATTTTCCTACTTTACACTCCATCTGCCAACGTTTGGCCCAATCACTTAACCTCTCCAAATCCCACTGTAAACATATTAAATTTTCTTCCAAATGAGCTCAGCATAGCCATAAGGATGATTTCCCTCACATAGAATTCCTACAGTGTGGAAACAGGCCATTTGGCCCAACAAGTCCACACCAACCCTCACATAATACTGAAAAGTGTATTTTAGTGGCATTGTGAATGATGTCTTGAAACCTGCCTCACTGAGCCCAAAATGTCAATGATGTCTCAGGTTACAAGGGTGGCAGAGTGGCTCAGTGGTTAGTACAGCTGCCTCACAGAACCAGGGACCCTCGTTCAATTCCACCATTGGGCAACTGTCTGGATTTTCCTCTGTGTTCTCCAGTTTCCTCCAACAGTCCAAAGGTGTGCAGGCTAGGTGGATGGGCCATGCTAAATTGCCAACTGTGTACAGGCTAGGTGGGTTAGCCATGGAGAATGTAGGGTTATAGGATTCGGATGGGTCTGGATGGGATGCTCTTTGGAGAGCCAGGATGGGCTGAATGGCCTGTTTCCATACTGTAAAGATTCTATGTCTCATGCAAAACCAGTTCTCCCATGTACTAGCACCTTCCCACTCTTTCTCCCATTTACTGGTGTCTGCCCCAATTCTTGCATTTACTATATTCCCCATCAATCTCATTACTCACTGTTCCTTCACCATCCCTGCCCAAATTTACATTAGTTTCTTGATGTCTTTAACAACCATTGTAATTCTGAACTTCACCATCCCAAAACATGCAGCATATTTGGCCCATCAGTCCCAAACCGATTCTTTAACCATGCTCTCCAATTAGACACAGTCACCTCTTCATTCCCCACAGCCTTGAAAATTCCTATTTATACATAATTCCCTGGTGAATATTCCTATTCTTCTTCCACCAAACTTTCACTTAGCACCTTGCAGATATATAGCAATTTGTGTCAAAATTAAAATCAAATCTGGGACTGAGTCCTGAAACAATTCATTGACGCCTGTATAAGTGTCGAATAAGTCAGATCTTCATTGACAGAAATCATTAACTGTCAAAGACTTGTATTAACCTATTTGTACTTCAGGGTCGACACTCAATAATTCTGAGCCAGGGTTCTGCAATGTTATGAAGCATCAAATCAAAGTGCCTTATTAACCAAATCAGCACCAAATTCCAGATATAGTGCCAACCATATTTTAGCTTTAGCCATTTCAAGTCTGGATTTCTGCTACATCATTAAACAGATTACTTCAAATTTAACAATGTAGTTTAACTAAAGGATTAATAGCTTAAGAGTCAGATTCTACAAAAATCCATTTCACATAAATTTGTCCTCATTGATTATTTCAGAATGTGGAGATTGGGTGACTCCCAACAAGCAACTCAAACATTATTTTGGCAACTGTCCTGAGAATGTGGTGGAAATTGATTCAAACATGGTTAAAAAAGAATACAAAAAGGGCAACCAAAAGTTGCAGGGCTAGTGGGTAATAGGAACTGGTGTAGGATTCATTGGATAGTTCTTCCAATGAGACAGTATACGTACAAGAGGTTGAACACGCTCTATGATTCTATAATGAGCTTGCCACTTCACCCTGCCGCCCCCATTTGTCGGTATTTGGTTCTCGTTGAGATTTCTAATCAGAAAAATAAAACCAAAGAACTGTGGGATGCTGGAAATCAGAAAGAAAAACCGAAATTGCTGGAAAAGCTCAGCAGGTCTGGCAGTATCTGTGGAGAGCAAGCAGAGTTAACGTTTCAGATCCAGTGACCCTTCTTCAGAGCTCTCTTATCTCTTCATTTGATTGACTGTTGTGACACACTAGCTGAGGGATGTCAGTATTGGAAAACTGAACTCACTGTCTTTGCTTCTCTCTGTCCATTGTCCCAAGCGCCCAATTGCAGCAACCTGCATTTCCCCAGGTTGTGAGAGGATTATTTGTAAAGTGTCAAGTGCAGATTGAAGGTCCTACTACAATACTGAGGGTGTGCTGCATTGTTCAACGTGTTGTCCTTCAGAGAGACATTAAACTAAAGTCACTCTGTCCTCTCAGGTCAGTGTGAAAGATTTCATAGTACAAAGAACAAGGAAATTCTCCATAGTGTCCAGCTCACTAGCTGTCATTTAAACAAGCTAAATAATATTTATCATATTGTGGCTTTTGGCACCTTGCTGTGTGCAAATTGGCTTCTGCATTTCCTACATCACAAATATGACTGTGTTTCAAATGGGCAATAAGATGGCTCAGTGGTTGGCATTGCTGCCACACAGCACCAGGAACCCGGGTTCGATTCCACCCTCGGGCGATTGTCTCTGTGGAGTTATCACATTCTCCCTGTGTCTGTGCGGGTGTCCTCCAGGTGCTGTAGTTTCCTCCCACCTCCAAAGATGTGCAGGTTAGGTGGATTAGCCATTGAGGAGAAAGTGAGGACTGCAGATGCTGGAGATCAGAGCTGAAAATGTGTTGCTGGAAAAGCGCAGCAGGTCAGGCAGTATCCAGGGAACAGGAGAATCGACGTTTCGGGCATGAGCCCTTTCCTGAAGAAGGGCTTATGCCCGAAACGTCGATTCTCCTGTTCCCTGGATGCTGCCTGACCTGCTGCGCTTTTCCAGCAACACATTTTCAGCTCTGGATTAACCATTGGGAATGCAAGGTGATGCAGTAGTGGGGTAGGTCTGGGTGGGCTGCTGTTTGGATGGTTGGTATAGGCTGATAACACTTCCACACTGTAGGGATTTTATGAATTTGGCTGTAAATCGTTTGATGAGATTTTGAAAACTGCTGTATAAAGGTAAATTAATTCTCAACACTCCTACTGTGTTCCAGTGAATAAACTCAGAAATAAGCCCTTCCTGATGAAGGGCTTTTACCCAAACCGTCGTTTTTCCTGCTCCTCGGATGCTGCCTGACCTGCTGTGCGTTTCCAGCACCACTCTGATCTAGACTCAGAAATAAGAAAGTCTTGCTTAGTCTCTATACACCTGCGCTTTGGCCTCAAGTGGTGCATTATGTGTGAAGCTCTGGGCAGCTGAGGATGCATAATTATAATGAAAACATACACCTATAGACCAGGTAGAGTGACTCATCAACAAAAAAATTGTATTTAGGCAGACATGGCTGCTGCAGATGCTGGAGATTAGAGTCAAGGTTAGAGTGGTGCTGGAAAAGCACATCAGGTCAGGCAGCATCTGAGGAGCAGGAGAGTCGACGTTTTGGACAAAAGCCCTTCATCAGCAATGGCATAAATTGTATTTCTCAAGCACATTTTATTATATTATGCTTCACACCCTTTAAGAGGCATGTTTATACTGTCACCTCTGTATCATTGCATGTGACTAAGGGCATAAAGCTCTCATCCCCCATCTTACTTCCAACCATTTGAACTATGACAATCTCCTGGGAGCAGACTGTTCTATTGTAAACTAAGAGCTTATTATTCACCCAGACACTTAAGTGCCTCAGGAATGTAATTTTTGTGCATAATAGTTAATTGTAATAAATCAATACGCCAAATTAAAAAAGGGTAGTGTGATGGCTAAATGGTTAGCACTGTCACCTCACCGCATCAGGAACCCGGGTTTGATTCCACCCTTGGGTGACTGTTTGTGGACGTTCTCCCCATGTCCACGTGGGTGGCCGTCCATTAGCCCACAGATGTATAGACTAGGCGGATTGGCTGTGCTAAATTGTCCGTTCTGTCCAGGGATATGCAGGCTAGGTGGATTAGCCAAGGGAAAATGCAAGGTAACAGGGCAGGTAGAATGCTCTTTGGAGGGTTGGTGTGGACCCGATGGGCCAAATGGCCTGCTTCCACACTGAAGAGAGTTTTATGATTCAAAACCACGATACCTCACCCAATCGCTTACCTTAGAGGGGAAAACCACAAGCAATGCCATATCACAGAAAATGCCCTGCCAGGGGCAAACTCATGTCACCCATGAAATGCCCCAAAGTGCCACACAGGAGCTTATCAGGACTGCATTACAGAGAAGGAGAAAGTGGGGACTGCAGATGCTGGAGATCAGAGTCAAGAGTGTGGTGCTGGAAAAGCATAGCAGGTCAGGCAGCATCCAAGGAGCAGGAGAATTGACATTTCAGGCACAAGCCCTTCATCAGGGCTGATGAAGGTCTAATGCCTGAAACATTGATTCTCCTACTCCTTGGATGCTGCCTGACCTGCTGTGCTTTTCCAGCACCACACTCTCGACGCTACATCGCAGAGAAGAATTACTTGCATTGGAAACTGTTTCGAGAAGCTTAAATAGGCCGATCCCTGGGATGAGGGGCTTGTTTTATGAGGAAAGGTTAAGCAGCTTGAGCCCATCCTGAGTGGGTTTAGACACATGAGAGCTGATCCTAATGAAAATACAAAAGTTGTGAGAGAATCTGACAAGGCAGATGCTGAGTGAATGTTTCCCTTCACAAGGGAATCTAGAATGAGTACAGTGTGCTAAATTGAAAGGAGTGCACAGAAATCGCTGCTCTCCTTGGAAGGAGTGTATGGGACTTTGGATGGATGAGGCAAAGGAGGAGGTGTTAACTCTCCTGCAGCGGGTATGGAAATGTGCTGTAGGGAAGGAGCGGGATGTTCAGATATAACCAGTGAGGCAACAGGCAGCCGCGTGGGGAGAGTCTCTTCGGAATTCCAACAGGGTAGGGGAGAAGAAGACCAGTTTGGGGGTGGTGCCACGATTTGTCGGAGATTGCAGACTGAATGGCGGAGGCTGGGGGTGTGCAAGTTGAGTTCAAGGGGGAGACCTGGAGTGGTTTGGGAGCAGAGGGGAGGGGTAAGAGCAGATCTGTGTGAGATTTGCCAATCAGTGGGCAGACCATGGTGAGGAGAGGGGAGAGAAATCCTTGTCTAAGGAGAAAAGAAGTGTCGGTCTGGAAGGTTGCAGTAGAGATCGAGAATCTAGGAGAAGAGAACAGAGAGGAAAAGGCAGACCATTCTTACCCGTATAATTTTCTCAAAAGTTACATGACTCCAGGTTATATTCTGACAGGTTTGTTTGAAATTACAAGCTTTTGGAGTGCTGCTCCTTTGTCAGAAGGACTATAATTTGGTGTCGTGTGACTTCTGACCTTGTCCACCCCAGTCCAACACTGGCGCCTCCATATCCTGGCTACCTTACTATTTTGGGCCTGGGTTTCTTTCCTCGTTTGGATTTGATTTGATTTGATTTATTATTGCTACGTACCGAGGTACAGTGGAAAGTTTGGTTTTGCCTGCAGTACAGGCAGCTTAGAGTACACAATGGGCATTAGGGTAATAGAACAGAGTGAGGAATGCAATCCTACAGCAGCAGAGAAGATTCACAGAGAGCAAAATCAATATTAAATTTAAAATTTGAAAGGTCCATTCAGAAGTCAAAAAACAGCGAGGAAGAAGCTGTTCTTGAATCTATTCATACATGTATACAAACCTGTCCTTATTAGTGGGTTTCCTTGTATTTTAACAGTACAGTGTGTTCTCTCCATTTTTATATTCTATTAATACGTGACAAGTAGGTATCAATGATTTACAGAACAAAATATATTCCAAACAGTCTTGTCACTGTCCACCTCAATGGAATATGACGTCTAACAATTAGTGAGGATGCTTACTTTACCCAGGCAGTGGGTCATTTGCAGAATGATTATGTTGTGATATTAATCTTTCATACATTGAGGTTGAAATGAAAATGAACTTCTGTTATTGCATTTCAATTACGCTGATTGAGGGAGTTGTTCAGGAGCTGTGGGGGTGGCTGGTATCAGTTAACACCTGTCACATTGCCTGAGAAAGGACAAGTAGGCACAGGGTCTAATCGAAATAAATAACAGAACGCGAGGTTACTATGGCAGAAAGAGTCTGTAACTTATTTACACTTAACACCAAAGCTGCTTTTGACAGTGGACAACTCTTTTTGAACCATGGGTTGTTGGTTAGACTCACCCCAGTGACCTGAGCACAACATCAAAGCCGAGTCAGATAGTGAAGGAGTGCAGTACTGAGAGAGCTGCTGTCATTCACATGTGGCTGGGTGCGACGGTCCCTTTCCGTTCCATCGAAGAAGATGAGGTGAGGTCTCCCTGGAATCCCCTATAACACCCAGGGAAAGCCTGCACATTATCTCAGGGTAGGTGATGGCCTAATGGTATTATCTCCAGATTATTAATTCAGAGACTAGGAGAAAGTGAAGACTACAGATGCTGGAGAGTCAGAGTCGAAAAGTGTGGCATTGGAATAGTTCAGCAGGTCAGGCAGCAACTGAGGAGCAGGAGAGCCAACATTTCAGGCATAAGCCCTTCATCCTGACTTTCGACTCTCCTGCTCCTCGGATACTGTCTAACCGGCTGTGCTTTTCCAGTGCCATACTTTTCGACTCTATTAATCCAGAGACCATGATAATGTTCTGGGGACCTGGGTTCGAAACCTGCCATGGCAGTTGGTAGAATTTGAATTCAATAATAATCTGGAATTTAGAGTCTAATGACCATGAATCCATTGTCAATTGTTGGAATAACCCCATCTGGTTCACTCATGCCCTTTAGGGAAGGAAACAGCCATCCTTACCCAGTCTGGCCTACATGTGACTCCAGACCCACGGCAATGGGAGTGACTCTTAACTGCCCTCTGAGCAATTAAGGATGGGTAATAAATGTTGGCCTGGCCAGCGATGCCCACATCCCTTCAATGAATAAAACAAAGTCATGATGGCACTGATTTTTGGGAATGAGATTAACTTCCATATTTTCTATGGTGTGCCAATGCCTGTAACGTCTAACATCAGAACACAAGAACCAGGAGCAGGATTGGGCTGTTCAGCCCTCAAACCCGCTCCATCATTCAATACTATCCTGGCTGATCTCATCTTGGCCTCAACTCCACTTTCCTGCCCACTCTCCGTGACCCTTCAACTCATTACTTTATAGCAATCTGTCTACCTCCTCCTTAAATGTATTCAGTTTGTCAGAGTCCAGCACACTCTGGGCAGTGAATTTCACTGTCCCTTTGAGCGAAGTAATTCCTCCTCATCCCTGGTTTTAAATCTGACACCTCTGATCCTACAACAATTAGTGGAGCAGCACCCTCCTTTCCCTGCTTTCCCCCGGCTTCCGCTTTTTCCCAGTGGCAAGTCTCCAGACACTCGACGCCTTCCCGGATGCTCCTCCTCCACTTTGGGCGGTCAAGGCCCGGTAATTCCCAGGTAATGCCGCACTTCCCCAGTGAGGCCTTCTGGGTATCCGTGAAGCACTTCCTCTGTCCCCGCCTGGGGCTCGCCTGCCGTTTGGGAGCTGGGAGGAGAGCACCTGCTTGGGGAGTCTTGTGTCAGTCATGGGGACGACATACCGAGCCCATCACCGCAGCTGATCAAGGGAGGGTCAGTGCTTCGATTCTGGGGATGTTGGCCTGGTCGATGGTGCTGGGGTTGATCTGTCAGTCTACCCGGTGAATCTGCAAGATCATCTATAGACAGCATTACTCTTACTGCTCTCTGCTGTAGACTATTCACCTTCCAGTTCTGTGATTTTATATAACTCCCAACCCAGTTTAATGTTCTTTTTATAAATTACCCCCACCTCCAGCCCAGTGACTGTCCCACAAGGGTAAACATCTGCTCTATCTCTGCCTTGTCAATCCCCTTTAGAATCTTATAGACCTCAATGAAATGTCCTCTCATTCTTCTAAATTCTAGCAAGCATCAGTCTTAACTGTTCGGCCTATCTTTCTACAGGGTTTTGCAATGATCATGTTTGTTGGTGAACCCTGGATTAGTGCCACAGGCTGATTTCAACACATTGTCAGATCTCTTCCTGTCTTTGCAGACTGCAGAAGATTGAAGTTGACCTACTTTCCAATTCAGATTTCTCCGACCTTGCCTTGGACTTGGTGCTTGGAGAGACAGGACTTATTGTTGAGCTAAACCCTGCAGAGTCAGTAGCAGCAAAGTACTCCAGATGCTGGCGATCTGTAATAAATAAATACAAAATGCTGGAACTGTGGAGAGAGAAACAGAGTTAATGTTTCAAGTCTGATATGACTCTTCCTCAAGGTTTTGCTTCCAGTAGTTTCTGAATTACCTCATTATTTTCATCTTATCTCGGTCACCCAGAGAGAAAGATTAGATTCCCTACAGTGTGGAAACAGGCCCTTCGGTCCATCAAGTCCACACCGAACCTTCAAAGAGTCACCCACCCAGACCCATTTCCCTCTGACTAACACACCCAATACTATGGGGAATTTAGCATGGCCAATCCACCTAACCCGCACATCTTTCAATTGTGGGGGGAAACCCACGCAGACTCAGGGAAAATGTACAAACACCACACAGATAGTTGCCCAAGGCTGGAATTGAACCTGGGTACCTAGCATTATAAGGCAGCAGTGCTAACCACTGAGCCACCATGCCACACCTAACTAATCTTGCTGGGTATGAGAAGTTGGGTAAAGATGTCTAGACTAGTGTGATGTCATATACGAAGATTGCTAAGTCAGTCTCAATGCTGTGTGTGTCCATTCTCACTGTGAACAGGCAGATGTCAAATTCCTCAATTTCTTCATGTCTGCCTGTTAGAGCCCTGAGTTATTGAGACACATCTGCTATTTCATAATTCTACACTATCCAAGGAATGGATATTGATGTTTAGTTTTAAAAATAGGAACACAAAATGTCAGAGCAGGAGTAGGCCATTCTGACCTTCACAACATTCAATATGATCCTGGCTGATCATCCAACCCAGTCCCCTGTTCCCACTTTCTCCCGATACTCTTTGATCCCTTTTGTCCTTAGAACTACAACCAATGTTTTATTAAACAAAAAAGTTAAATTAATAAAAGAAATACAAATTAAGTAAAAACTTTATTAAAATGTTATTAACTGGCACCTATGGGGCCAGGAATGATCAAATATTCCAGTTGATCAGGGTTAGGGTTAGGGTTAGGGTTAGGGTTAGGGTTAGGGTTAGGGTTAGGGTTAGGGTTAGGGTTAACATCAGGGTTAGTGTTAACATCAGGGTTAGTGTTAGGATCAGGAATAGGGTTAGGATCAGGGTTAATGTTAGGATCAGGAGTAGGGTTAGGATCACGGTTTGGATTAGCATCAGGATTAGGATTAGGATCAGGGTTAGGTTTAAGATGAGGGTTAGGGTTAGCATCAGTATTAGGGTTAGCATCAGGGTTAGGGTTAGGATCAGGGTTAGGTTTAAGATGAGGGTTAGGGTTAGCATCAGGGTTAGGGTTAGGATCAGGGTTAGCATAGGGGTTAGGATTTGTGTTAGAATTAGGGTTATGATTTGGGTTAAGGCTTAGATCAGGATTAGGGTTAGGGTTAGGGTTAGGGTTAGGGTTAGGGTTAGGGTTAGGCTAATGTCCAACAATTTTCAAGGTGGAGCTGAGAAATGTGGTGCTGGAAAAGTGCAGCAGGTCAGGCAGCATCCAAGGAGCAGGAGAATCGACATTTCTGGCAACATTTCTCAGCTCTGATCTCCAGCATATGCAGTCCTCACTTTCTCCTAGTTAATTTTCAAGGTGGGTCAATTTAAGTACCATCCAACGATCATTACCAGCTTTGGGAGGGCATGTCAAGTTACTGGTGAGACGGGTCATGAAGCAAATCTGACCCCGGCTCCAATCTACTCTTCCACACCTACTGCAAACAAATGTGTGACCAGCACATATTTCCTTTAAGTGAACCTGTTGGCCGAGGTGAGTGGTGGGGGCAGCGGGGTTGAAAAGGACAATGATTTAAGGCACCTTTACCAGCCTTTTGCCAGTGAAGTGAGCGGTGTGGACCTGGAAAGGGCTGCTCAATCTCACAGGGAGCCGCCCAGAGCCACTCACTGGCCACAGAATCTCAGGCACCGCTCTCACTGAATGTGTATCTGCGCTACATCACTCACCCATCGCCATTGGATTGGGGACAGATGACGATGGGTGATCAATAATAACAAGTGACGAACATGTCTTGCATGTGAATTGGATCAAACTGAGGGAGAGTTAGGGATGGGCAGCCTCAATCTCTCATCCTCTTGATCCAGGCTGATTCTCATCACTGGAGGGAGATCTGGATGGAGTGTGTGACCAAGAAGCTATCAAACTCTCTCCCTTCCAGTCCAGCCTTCATGGTGGTCAGGCCTCAGATCTGTCTCATTGGCCCAGTCAACAAGATTCAGTCCCCACACATTGGGGTTGAAAGCTCCTAACTCGGAGACCCTACAGCTACCATCCCCTTGTCTGGGCCAATCAAAGTCTTTTCCTGAGTTAGGATCACTGTCACATGTTCACCACGTATTGGAGCCACAAATGGATGACAGGAAGGAGAGATACAGGATAAGCACAAAAATAGTTGGGAAAGTAATCTGGGGACATTCTTCGGTGACACAGGGCGCAAATTCTGGTGGAGGTAAGTGGTAATGTCCCTCGGCTTTTAATCTATTAGACCAAGGTTAATACCGTAAGGAGACAGGTTCAAATCCCACCAGGACAAGAATTGGGAATGAATCAAATTCTGGAATTAATCACTTGAGTGAGCCAGCAGAAGAACAGATAACAAAGACGTCAAGACAAAGAACAAGGCTGAGTAAAAAAGAAAGTAGAATTAAAGGGGAAAATGTTTTTACCTTAAAAAAATGTCTGACATCCAGGAGGATTCACATTGCGAGTGAAATCTCTCAAGTGTATTTAAACAAATACCTAAAAATGAAAAATATTGAAAGAAAGAATACATCAGGTATGAAAAATAAAAAGTGTTCAGTCAGAGTTTTGTTATTCAGTTTTATTTCACCTTTTTAAATCACTTCAATGTGGTGCGTGTGTGTGAGTCTGTGCAACTGGCAATCATTATTGGCTGCTAGTAAAAATATTGTTAAAAATTGAGAGAAGAAAACATACTGTAAACTCCATAATACAGCGGGCACAGAAAGGAGAAATATTTATTTTTAGGTTTGAACTAGACAGGGTGAGGGAATTTGAAGAAAAGAAAGGAATGGAAGTAGACTGGGCGAACTATGGAAAAGTAAGGGATCGAGCGAGGGAACAGGTGAAGGTACAAGTTGAGAAAGGAGTAAGCCATTCGGCCCTTCATGTCTACTCCGCCATTCAACTAGATTAGAACTGAAATGATTACTCCACATTCCTACATACTCACAAGACCATTAGAATCATGGAGTCATAGAGATGTACAGCAGGGAAACAGACCCTTTGGTCCAACTCATCCATGCCAACCAAATATCCTAAATTAATCTAGTCCCATTTATCAGCATTTGGCCCATATCCCTCCAAACCCTTCCTATTCATATAACCATCCAGATGCCTTTTAAATGTTGTAATTGTACCAGCCTCCTCCACATCCTCTGGCAGCTCATTCCATACACGTACGACCCTCTGTGTGAAAATATTGCCCCTTAGGTCCCTTTTAAATCTTTCCCCTCTCACCTTAAACCTATGCCCTCTAGTTCTGGACTCCTCCACCCCTTGTCTATTTACCCTATCCATGCTCCTCATGATTTTATAAACCTCTATAAGGTCACCCCTCAACCTCCGACACTCCAGGGAAAACAGCCCCAGCCTGTTCAGCCTCTCCCTATAGCTCAAATCCTCCAACCTTGGCAACATCCTTGTAAATCTTTTCTGAACTCTTTCAAGTTTCACAACATCCTTCCAATAAGAGGGAGATCAGAATTGCACACAATATTCCAAGACTTGCATTAATTAGTGAGAATGGGTGGGATTTAACTGAGTGGGATTTGCACAAGTGAGAGAGGGGTGGGATTTGACAGGGTGGGATATTGTGATGAGTTGAGTGTGATTTGAGTGGGTGAAGCTGGAGTGGAAGTTGACTGACCGGACTATGAAATGAGTAGAGTGGATTTAGAATTGTTCAGTCTGTGGTGTGAAAAGTTAAAGTGTATCTTCTGATGAGAGAATGTTTGACAATTCAGGGTGGGTGCGATGACTGAATGTGCTTTATTCTCCTTAAATTATGCTGCATACTTGGGACTAATTTTCCAACATTGAAAATCAGCCAGTTATCTGTGTATGTTCAGGTTGGCTTTTTGTGTGACAATGCATTCAGAATAATAGTCTGCAATTCCGTTTAAACATCGCTTTTTAAAAATAAATGGAACAATCATGAAGAAATGCAACCACTGCAAATATGTGACGGCGGCTTTGGTTAAATCCGAAAGTGAACGTTTTGATGTTAAAATTAAGACTCAGCTCACCTTCCGCAAGCCACACTCGCCCTGAACCATAAAGCTGATGAACTGCTCACCTGTCACAGAATGTAGGCGAAAGTGAGGACTGCAGATGCTGGAGATCAGAGTCTAGATTAGAGTGGTGCTGGAAAAGCACATCAGGTCAGGCAGCATCCGAGGAGCAGGAAAATCGATGTTTCGGGTCCTGATGAAGGGCTTTTGCCCAAAATGTAGATTTTCCTGCTCCTCAGATGCTGCCTGACCTGCTGTGCTTTTCTTGTCACAGAATGTGCCCATTGCTAAATTCAAAAGTTTTTTTTTAAAATTCAAACATGGCAGTGATTTAATCGTTTTGGAGAAATTTTGTATCTGAGAAATGAGTGGCAGGTTATGGTCCTATTATACAGTCAACAAAATAAAATCCAGATTGATTCTTCCAATGGAGTCTTCAATACAGCCGCCCAGTCTAATGCATTGTTACATATGTAGTACAAACAAAAGAAAGCCACTCAGCCCTTCAAACCTGCTCTCCCATTCAATATCAGGTGTACCGTAGAACTCTGTGGGAAGCTAGGGAAGTGATTGCTGGGCCTGTTACTGAGTTATTTGTATCATCGATAGTCACGGGGGGAGGGGGCAGAAGACTGGAGGTTGGCTAACATAGTGCCACTATTTAAGAAAGGTGGTAAGGAAAAGCCAGGGAACTAAAGACTGGTGAGCCTGACGTCGGTGGTGGGCAAGTTAATGGAGGGAATCCTGAGGGACAGGACTTAGATGTAGTTAAGGCAAGGTCTGTTTAGGGATAGTCAACATAGCTTTGTGCATGGGAAATCATGTCTCACAATCTTGATTGAGTTTTTTGAAGAAGTAACAAGGTAGATTGATGAGGGCAGAACAGTGTACAGTACGGACTTCAGTAAGGCATTCAACAAGGGTCTGCTTGGTAGACTGGTTAGCAAGGTTAGATCACATGGAATACAGGGAGAGCTAGCCATTTGGATACAAAATTGGCTTGAAGGTAGGAGACAGGGTAGTGGAGGATTGCTTTTTGGACTGAGGACTGTGACCAGTGGTGTGCTGCAAGAATCTGTGCTGGATCTACTACTTTTCATCATTTATATAAGTGATCTGGATGTGAGCATAGGAGGTATAGTTAGCAAGTTTGCAGATGACACCAAAATTGGAGGTGTAGTGGGCAGTGAAGAAGGTTACCTCAGATTACAACAGGATCTTGATTAGATGGACTGAGGAAGGCAGATGTAGTTTAATTCAGATAAATGTGAGGTGCTGCATTTTGAAAAAGCAAATCAGGGTGGGATTTATACATTAATGGTAAGTTCCTGGGGAGTGTTACTGAATAAAGAGACTTCATTGTCAGTGCATTGAGTACAGGAGTTGGAGTTGCAGCTGTACAGGACATTGGTTAGGCCACTGTTGGAATATTGCGTGCAATTCTGGTCTCCCTCCTGTCGGAAGGATGTTGTGAAACTTGAAAGGGTTCAGAAAAGATTTACAAGGATGTTGCCAGGGTTGGAGGATTTGAACTATAGGGAGAGGTTGAACAGGCTGGGGCTGTTTTCCCTGGAGCGTCGGAGACAGAGGGATGGCCTTATAGATATTTATAAAATCACGAGGGACATGAATAGGGTAAAAAGTCAATGTCTTTTCCCCGGGGTGGGGGAATCCAAAACTAGAGAGCAGAGGTTTAAGGTGAGAGGGGAAAAATTTAAAAGGGACCTGAGGGGTAACTTTTTCACACACAGAGGGTGATGTGAGTATGGAATGAGTTACCAGAGGAAGCAGTGGAGGCTGATACAATTGCAACATTTAAAGGCATCTGGATGGGTATAGAGGGATATGGGCTAACTGCTGGCAAATGGGACTATATCAGTTTAGAATATCTGGTCAGCATGGATGAGTTGGACTGAAGGGTCTGTTTCTGTGCTGTACATCTCTATGACTCTTTGACTGATCTGATTTTTAACCTCAACGCTACATTACTGCATATTACTTGCTAATTGGATTAGATCCCCTACAGTATGGAAACAGGCCCTTCAGCCCAACAAGTCTACACCACCCCTCCAAACAGTAACCCACCCAGACCCATTCCCCTACCCTATATTTACCCCTGACTAATGCACCTAACACTATGGGCAATTTAGCATGGCCAGTTCACCTGGCCTGTGGGAGGAAACCCCCACAGACACAGGGAGAATGTGCAAACCCCACACAGACAGTCACCCAAGGTGGGAATCGAACACAGGTCACTGGCTCTGTGAGGCAGCAGTGCTAACCACTGAGCCACTGTGCCATCCCAAGGAATAATCTTATATCTCTTCAGCAATCAAGAATCTATCCACCTCTACCTTAGCACCATATAAAGGTTCTGCACCCTCTAACTATGGAGGAAGGGAATTCTGACCCTCACAGAGAAAAAAATTAAGTTTCCTCATCTTTGTCCTAAATGGCAAACCATTTCTTTTTCCAGCTCAGTCCCTGAAATCTAATAGACAGTCACTGGCCGTGAAATGTTAACTTTGCTTTCTCCCCAACAAAGCTGCCAGACCTGCTGAGTTTGGCCGACAGTTTCTGTGCTGTTTACCTCTAGTTTTAGTGTCTCCTTTGAGAAGAATCTTCTTGTCAAATTCCACCCAAGTCCCCTCATGTTTCAATTAAATCACCTCTGACTCTTCTCAGCTCCAGAGGATACAGGCCTAGCCTGTCTACTCTTGCCTCACAAGGCAATCTGTTTACTCCAGGTCTAGTGAGCCTCTGTGAGCTGCATCCAATGCATTAATTTCCTTTCATCAATGCGATAACCAGGAGTCATACATCACCAGGTTATAGTCCAACAGGTTCAGAGCACTGCTCCGAAAGCTTTCTGTGATTTCAAATAAACCTGTTGGACTGTAACCTGGTGTTGCGTGACTTCTGACTTTATCCACCCCAGTCCAACATTGGCGCCTCCACATTATTATTATACCCAGTAATGTTCACCGTACTCCAGGTACAATTTTACCAATACCAATATTTCCCAAACTTCTGCGCTGACTGTAAAGTGTTTCGAGATATTCTCAAATTCTGCGTGGTGCTATTTAAATGCAGTCTCGTTTTATTTCACCTCACCTTCTGCCCCCCTCTGTAAAAATCCTCAGCACTTTCGTCCCCTGAACTCACACAATGTCCTTGCTTTAGAAAGGGCATGATGCCACCTGGTGTCTACAGCTCAGAAGTACAAGTGGGACTGGAAAGCAAAATCATGTTCTAAAACTATACAACAATAAACTACATTTGTTTGGCGCCTTAAAATCTCTAAATTAGCCAGCAAAATTCGTCTACAAGCCAGATGAGAAGATATTAGGTCAGGCAACCAAGAGGCAGGAGGCTGAATGAAGGAATTCTGAAACTTAGGTCCCAGAGTCATAGAGATGTACAGCATGGAAACAGACCCTTCAGTCCAACCCGTCCATGCCGACCAGATATCCCAACCCAACCTAGTCCCACCTGCCAGCACCCGGCCCATATCCCTTCAAACCCTTCCTATTCATATACCCATTCAAATTCCTTTTAAATATTGTAATTGTACCATCCTCCACCATTTCCTCTGGCAGCTCATTCCATACAAGTGCCACCCTCTGTGTGAAAAAGTTGCCCCTTAGATGTCTTTTATACCTTTCCCCTCTCACCCTAAACCTATGCCCTCTAGTTCTGGACTCCTCCACCCCAGGGAAAAGACTTTGTCTATTTATCCTATCTATGCCCTTCATAATTTTGTAAACCTCTATAAGGTCACCCCTCAGCTTCCGACACTTCAGGGAAAACAGCTCCAGCCTGTTCAACCTCTCTCTATAGCTCAAATCCTCCAACCCTGGTAACAGGTGACTGAAGGTATAGTCGTCAATGGTGATGTAATTAAAATCAGGGGACCATTATTAGAGGAACACAGAGATTTTAGAAGATGGTAAGGGCTGATGGAACTTATTAACAACAGTGCTGAATTATTAAATGTTTGTGACAGATTTTGACTCCCCTCTGCTTTCTCCTCTCTTAACCATCAAGGCAGATGTTTGATGAGTCTCAAGTCTTCGCCCAGGTAGCTCACCCTTGAAGCTGAGAGGCTGCAGGTAGATTGACCATGAGGGGCATCATATCTCAGGTCAATAGAGGCACATCTGGATAGTGGGCTGGTCAGGCCATTCCACTCTGTTCTGCACCTACACCTCGCCTCCCCCTCCCACCCCAGCTCCCAGCAAATCCTTCCTCTTCTTTCGCCCAGCAGCACATGTTCCATCACTAGGCCAGTAACAGAGAAACCCAGGCTAATGCTGTGGCAACAGTTCAATTCCCGCCATCGCTGATGGTTAATTAAATACAAATTCAACCAAAACATGATACGGGAATTAAAAAAAGATGGTGGCCATGTAGCTACTGTCAGTTGTCATGACAAATCCCTCACTAATGCCTTTTAGGGCAATAAATTTCTTTTTGATTAGATCGCCTACAGTGTGGAAACAGGCCCTTCAACCCAACACTGATCCTCTGAAGAGTAACCCAAACCCTTCTGAATGATATACCTAACACGATGGGCAAGTTAGCACAGCCAATCCACCTGTCCTGCATGAGGAGAAACCCACACAGACACAGGAAGAACATTCAAACTCCACACAGACACCCAAGGCTGGAATCGAAGCCAGGACCTTGGTGGTGTGAGGCAGCAGTGCTAACCACTGAGCCACCATGCGCTTACCTGGCCTGCCCTACACATGACTCCAGGCTGGCAGCAATGTGGGTGAATCTTAATTGCCCTCTGAGCCATTATTAATAAGAGTATTAAATACTGGCCTAGCTAGTAACTCCCAAGTACCATGGTTGAGTCAAAAAACTATTTGTAACACTTCCACCCACTAACTCCTCAGCACTCTCCCCAAACCCCTAGCTTTTACAGAACTGATTCGGGTACTTTCCATGTGTTGTACATACAAAAACATAGAAAATAAGTAGGCCATTCGGCCCTTCTAGCTTGCTCTGCTGCTCAATATAATCATGGCCAATCTTCCAACTCATAGGTCCATTCTCATTTTCTCCCCATGTCCTCTGATCCCTATAGCCCTTAAGAACTATAGCTAACTCCTGCTTGAATTTAACTCCCTGTTTGATTTCAGACATTGCAGTGCCAGTAGTTTTAACCACACACACACATTCAGTACATCAGCAATTCCTAAGTATTGGTCATCTCATTTGGGCATCAACCCAGAAAGATGAGAGTGTGGCGCCACCAGCTGGCCGAGTGTATGTGAACAGCTGAGGGCGCCTCAATTCCACCCATAGAGTGACAGACCCATAGGTGAAAATGTGTTGCTGCAAAAGCGCAGCAGGTCAGGCAGCATCCAGGGAACAGGAGAATC
>NC_057716.1:99064447-99109651 GCF_004010195.1 Chiloscyllium plagiosum
CAGGCTGTGTCTGTTTTCCCTGCAGCGTTGTTGGCTGAGGGATGACCTTATAGAGGATTACAAATTTATGAGGGGCATGGATAGGATAAATAGACAAAGTCTTTTCCCTGCGGTGGGGGAGTCCAGAACTTGAGGGCATAGATTTAGGGTGAGAGGGGAAAGATAGAAAAGGGACCCAAGGTGCAACATTTTCATATAGAGAGTGGTGCGTGTATAGAATGAGCTGCCAGAGGAAGTGGTGGAGGCTGGTACAATTAGAGCATTTCAAATGTATCTGGACGGGTATTTGGAAAGGAAGGGTTTAGAGGGTAATGGGCTATGTGGCGGCAAGTGGGACTAGATTAGGTTAGTCTATCTGGTTAGCATGGACGAGTTGGACCAAAGGGTCTGTTTCTGTGCTGTACATATGGCTCTAAGAGCTTGTCTGAAATGCCGGGACCCAGCATTTGGAACAACTTGGTGCAGTTTTTCTGGCGAGCCGGATTCAGCAGAATACACGATATACAAGTCGGAACAACAAAGTGCAAATCTAATCCAGAATGCATTATAAACTAAAGCAATTTAGCAAGAAAAGCCAAAGAAGGGAGATGTATTTCCACTTTGTGGGGAGGGTGGAATGCATTTCTACAAATTCCCTGTCGTTAATTTGTTTTTTTTTTGTTTGTTAATGAAAGGCGGAAGGTAGGCATTTCCTTGCGGAGTTTCTTTAGAATCAGAGGATGGAGAGTGTAACAATGAAATGGGGGCAGAGGTGCCAATCCAACTGCTTCGAATGTGGTGCCAGTGTATTTTGTTGGATTTCTAATCAGGAAGCTTTCTGACGGGGGTTGTGGGGGGTGGTGGAGGAGGGGAAGTTTAATTTCTGTTGTTGTTGTTGAAAGTAGCGCCCTGTGAGATTGGCTGCATTTTGTTTCCCAACTAATTAAGACAGCACCCCAGAATTTGTCACCATTCGGCCCTCGTAATTTGCTGCTAGCACTCCTCTTGAGAGCAGCTCAGTCAGAAGGGCCGAAGGATCCTTATATCCCAGGGGCCCAGGCTGAAGTCTGTCTGGAGACAACCAGCATCCTAGGGGAATCCAGTCAAGACTGGTACCTCTATTGCCAGAAGTATCTTCTTTTGGATGAGATTTTAAACCAAGATTGTTATTATTCTCAAAGTAAACTTTATTCCGAACATTTGTAAAAGTACTTTCGTGCTTTGGTGGTTGTAAAAGATTCTGGCTGTGGAGGGAGTGCAGTGAAGGTTTACCCCTGGGATCAAACAAAAATAGAAATTGTTGGAGAAACTCAGCAAGTCCGGCAGCATTCCTGGTGAGAGAAACAGAGTTAGCGTTTCACTGATCCTTCTTTAGAACAGTCCTGCGATGGCAGGACTGACATATGAAGAGAGATTGGATTGGCTAGGGCTATATTCACTGGACAAAAGTGAGGACTGCGGATGCTGGAGATCAGAGTCAAAGAGTGTGGTGCTGGAAAATCACAGCAGGTCAGGCAGCATCTGAGGAGCAGGAGACTCAAAGATTAAGGCAAAAGCCCTTCATCAGGAATCTGTTTCTGAAATCATTCCTGATGAAGGGCTTTTGCCCGAAACGTCAAGTCTGCTGCTTCTCAGATGCTGCCTGACCTGCTGTGCTTTTCCAGCGTCATACTCTCAACTATATTCACTCAGTTCAGAAGAATGGGAGTGGGGGGTATCTCATTGAAACCTATAAATTTCTAACAGTACGAGGCTTGGTAAATGTAGGAAGGATGTTCCTGAAATCAATATGTCCAGAACCAGGGCGTCATAGACTAAGAGTGTGGGATGTAGGCCGTTGAGGACTGAGATAGAGAGAAATCTCTTCACCCAGACAGTGGGGAGCCTGTGGAATTCTCCACCACAAAAACTGGTTGAGGGCAAAACATTGAATATTTTCAGGGGAAGAAGGTGCCAGAAGGTGCAATTCTGGTCTCTCTCCTATCGGAAGGATGTAGTAAAACTTGAAAGGGTTCAGAAAAGTTTTGCAAAGTTGTTGCTAGGGTTGGAGGGTTTGAGCTATAGGGAGAGGCTGAACAGGCTGGGGCTGTTTTCCCTGGAGTGTCGGAGGCTGAGGGCTGACCTTATAGAGATTTATAAAATCATGAGGGGCATGGATAGAGTTGATAGACAAGGTCTTTTTCCTGAGGTGGGGGAGTCCAGAACTAGAGGGCATAGGTTTAAGGTGAGGAGGAGGGAAAGACATAAAAGGGACCTAAGGGGCAACTTTTTCACACAGAGGGAGGTGCGTGTATGGAATGAGCTGCCAGAGGAAGTGGTGGAGACTGGTACAATTACAATGTTTAAAAGTTATCTGGATGGGTATATGAACAGGGAGGGTTTGGAGGGATATGGACCAAGTGCTGGCAAAAGGGACTAGATTAGGTTAGGACATCTGGTCGGCATGGATGAGTTGGACCGAAGGGTCTGTTTCCGTGCTGTACATCTCTATGACTATGTTGTTTTTAGGGCTAAGGGAATCAAAGGGTATGGGGAGAGGCAGGAACAGGCTGTTATAGAGTCATAGTCATACAGCAGGGAAACAGACTCCTCGGTCCAACCAAACCATACTGAACATCATCCCAAACTAAACTAGTCCCATCTGCCTGCTCCTGGCCCATATCCCTCCAAACCTTTCCTAATCATGTATCCACCCAAATGTCTTCTAAACATTAGAATTGTTTAGGAATCCTCAGGAAGTTCATTCCACATGCAAATCACCTTCTGTGTAAAACATTTACCTCTTATGTCTTTTCAAAGTCTCTCTCATCTCACCTTAAAAATGTCCGTCTTGAAATTCCCCATCTTAGGGAAAAGACAACTAACATCAACCCGATCTATATCTCTCATGATTTTGTAAACCTCTACAAAGTCACCTTTCAATCTCCTATGCTCCCAGCCTATCCAGCCTTTATTTATAACTCCAACCTTCCATACCCAGCAACATCCTGGTAAATCTCTTCAGAACTTAGTCTACCTTAATAATATTCTTACTGTAAATGGGTGACCAGAACAGGGCACAGTATTCCAGAAGAGGCCTCACCAATGTCCTGTACAACCTCACAATAACGTCCCAACTCCGATACTCAAAGGACTTGAGCAACGAAGGTAAGCATGACAATTGCCTTTTTATATTGACCCTGTCTATATGTAACGCAAACGTCAGTGAATTATGCACCGGTATCCTTAGGTCCTTCTGTTCTACAACTCTACCTAAGGCCCTATTTTAATTGTATAAGCCCCACTCTTGTTTGTTGTACCAAAATGCAATTTATCCAGATTGAACTACATCTGAGGATTGTTGGGGCTGAATGGCCTGTTTCCACTCTGTAGGGAATCTAATCTAACCTCATTACGGCATTAATCTGACACCAAAAAAAATCTAAGAATGTTGAATGTTTCAATCAGCTCACCTCTCATTATTCTGTATTCCAATGATTGCAGGCTCAGCCTCTCCTCACATGCCAGTCCTTCCATACCAGGTATCCAGCCTTCTCTAGACTGCCTTTAATCCTTAAATAAGGGCCCCAGAACCATTCACAGTATTCCAGGTGTAGTTTGACTAATGCCTTGTATAGTTTTAGCAAAACCTCCCTACTCCATTCCTTTTGAAATAAAAGCCAAAATCACATTTGCCTTCCCTGGTACCTGCTGAACTTGGATGTTAGCTTTTTGTAATGAATAGGCAAGGACTCCTGGATCCCTTTGTCCTGTAGCTTTCTGCATTTGATGTTAAACAATCATCTCTTTAGAGCCTCAGACCCTCCTCCAGTACATCTATCACCCCATTATAAATCTTGAAAACAAAATATTTCAGCCAAGTGCAGTGTTGCCAAAGAAGAGGAGTGTCATTTAACCCATTCCAGTAAGATTGGGGTTGATCAGTGATTTAACCCCTTTAGAATATAGAACATAGAACAGTACAGTACAGAACAGGCCCTTCAGCCCACGATGTTGTGCCGACCATTGATCCTCATGTAAGGTAAACCTAATGTACGAACCCTCAAATTTCTGTGACCATATGCATGTCCAGCAGTCTTTACACTTGCTTCTTTCAAATGTTACCCATCCAAAATTATCCTTGAACTAAGTGGCTTGCTGATCTCATTCAGAGTCAGCCACTTTGCTGTAGGGCAGGCAATGGCTTGGTGGTCTTATCACTGGCCTGGATGGATCCAAACCCAGAGAAACCCAGGTTCAAATCCAGGTAGGTGGTGGAATATGAATGTAACAAAAATAAAATCTGGAATTAAGAGTCTGAGGCTGACCGCGAATCTATTATCGGAAAACCCATCCGGTTCACTAATGTCCTTTAGGGACAGAAACTGCCATCCTTACCTGGTCTGGCCTCCATGTGACTCCAGACCCACAGCAATGTGGTTGATTCTCAACTGCTCTCTGGGGAATTAGAGATGGGCAATAAATGGACCAATCCCATGAATGAATCTTAAGGGAGGCTGGACCACATAAGAATGGAAGATTTCCTTCCCTAAAAGATGTATGTGAGATAAGCTTCCAATTTTTACTAATGAGATTCAAATGCCCAAAGCTGAGGGGATGAAATTTGGACTCACATTCCCAGAGTGATAAATCAGGCCTCTGATTTGCTAGCACAGTGACAGTACCAATACACTACCGTCTCACTCACACATAGATCGCTACCCCATGTCTGTTAACACCCTTTGGCTAATAAGAGAAAATTATTAACAAGAGCAGAAATTCCTGGAAAATCTCTGCAGGTCTGGCAGCATCTGTGGAGAGAAATCAGATTTAAATGTTTCAGGTCGAGTGACCCTTTGTTCTGAATAGTTTTTTTCTGAGGAAGGGTCATGGACTCATAAATGTTAACTCAGAAAGTATTGAATTGCACTGCTCTCTCACTGACTGGAGTGTTGGTCTCGATTTTCCTTTCACTCAAGTCCCTATGAGATGGACAACATTGGCCAAGTCACATGAGTATTTCCCAAGTGTGATGGTAGTATCCTTGTCGATGAGTTGGCATGTCTTGCAGCGGTTGTGGTCGATGTTGTCCTGAAGGCTGGGTAGTTTGAAGTAATCCCCAGAAATGGAAACAGAGTCGTTAAGGAAGGGAAGGGAAGGGAAGGGAAGGGAGGAGTCAGAGTTGGACCAGGTCACAATGTGGTTGCCTCTACATTGGGAAATGGAGCTTAGACTGGGTGACTGCTTTGCAGTACAACTACGTTCTGCCCTCAAAAATAACACTGAGCTTCAAGTTGCCTGCCACTTTAACACGCCACCCTGTTCCCTGGCCAACATCTCTGTCTCAGGCTTGCTGCAGTGCTCCAGCAAAGCTCAGCACAGGCTGGAAGAACAGCATCTCATTTTCTGCTTCTGGACTCAATATCAAATTCAATAATTTTAGGGTCTGAGCACCTTCTCCCATGACCTTTACCCACTCCACACAGACCAGGACTTGTCATCATGTGGACTGCTACCACAAACAACCCCACTGTCAGCCACTAATAGCCCCATTAGCAGCTGTCTATTCTCCCAGGCTGACCTTTCCCCATTCCTTGATCTGCTCAACTGTTCTTCTGTCTCTCTGGGCTCCATCTCCATCTATCGCTTATTCCTTTGCCCTCCCCCACCCCATCCTCAGCACATCCACCAACCTTTTCTCAGTTATCATGAGTTCTGAAGAAGGGTCACTAGACCTGAACTGTTAACTCTGCTTTCTCTCCCCTGATGCTGCCAGATCTGCTCAGTCTTCCCAGCAATTTCAGATTTTGTTTCTGATTTCCAGCATCTGCGGTTGTTTGGTTTCCAGATCGCAATCATATCTGGAGCCTGCACGTATTATGATGAAAAGTTTCTGTGTATATATTCATCTAATTTTGAGAGTTTCGACTTTTAAAATAGTGGCATTTGGGGTGGGTTCCCTTTCTGAATTGTTTAAACAAATAACTAGGTCAGATAGTCATTCTGGAACAGTAACCTCATCAAGAATGTCAGAGAGCAGGGACTTCGTGAAATGTTGGTGGAACATTGCTTTACTGCTGTGGTTTATGGCAGGCGGGTATACAGTGAGAGCTGTTGGTTTGAGTTTGGTTCAGAATAATCATGGAATCATGTTAGCTTTGAAGCCCGAGCAATTAAAAGTTTTTGGGCAGGCTGGGGAAACCTGACAGGGGTCAGAAAGAAGACAAATTTAATAGAATGTGTTGGCACAGGCTTGGAGGGCCAAAGGACCTGTTCCTGTGCTGTATTGCTCTTTGTTCTTTAAATATAGTTTCTCTTCTAGAAGAGAGGTATAGACTAGTTTAGGAAAAGCACAGTTACCTCAGTAGAAAAGTTTAGTTTGTGCACCTTCCAGACCAGAAGTGTTTGGTTAGAAGTTTGTAGGTTATAAGAAGCTGAGAGAATCTAAGCTCTCAATTGTGAGAGCATTCAGGTAAGAAGACTTACTTAAGAACTGGGAGCAGGAGTAGGCCATCTGGCCCCTCGAGCCTGCTCCACCATTCAGTAAGATCATGGCTAATCTTTTCATGGCCTCAGCTCCACTTACTTGCCCTCTCACTGTAACCCTTAATTCCTTTATTGTTAAAAAAAATTATCTTAGTTTTAAAAATATTTACTGAAGCAGCATCAACTACTTCCCTGGGCAGGGAATTCTAGAGATTTACAACCCTCTGGGTTAAGAGGTTGCTTCTCAATTCAGTCCAAAATCTGCTTCCTCTCATTCTGAGGCCACACCCCCTTGTCCTAGTTTCACTTACCAGTAGAAACATCCTCTCGACTTCTATCTTATCTTTTCCCTTTGTAGTTTTATATGTTTCTATAAGATCCCCCCTCATATTCCAATGAATATAATCCCAGTCTACTCAGTCTCTCCTCATAAGCCAACTCTCTCAACTTCGGAATCAACCTGGTAAGACTTCATAGTTCAGGGAAAGAACTGGGGGAAGACAATTACATTGAGGGATAATTTTGCCAGAGTTGTATCACTGTAAAGTAATAGTGTTAGGGATTACATGAGACTGGGTTTTACTGTGCATTTTAACATCTTTCAAACTTCATTTTACACAGAGATGGCTTTTATTCTCTTGTTCAAACAACCTCCACAGCTGCATATGACAAAGTTTCAGTGAGTGACCACCCCATTAACTAAAATGAAGAAAAATATCAGTCAAGCCAGATTTAGTTCTGGGATCTGACATATCCAGTCGGGCCATCAGTTAGGATCATCGCAACATCCAGGTCAATTAGCTCAGCATTTGGAATCTTAAAGGACTTGTCAGGGTAGATGTGGAGAAGATGTTTCCCCGAGTGGGAGAATCAGAGGGAATCAACTCAGAATGAGGGGCCACACATTTAAGACCCAGAGTTGAGGAGGAATTTCTTTTCTGAGTATTAGTGAGTCTGCAGTAATTCTTACTGCATTGGCTGTCGAGGCTGAATCATCCAGTATATTCAAGGCTGAGATAGAGAGATTTTTAATCAGTAAGGGAATCAAGGAGAAAAACAGGAAAGCGGAGCTGGGTGTTATCAGATCAGCTATGATTTCATTGAATGGCTGAATAAACATGATGGGCTGAATGGCTAATTTCTACTCCTACGCCTTCTGGCTGTTCAGAGATGGGGTGAGATGCTGTTGTTGGTATCGGAAAGGGACGAGTATTTGAGACCTCATAGAGTCATGGAGATTGGCAGCACAAACACAGGCACTGTGGTCCATCACATCAGCACCACTCAGAAACAAACCACCCAACAATTCCAATTCTGGTGCTAATTCTCTGCTGTTACATGCTGGTTGTTGTTTTAGAGAAGGAGAGCAGTGGTTCAGGATGAGGAATGTGCTGAAACAGCGCATCATGAAGCCCAAGGATGTAGCCATGTTTTCAGAAGGTGTAACCAATGTCATTGCAGACTTGATCAAAAGGATAAAGTACATGAAGGCTCAGGAAGGTACCTCGGAGACTATAACCGATGTCAACAACTTGTTCTACAAGTTCGCAATGGAAATTAAGACTCTATTGCTTTGGCCTTTGGAAAGCCCTTCATTCCTGAAGGGCTCCTGTCCGAAACGTCGATTCTCCTGCTCCTTGTATGCTGCCTGACCTGCTGCGCTTTTCCAGCAACACATTTTCAGCTTTGGAAAGTGTTGCCCAGTTAGTCTAGAACGAGAACAAAAACATGCTGGAGAAACTCAGCAGGTCTGGCTACATCTGTTTAGAGGGAGGAACGGAGTTAATGTTTCACATCTGATATGGTTCTGCTTCAGAACAGAAATGTAGAGACGAAGAGCAGGAGTATCAGCCCCTCAATCCTGGTTTGCCATTCAGTCTGATCATGTCCGATCCTCTGTCTCAATACTGTATTCCTCCTTTCTCCTCATATCCATCGATGACTTTATAATATAAAAAAGTATCTATCTGCTTCTTGAATATATTCAGTGACTTGATCTCTATACCCTTTTGTGGTCAACAATTCCACAGGTTCAGTACCTTCTGGGTGAAGAACAGTTCTACTGCATATTCTGAGACTATGTCCCCTGGTTCTAACCAGGGGAAATATCCTTCCTAACTTAGTATGTCCAGCCCTGTTAGAATTTTACACATTTCATTCAGATCCTCTCTCATCCTCTTAAACTCTAATGAATATGGGACCAGTTGAACCAATCTCTCCTCATGGGTCAGTCCTGCTATCCCTGGTATCGTTCTAGAGAACCTCCACTGCACCCCCTCTCTACAGTAAGTGTAACCTTTATTAGGAAAAAGTTTAAAGTCACATAACACCAGGTTATAGTCCAACAGGTTTCATTGGAAGCACTAGCTTTCTTCTTGAGGAAGCTACCTGATGACGGATCGGTGTTCCGAAAGTTAGTGCTTCCAAATAAACCTGCTGGACTATAACCTGGTGTTGTGTGATTTTTAAGTTTGTCCACCCCAGTCCAACACCAGCTCGCCCACGTTATCTTTATTAGGAAGGGAAACCAAATCAGCACACCGTACTCCAGGTGTGAGCTCACCAAGGCTGTTTATAATTGCATTACGATGTCCCGATTTCTGAACTCAAATCCTCTCACAACGAGGGTCAATATGTCATTTGTCTTCCTTATTGCTCGCTGTTCCTGCCTGTTTGCTTTCATTGACTGGTGTATAAAGAACGTGGTAGCTCAGTGGTTAGTACTGTAGCCTCACAGCGCCAGAGACCCGGGTTTGATTCCAGCCTTGTGTGACTTGTCTGTGCGGAGTTTGCACATTCTCCCTGTGTCTGAGTGGGTTTCCTCTGGATGCTCTGGTTTCCTCCCACAATCCAAAGATGTGCAGGTCAGGTGAATTGGCCATGCTAAATTGGACAGTGTTCAGGGATGTGTCGGTTAGGTGCATTAGTCTGAGGTAAATGTAGGGGAATGTGGTCTGGGTGGCTTACTTTTCGAATGGTTGGTGTGGACTTGTTGGGCCAAAGTGCCTGTTTTCACACTGTAGGGATTCTCTGATTCTCACACTCAGATGCCTTTGTACATTCAAACTTCCCAGAACACCTCCATTTAAATAACATTGCCTTCTAAATGAATTGAATTGAATTTATTGTCACGTGTACCGAGGCACAGTGTCTTGCACATCGAAGTGTATAACTCCACATCTAGCCACATTGTACATGTGTTTGAACATTTATTCAACTGGTCTAACTCACCTTGTAGCCTCCTTGCATCCCATTTACAGCTTACAATATTGTGTTGGAAATATTGAGTTTGGTTCTCTCATCCAAGTCATTGATATAAATATCTGAATGGCTGGGTCCCAAGCACCAACCTTTATGGTATTCCACCAGTTACTGCCTGCCAGTGGGAAAAAGAACCATTTATTCCCACTCTCTATTTCCTGTCAATCAAATTATTCTCAGTCCATATCAGTATATTACCCCCCATCTTATGTATTTTAACTTATCAAAAGCTTTCTAAATATCTAAATATGCCATATCCACTATTTCTCCCTTATTTGCTATACCAGTTACATCCTCAAATATCTCCAGTAGATTTATTAAGCACGATTTCTTTTTCATGAGCCTAAGCTGGCTTTGTCCAATCCCATTCGAACTTTCCAAATATTTTGCTATCACATCTTTTTGATAGATTCTACTATATTCCCCATGACTGATGTTAGGTTAACTGGTCTGATGTTGTTTCCTTCACATCTTAGATAGCGAGATTGCACTTGCCACCCTCCAACCTGTAGGAATTGCTCCAGAGTCTATCATATTTGGACAATGACTACCCAATGTATCAAATAATTCCAAGTCTACTTTCTTTAATACTTTGGGATGTAGATTTTCTAATATATATATATATCCACACTGACTGTGGCACCAGCCAGCACAGAATCAGTCCTCTATACTGAGAAGACTCTAAATCACCTGGTTATATTTTTTGGGATGTAGATTATTAGTCCCTGTGGATTTATCAGCGTTTAATTGCCCCATCTCCATTTTCATACTAACATTGATTTCCTTCAATTCAACTCCTTTTAGTTCACTAACATTTCTTAGAGGTTATCTGTGTCCTCTTTTGTGATGACAGGACCAAGATGTATGTTCAATTATTCACCGTTTCTTTGTTCCCCATTGTACTTTCACTGGCTTCTGACTGTAAGGGACCTACCTTTGTATTTAGTAATCATTTTCTCTTCACATATTTATGGAAGCTTTTATGATTAGTTTCTATATCCCTTATAATTTTACTAACATACTCTGCTTGATCAGACTTTTTGCTAAATACCAAAATGACCCAATCCTCAAGTTTGTTGCTTTTTCTGGAAAATTTTGTATGACTCCTCCTTGGATCTAATGCTATCCTTAATTTATTTTGTAAGCAATGCTTGAACAACCTTTTCTCATTTATTTTTGTGCCAGTTCAGATTAATATTTTTGATATAACTCATGCACATATCTCTGAAATCTGAGCCATTGTCATTTAGTAAGTTTCCCTATTCCTTCCTTGCCAATTCATACCTGATCGTTCTCTTTATTTAGGTGCAGGACCCTAGTTTGAGATTCAACAGCTTCCCTAGAATTCTATCATATTATGGTCATTGTGTTCCCTAAGGGACAAGATTGTTAATTAATCCTGTCTTCTTGTATAATACCTTGTCTAGCTGCCCTGTTCTCTGCTTCATTCCTCAGCAGATGAGTCTAAAGCAAAACAACATGTACACACTTCAGGAAATTTTCTTCGACTATTATTGCTAGTTTGTTTTTTTCCAATCTACATGTAGAGTCACCCATGATTACAGATGTCCCCTTTTGCATTCTCAGATTTCTCATTTAATGCCTTCCCTTATGTCTCCACTACTATTTGGGAACCAAAGGCAACCCCCCAACAACATTTTCTGTGCCTTGGCATGTTTCATCCCCACCTACAGAGATTCCATTTAATGATTTTCCAAGCCAATATCTTTCCTCTCAATTGCATTGTTTAATCCTTTACTAACATTGATACCCCCACCTCCTCTTCTCTTTTTATCTGTCTTTCCGAAAAGTTCAGTTCCCATCCTTGGTCACCCTGCAGCCATGTCTCTGCAATCACCGTTATATCGTAACCATTTCTACCTATATACATCACTAATTAATCTACTTTATTGCGAATGCACCACACATTAAGTCACAGATCCTTTACACTTGTCTTTATCACCTTGTTAGTGATTTTAGCTTTATTCTACACTATGGCACCATTTATTTCTTGCTCCTGTTTTCTCTGGCTTCTGCCTGTTGTTTCTCTCCTTGTTTCTGTCTTCCTGCTCAGGTTCCCATCCTCCCATCATTCTAGTTTAACCCATCCCAAATAGCATTAGGAAACAGGTAAGAATTAAACTGATTATAGTTTCTGGATTAGATTGTGGTGAAGATTGTCAATGAGAGACAGAGAAAATACCTGCAACCATACTTTTATTCACATGTAGCAAGTGAATTCATTCTAGGTTACGGTGCAAGAGCTGGCCATTTAGTTCATTGTGACTGTGCTAACTACTTGACAGAGCTGTCAATTATTCCCACACCTTAGGGTCAATTCGAATTCCAGTAGCTAATTCTGGACTGACCCTAACTTTTTCTTAAAAGCTTTTGGCATAGTCAAATCAAGGCCACACTTACCCAGGAGTCAAAATTGAGATCTCATAGGATCCAATTAACGAAACAAGACAATATTCTATCTTGACCTTCTAGTAATAGCTGAGGTGTAGACTTTAAGGTGGAGGCTGAGTGAATATCCAGGAATTACCTCGCATTGTAGGTCAACCTTCGACAAGTGGACTGCAGTGGTGCAAGAAGGCAGCTCACCACCACCTTCTCAAGGGTAATAATTGCTGGTCCAGCCAGCGATGCCCACAGCCCACAAAATAAAGAAATAAATTAAAACATCTACAACAGATACTCCAGTCCAGGAATCTATGGAGTGGCTCTATACAGAAGCAATTGGAATGAGTCCTGCCGGTCCTGGGATGAGCTTTTCCGATTCAGTAAGCAGCTCCAGGGCGTCCAAAGGAACAGGGCGGTAAAGCATGGAACGGCTCAGTGTCATCACGAGTGCTTACTGAATCGGAAGAGCCCATCCCAGGACTGGCAGAACTCATTCCAAGGTTGGGGGATGAAAGGCCGCAGTCACTTGGGAATAGCGCCTGCATGCATTGTGGCCTTGAAGGTTCCTTTGGGTATGAAGGTCAATAAGAGTTTAGAAGGTTGAGGGGAGAGTTAATAGAAACTTACAAAATAATGCATGGCTTAGAAAGGGTGGACGCTGGGAAGTTGTTTCCGTCAGGCAGGGATACTAGGACCCAGGGGCACTGCCTTAGAAGTAGAGGAGGCCAATTTAGAACAAAAATGAGGAGACATTTCTTCAGCCAGAGCATGGTGGGCCTGTGGAATTCACTGCCATGGAGCACAGTGGAGGCCGGGACATTAAAGGTCTTCAAGGCAGAGACTGATAAATACTTAATCTCGAAAGGAATTAGGGGATACGGGGAGAGTGCGGGTAAGTGGTGTTGAAATGCCCATCAGCCATGATGGGCCAAATGGCCTTACTTCCACTCTTATGTCTTAATATTGAGGACTGGTTCTGCCACACCCTGGAAGGAGGAGACTTTGGGACCAGTTTTGGGCAACTTCAAGGCAGAGATAGACAGACTTTAATCAGTAAAGGAATCAAGGGTTAGAGGGAAAAAGGCAGGAAAGTGGAGCTGAGGATTATCCGATTGGCCATGGTCTACTTTTGCTCCTATGTCTTAGAATCTTCAGTGTTCATGTTAGGAATAGGAGCTGGAATTGCCATTCAGTTCTTTCTGCCAATTAGGAAGGTCTGACCTACTGAGCTATCTCAGCTCTACTTTTACACTTCTAGCATACCAATATTTTATCAAACTTAGCCCTCAGTATTGTTGATGGGTGAGCGTTTTCAGTTCTCTGGACCACAGAATGTCAAAGATTCACAGCCCATCTCAGTGAGGGAGTTCCTTCACATCTCAGTCCTTAATGGCCAATTCCTTGTTCTGTAGTGGACGCTGTCATTCTTCCCTGGAGTACCTCACTGGAAATCAAGACTCACTATCCCAGAGCCATCCCAAAAGTTAACAATATTATTAACATTGCAAAGATTTATCTGTCAGATTGACCCTGGTTAACAGGACACACAGACCAGGTTACTGTACTTAACAAGAATTGTTTATTCCAAATAAATAGATTCCAACTATGAGCTGTTCACATATGACTCTACCTGTTAAAACTCTAACCCCTTTCTGAAACATAGGACCATAGAAAATAGCAGCAGTAGGCCATTCAGCCCACTAAGTTGCTCCATGATTCAATTTGATCATGGCTGATCAGCCCATTTAACACCGACATCTCACTTTCTCCTCATACCCTTTGATCCATTTAGTCCTAAGATTTCCAGAGATACACTGGCAGATTTTTTTAAAAAAGCATTGGTGTTACGGGTGGAGGGGAAAGAAGTGCTGAGGAAGAAGTTCAATGGCACCAGGACCTTGAATTTGATCCTTTTTGTTTCCCAAGTCCTTCGGTTTCCTGATCTTTTCCTTCAGGTTTCATTACTTCTTCACAGGAGGCACAGAGCATCTGGTTCACAAGTTATAAAGTCTCTGATTATCAGTTAGTAGCAATACCTTACAGCAACCTGATGGGAAGAAATAATTGGTTTTCTTTGGTTTCAGCTATTTCCATTGGGGGAAAGAGAGAGCGTCAAGTACCTGCCCCTCCAGAGATCCAAAGCCATCTCACTGCATTGTTCTTTAAGTGTACAAATATTTTATCAAACATTGCCTCCAGTGTCATTGATGAGGAAATAGTTACAGCTCTCTGGGCTGGAGAATCAGAAAGATTCACAGCCCATTAGAGTGAAGAAGTTCCTTCACATCTCAGGAGCCAATCAGAGCTGTCATAAGGCTTTGGCATCCACAACTGATCATAATTCCACAAACCAATCAGCAACCTGTTGCTAGCCAAACTCACTTTGTGGACACACCCCATTTCTGGGCAGTCTCCTCTGATACCTTACTCCATTTCTTACATAGCTGTGTAAACACAACTTGCAATGAGATTCAGTAACTTTCTTGTTAAAATTGCAGCACTTCCTCAGTCCTGTGTTGTGAAGCAGTCCTTTTTCTAATTCAGTTCACAATTGAAACAAAGCAAAATAAAAAAAAGACAACAGCCTTTACCATACTATAAAGGCAAAATGTGGCTCTTACAATATTCTAACGATAATACTGAAGACTTGTGCACCAGACATCCCTAGCCAAGCTCCTCCAGTACAGTCACAACACTGCTGTCTACCCGAGAATGTGAAACATTGCCTCCATATGTCCTAGGTACAAAAAGCTAGGACAAACCCAACCCAGCCAATCTGTTTATCCTTCAATGCCACAAAATGATGGAAGAGATTGTCGACAGAGCTATCAAGCAGCACTTGTTCAGTAATAACCTGCTTACTGCTACTCTGTTTGTGTTGTACCTGATGTCATTATAACTTTGGTCCAAATGTCAACAAAAGAACTGAAAATAGAGTGTCCACCCTTGACATCGAGGTCCCAATTAATTGAATGTGACATCAAGGAGCCCAAGCAAAACTTGAGTCAATGGAAAATAATTTGCTGGTTAGCGTCATACCCGGCACAAAAGAGGTGCTTATTATTTTTGAAGGTCAACTATCTCAGCTCCAGGGCATCGCCACAGGAGGTCATGAGGGTAGTGTCCTTGGCCCAACCATCTTTACCTGCTTCATCAATGACCTTCCTGTTATCATAAGATCATATATAAATATGTAAATTAGCACGCTGAGTTGAAAGGTTTGTTTTCAGATGTTTCGTCACCGTGCTAGGTAACATCATCAGTGAGAGTCTCTGGTGAAGTCCTGGTGGTATGTCCCACCTCTCCATTTATAGGTCTTGGTTTCTTAAGGTGGGTGATGTCATTTCTGGTTCTTTGTTTCAAGGGGAGGTAGATAGGGATTTAAATCGATGTGTTTATTGATGGAGTTCTGGTTAGAATGCCATGCCTCTAAGAATTCTCGTGCATGTCTTTGTTTCACTTGTCCTAGGGTGTGTGCTTCAAAAATCTGAAGCACAAAAGGAACTAGGAGTCTTAGTTCAAGATTCTCTTAAGGTAAATATGCAGCTGGCAGAAAGGAAGGAAGGAAGGAAGGAAGGAAGGAAGGAAGGAAGGAAAATACAATGTAAGCCTTGCTAAATTGCCCATTGTGTCCATGGACATACAGGTTAGGTTGATTAGCCTTGGGAAATGCAGGGTTACAGGGACAGGGTAAGAGATTGTGTGCGGGTGGGCTGCTCTTTCGAGGATTGGTGTGGATTCGATGGGCAGAATGGCCTGATTTCATACTGTTGGGATTCTATGATGTGATTCTGTTTCAGCAATTCAAGATGGTGGCTCAGCAGCACATCTCTAGGGAGATTAGGGACAGGAAGTAAATGCTGTGGCCCAGCCACCAATGCCCACATCCCATGACTAAATATATTTATGTTTTTTAAGCTTCCTTTTAGAGTATGAGTGTGGCTAGCAAGGCATTTATTCCCATTGTTGGATGTCATATGCAGGTTACAATGAGCCAGTGCACAAAACTGCTGCAGTCAATATGGCGACAATCTTCCTCAATGTAATGGCAGCCATGAAAGAGTTATCTTTATTCAAACGGTGAAATGTTTGGTCACGTTTAAGACTGAACATTTTGACTTTGATGGTCATCTCAGCCATGCCCAGCAACAGGTTTACAAAGAGGTCTGCTGAACCTGCCCACAGTCCCCTCCACACCAGACACCCAAAGATCAGGACCGAGGGTGGGGGTGGGGGTGGGGGGGCGTTAAGGTGGAAACAAAACAACAACAAAAGATTGTTCAGAACCTGAACAGGGCCAACAACCAACACACACACGACTTACATACACCAGAAAAACAACAACTGGATAGAGAGCCTGAACTACAAGACTGCAATTCATTTCTCTTTGCTCAGGGACGTTATTATGTACCTCTGGAGTAGGTGGGGCTTGACCTCAGGTCTCCTAGCTCTGAGGCAGGAACGCTATCACTGTACCACAAGAATCTTCACTGAGCTGTATATAACCCTCAACTTTTAAGTGAGTGTCACCTACGCCCAATCAACTCTGGAACCTTGTGGTACAGTGGTAGTGTCCCTACCTCAGAGTTAGGAGGTTTGGGTTTGATTCCCGCCTTCTCCTGTGGTGTGTAATAACATCTCTGAACACGTTGATTAAAAATATCTCAGCGATATTGCTCGGACTCCCTGTAGTGTGGGAAAAGATTTGCTAACCCATGATAGGCCCACAAAAGCAAAATTGGCCAACCTGTACCAGAACACCCAGAATTCCCGATCAGCTCACAAGCTAAATCATACAGCACGCAGGCAAGGCAATACATTTTAAGCTCTCCTGGACATGACAGAGCACCACAGATATTTCAAAGCCCCAAGGGCAGTTTCACAACCCAGCAATACCCAAGCCACACAAAGAGCAGGACAGACAGTCACTAGCAAGGACATGCTCCAGGAACAGGACAATGGAAGCACCTCACCACTTCAGAGGAGACGTTAACACCTACCTGTGAAGATCAATGGAACCATGAACTGTCAGGATGTTGCATTGTGTGAAGGAACAGGACATTCATCCAATATTTGTTTTCCAATTAGCATCCTTGCAACTAAATTACTCCATTTCCAGAAACGTTGTAGTTTCCCATTTCTTATTCAGTGTCATTGTGCAGCATTACTATAAAACTGGTCTCATCCTCAGCTCTGAGAGGAGAAACCTGATCTACCTGTACAGACCGTCAGTTCTGTGTCAGCCTGGTCAATTTCTCTTCCAGCGATATCGCTTGCAATAAACTGTCAATTTCACTTAGAGCTGTGTTTTGTGATCTCTAACCTATTGGGCAAATTTCTCCGACAAGTTGGAAAAACGCGTTTTGAGCCTTGGAAGGACCTGCCAATGTTGACTGAAAGTTGATCGCAGTTCATTTATTTTACTACCCGTATTCCCATCACTCACTTCCTCAACTTTCTTTCTCCCACCCCACCCATGAATGATCAGGTGAGACGCACGAAAGCTGGTTCAGATCAAGCAGCAGTTGGAGCAGGAGCAGTCTGTCCAGGGGGAATTATTGACCTATATGTTGGTCAAGCAGGAGGTGACCCTGGAGGAGATTTACGCAAACACATCAGAGGTGCTGCTGACAGGCGTCGATACAGTAAATCTAATACCACAGCCACCATCACCTCTCTCTGTGGTCAGGGACTGTCTGAGAGAAACCAGAGGTGTGACTCCCCCTCCCTGTCTCTCCAAATTCCAGAGGTGAGGGGGTTACTCGATGAGGTGAGATTGAGCCACCTGGGACTGTAATCACTAGAATTTATAAGAATGAGAGAGTATCTCACAGAAATATATAAAATTATTAAAAGGGATAGACAAGGCAGAGGCAGGCAAGTTGTTTATGCTGGGGCTGAGACTAGGATGAGGGGACATGGCCTCAAGATTAGGGAGAACAGATACAGCACAAAGATGAGGAGGAACTGCTTTTCCTGAAAAGCAGTGAATCTGGAATTGCCGAGGAAGCAGTAGAAGCAGCTTCATTAAATATATTCAAGACATGGTTGGATGAGCTTTTGCGTGTAAAGGTGATCGGGATGATTAGGAGGAGCTGGGACGATGGATAGATCAGCCACGACCTTAATGAATGGCGGAGCAGCCTAGATGGGCCAAATGGCCTCTTCCTGCTTCTATTACCAAGAAACTATGAAATCTGGAAATGCGAGTAGGATTCACAAATCAAGGTCATTCCTTGACAAACTGCTTCTCAGCTCAAGCCCTGAGTACAGGACTCCATATTGAAGATTGTACAAGAGTAAATCTTATTAGGGATAATTAATTGGTAAGCAAATATCCTTTTTATTCATTCATAAGATGTGGGTGTAGGGATTGTGGGTAACCAGGTGGAGTTCAATATGAGTTCCCTGATGGGGGCTGTTAATCTGATCCTATCAGGGAGTCCTGGCTGACAGATACACAGAACAAACTTGATTATCCGAATGAGACGGGCAAGGAGTATTTTGTTCAGATAACTGATTGTTCGGATAACTGATGGTTCGGATAACTGATGGTTCGGATAACAGATCTGATCGTAAACAAAGAAAGCCAAATTGAACATAAAACATAAAAAAGCATGGTTGCACAGTTTTTATTTCATTCAATTAATAAGGTGTGTACAAACACTGGATATTGCTTAAAGATTCATGGTATTTTACAAATAAAATCACTTTTTGTACAAATAAAATTTATTGAGGTGGAGGCCAAATCCTCAAATATTCCTTAAGCACTCTACATATTTTTGGAGGAGATTTGAGGATCTAACGCTGTGCTCTATCAGACAGTTTGTTTCAATCATTTTGATGAGTTTGCTATTTAAACTTTGCATTCTGAAAATTGCAGATTTTTAAATGTTCAGAAGTATCTCGGTATTTTAGTAACAGGAAATAATACTAGAGCACCATTCCAGGCTGCAAGGAGCAAATCGCACAAGTCTGGTTAAACTGAGAAGGAGAAAGTGAGGACTGCAGATGCTGGAAATCAGAGCTGAAAATGTGTTGCTGGAAAAGCGCAGCAGGTCAGGCAGCATCCAAGGAGCAGGAGAATTGACGTTTCGGGCTTGAGCCCTTCTTCAGGAATGAGGAAAGTGTGCCAAGCAGGCTAAAATAAAAGGTAGGGAGGAGGGACTTGGGGGAGGGGCGTTGGAAATGTGATAGGTGGAAGGAGGTTACGGTGAGGGTAATAAGGTGAGGGTGATAGGGTGAGGGTGATAGACCGGAGTGGGGGTGGGGGTGGGGGTGAGGGCAGAGAGGTCAGGAAGAAGATTGCAGGTTAGGAAGGTGGTGCTGGGTTCAAGGGTTGGAACTGAGACAAGATGGGGGGGAGGGGAAATGAGGAAACTGGAGAAATCTGAGTTCATCTCTTGTGGTTGGAGGGTTCCTAGGCGGAAGATGAGGCGCTCTTCCTCCAGCCGACGTGTTGCTATGGTCTGGCGATGGAGGAGTCCAAGGACCTGCATGTCCTTGATGGAGTAACTGAGAAAGACTTGGTAAACTGAGAAGGACTAAACCCTCACCATCACATAAGTAAGGAAATCCCAGCATTAAACAAGGTCTGGAACAGCTTCTACAACAATCACAAGAGCATTTGTCAGTTTCTGCTGAACTCAGTGTCATGATAGAAGGACAGAAGCATTGCCTCGTGCATGTGTTTACTTTCCTTGCCATTTTTTTCATGACTGGCCCCGTAAAGTGATGGGAATAAAGCACTTACTTTTGCAGAGGGCTGTGTAACTAACCCTTATGTAAAAAATATCCAGTCACTGCTGCTTGAGGAGCTTGTGTTTCTTTGTTTTTGACAGCGTTTTCACATGTTCTTCGGTTACAAGTAATCCAAATTCACTTTAATCATTGTAACCAAAGGACGTGAACATCGCACCAATGTTGGCAACTCCTCTTTGAGGAGAAAGTGAGGTCTGCAGATGCTGGAGATCAGAGCTGAAAATGTGTTGCTGGAAAAGCGCAGCAGGTCAGGCAGCATCCAGGGAACAGGAGAATCGACGTTTCGGGCATAAGCCCTTCTTCAGGAATGATTCCTGAAGAAGGGCTTATGCCCGAAACGTCGATTCTCCTGTTCCTTAGATGCTGCCTGACCTGCTGTGCTTTTCCAGCAACACATTTTCAACTCCTCTTTGATGTAACGTCTTTAAGGGACCTTGAGATCTTGTTCGGGTAACCCAAGATTTGGATAATTGATGTTCGGATAACTGAGGTTGTTCTGTAAACAGGAGTGTCAGAGGTTCTGTTCCCTCTGAGAGCTGACCCTGAGGAAGCCAAACCAGTGTCAAGTACTATGCATGTCTAATTAAAGGTTGGGGGGAAACCAGCCTCTGTGGACTTATTCCAGTGGGCATCACTGGTTAGGTCAGCATTTATTGCCCATCACTAATTGCCCAGGGGGCAATTAAGAGGCAAACACATTGGTCTGGGTCTGGAATCACATGTAGGCCAGACCAGGTAAGGATGGCAGTTTCCTTCCCTAAAGGACATTAGTGAACCAGGTGAGTTTTTCTTGATAATCGACAAAGGTCATCATTAGTCTCTTTATTCCAGATTTTTATTGCAATTCAGAATAGTAATTTATTGTCACTTGTATTTATGAAAGTTTATCAATTTCAAACATCACCATCTGCCGAGGTAGGATTCAAACTCAGATCTCCAGAACACTACCTGAGTCCCTGAATTAACAATTCAGAAATAATACGATTCAGCCAAATATAACTTCTCACACTCAGAATCAATTTGTAACATACAAATTAGGAGCTTGTTCTGCCATTCAATATGATCATGACTGGTCAGATCACTCCACATTCCCACTTAACTCTGACAAATGCTCACCCCTTTGTCTAAGAATAATCTGTTCTCCATCTTAAAAATATTCAAAGACTCCTACTTCTGTTGCCTTTTGAGAAAGAGAGTCCCACAGACCCCCTGGGGGGAGAAAATTTATCTTCAGTTCTGTCTCAACTTAGTTTTAAGGAGTTAGCTCTAGTTCTAGATTCTCCCCAGAGTGGAGACATCCTTTTCACATCTGCCCTGTCAAACCACATTCCTATTGGTGAGGTCCCCTTGAGGATTGTCAGGTAAATGTTAAACTACATGGGTTAAAAAGATGCCAATTGATCCAAGTCCTGTCTTAAGTAGCTGCTGTGTGTTGTGGGAAGGGCTCTGTAGTGTAAGATACACTACAGTGTATCAGTAATCCCTGCAAATGGAATTACATATAAACCTTAACTCCTACCATGTGGAAGGGAGATAAAGTGTGCAAGTAGATATAGATGAAGAAAAGTCAAAGTCTTACTCCAGCATGATGTTGCTCAATTGCTGCTCAGGAAAGTTAATGGTCCATCTAGTAAGGCAGTCGTCCAGAATGTCATGCTGGAAAAGCACAGCAGCTCAGGCAGCATCCGAAGAGCAGGAATCAGGCCTCATTCTTGATGAAGGGCTTATGCCCAAAATGTCGATTCTCCAGCCCCTCGGATGCTGCCTGACCTGCTGTGCTTTTCCAGCGCCATACTCCCGATTCTGAACTCCAGCATCAGCAGTCCTCACTTTCTCCCATCTGGTAAGGCAGCCAAACCTTGTGCAAATGAGTCTAAACACGGAAGAACAAAAGAGCTGGGAGTAGGATATTTCGGTCCCATATTCAGTAAGGTCATGGCTGATCTGGACCAAGCATCACCTCCTCCACTTGGACTGCTCCTCCTCGCCCTCAAAAATGTATCTACCTCCTCTTTAAATACATTTGGTGATGCAACAGGACGTCTAACTGGGGAAAGGTCACTACAGAATCCACATCTCCCTGCTATAGGAAGGATGTAGTGAAACCTGAAACGGTTTCAAAAAGATTTACAAGAATATTGCCAGGGTTGGAGGGTTTGAGCTATCGGGAGAGGCTGAATAGGCTGGGGCTATTTTCCCTGGAGCGTTAGAGGCTGAGGGGTGACCTCATAGAGCATTATAAAATTATAAGGGGCATGGATAGGGTGAACAACCAAGGTCTTTTCCCCTTGTTAGTGGATTCCAAAACTGGAGGGCATAGGTTTAAGATGAGGGGGGAAAAATTTAAGGGACTTAAGTGGAAACTTTTTCACGCAGAGGTAAGTGCATGTATACAATGAGCTGTTAGAGGAAGTGGTGGAGGCTGGTACAATTACAGCATTTAAAAGGCATCTGGATGGGTAAATGAACAGGAGCGGTTTAGAGGGATATAGGCCAAGTGCTGGCAAATGGGACTGGATTATTTTAGGATATCTGGTCAGCCTGGATGAGTTGGACCAAAGGGACTCCTCTACATTGGGGAGACTGGACGCCTCCTAGCAGAGCGCTTTAGGGAACATCCCTGGGACAACCGCATCAATCAACCCCACTGCCCTGTGGCCCAACATTTCAACTCCCCCTCCCACTCTGCCAAGGACATGCAGGTCCTGGGCCTCCTTCACCACCCGACGCCTGGAGGAAGAACACCTCATCTTCCGTCTTGGAACACTTCAACCCCAGGGCATCAATGTGAACTTCAACAGTTTCCTCATTGCTCCTCGGATGCTGCCTGAACTGCTGTGCTTTTCCAGCACCACTAATCCAGAATCTGGTTTCCAGCATCTGCATCCCTTGTTTTTACCTTCTGTGCTATACAACTCTATGACTCTAATTTCCAATGTGCTAGAGATGGTGAGATAGTTTGGGGGAGTGTGGGGGCAGTAAATTTATCCAAGTCTCCAATAAAAGAGTCAGTGTCCAATAAATTCACATGAAAGAAAAACTGAATTCACTGTTCTGAGACCTTCCCTCAGAACCACTGAGTGTTTTTAGCATTTTTCTTTTGTTTTTAATTTCAGCTTTCCGACAATTGCGGATTTCTTTGCCCACTAATTTTCCAATGGCTTTTCAGGATGGACAGGGAAGGGGTCGGAAGGGGTCGGAAGGGCCTGCTGCCTTTAGGCTAACTGGTTCTGTTGTGGTTTAAATTCAGACTTCCTTCACATTATCTTGGCGCACATACCTACTGGCCAGGTACCCTGCTATTCAGAGGCTTGTGTATGAAGGGATTGTTCAGAACCTTGGACCCGATGTGACCCCCACGGCTCAGGATCTGTCAAATTACCTCTGGTCTGAGGGCCCCTCAAGGAAACATTGAGGTGAAGTGTTTATCTTGATTTCCTTTTCCCAGTTGGTTTTTGCATGGCTTGTCTTGCTTGTGGCAGAATGTGAGTGGGTTGCAATGCCACGTCCCCTCGTAATGAAGAGAGATTTGACAGCCTGGGGTTTGATTTCCATGGTGCAGAGGAGATTGAGAGGGGACATGATGGAGAGGGACATAGATGGGGCAGGCGGGAAGGAACTTCTTCCCTTACTGGATGGATCAGTGACCAGGAGGGCAGGGCGTAGATTGAAGTTAAGGGGCAGAAGGTATAGAGGGGATGTAAAGAAAATAGTTTTCACCCAGAGGGTATTAGGAAGCTGGAACTCGTTAACTGTAAGGGTGGTTAGGAGTAGAAATCCTCTTAACATTTAGGAAGTATTGAGATGTGCACTTGCAATGGCAAGGCTGCAGGCCAAGAGATGGGAAATGGGATTAAAATAGTTAAGTACTTGATTTTGACTGGCACAGACCTGATGGGCTGATGGGCTGAAGGGCCTTTATCTGTGCTGCAGACCTCTTCCATTCCATGACTATGATGCAGTAATGAAAGACATGCTGCTGAGGGAGATTAAATTGAGACACAACAAGATTAGGGGAGGGTTTGCAAAGATCCCATTGGCTATCTTTGCAGAAGGGCAGGAAAGTTTCCCCGTAAGTGTGTCAAGCATTTGCCCCAAATTACACCACAAATAGCAGATAAAGTGATTATTCTGCCTACTGTTAGACACAGCCAGGAGGGAGACTATGCTTGACAAAAAATACTTCATTGTGAGTGAAGGTACTTTGTGCAACATTATGCGAAAGATGCAGGCAAACACTTCAATCACCTGGAAAGACACATGAAAAACTGGGCATGTTCGCTACATAGTCATTCATTTAACCCTTTCCAAACTGACTTTCTCATCTGTTCCAGATATCCTTCATAAATCTGTTCCGATATGTTATGGCATACCTTTAGAGCAGGTGGGATTTGAACCAATACCTCCAGGCTGTGAGGGAGGAACACTACCACTGGGCCACAAGAGCCCTCTTGCCTGTTCCCCTGGCAGTGGGAGGCAGTTGCAGGGTGTTGATTAGCTCAGTTGGCAGGACAGCTGGTCAGCCTGCGGAGTGACGTGAGCAGCGTGAGTTCAATTCCCACTGCCACCTAAGGTTACATGAAGCTCGCCCTTCACCTTGGAAGTGGTGACCTTTGGGTTAAGCCACCAGTCTTTCTCAAATAACAGAGCAGCTCTATAGTCCAGAAAGACTTTGGCAAGGTCACATTTTCCTTAGTATTAGGAATGTTTCAAAAGTTAGCCCTGGAGGGGGGAGGAAAATCCAAAAGAGATCTGCCCCATTGCTTTGCTTCCCTCAGTGCTATTAGTATCATAAAGTCATACAGCACGGAAACAGACCCTTCGATCCAACTCATCCCTGTTGACCATAATCCCAAACTAAACTATTCCCACCTGCCTGCATTTAGCCCATATCCCTCCAAACATTTCTTATTCACATACCTTTCCAAATGTCTTTTAAACATTGTAACTGTACCCGCATCCACCACATCCTCTGGAAGTTCATTCTATCTGCAAACCACCCTCTATGTGAAAATGTTGTCCCTCAGATCCCTTTAAAATCTTTCTCCTCTCACCTTAAACCTATGCCCCCTAGTTTTGAACTCCCCGACCCGAGGGAAAAGACCTTTGTTATTCACCTTATCCATGCCCCTCATGAATTTATAAACCTCCATAAGGTCACCCCTCAACTTCCTATGAAAAATGTCCCAGCCTATCCAGCCTGTCCTTACACCTCAATCCCTCCAGTCCTGGCAACATCCTGGTAAATATTTTCTGCATCCTCTCCAATTTAATACTATATTTTGTACAGCAGGGTGACCAGATATGAGGTAAATTCCCACATTATTTAGTTGTACTTGGAATCTCTCAAGTGACCCGTGAGCCATTTGCTCTTCTGGGAAAGCTGACAAACGATCCAATCAGTTCTGTGAATCCCCTTGCTGGATGAGCTCACTGGGTGGGGCTCGCTGTTGAAACATGAAGTGTATAAATTGGGAAAGGACAGCACCAATGGAAACCAGCCAAGTGTGTCACAGCCTGTCCCGGGGAACTGGTCGATGTTGAATAACATGGGGGTGGGGGTGGGAGTAGGAGTGGGGGTGGGGGTGGGGAATGGAAGGAGGCTCTGTCAACTGAAAAAACTCCTGTGTGCTTCCCACCACAGACTGTCCCCTGTCCTTCCCGGAAATGGTCGGATCACCCAGGAGGACATGATTGTCGGTGGATACTTTATTCCAAGTGGGGTGAGCCAACCATTTATTCTTTGAATTACTGCTTGTACTGTGGAAATTAATAACTTCCTAAATTTAATCTCTGTTAAAAATAATGTGCGTAAAAGTCTCCGCTCTTATTAAATCATAGTGAGAGAATCTTATTTTGAGGTGGCGCAGTGGCTCAGTGGTTAGCACTGCCACCTCCCAGCGCTAGGGACCTTGGGTTCGATTCCAGCCTCGGGTGACTGTGTTAAATTCACACATTCTCCTTGTGTCTGTGTGGGTTTTCTCCAGAATGTCTGGTTTCCTCCCACAATCCAAAGATGTGCAGGTCAGGTGAATTGACCATGCTAAATTGCCAATAGTGTTCAGGGATGTGTTGCTTAGGTGCATTAGTTAGGATTAAGTGTAGAGTAATAGGGGAATGGATCTAGGTGGAATACTCTTCAGAGGGTCGGTGTGGACTTGTTGGGTCATATGACCTGTTTCCATACTGTAAGGATTCTATGAATAACATGAGGCCACTCAGTCCATCCTATCTGTGCTGGCACATTCAACAAGCAGTTATGTTTAATCCCAAATAACATGTAGACATAGCAAGAGGAGGCTACATAGTCATTTGATCTCCCTCCACTGATCATTTTGTTTTTAAATTCATGTGATTTGGGAATCATTGGCTGGGCCACCATGTTTGTCCATCCCTAATTGTCCAGGAGGAGCTGGTGGTGAGATGACTTCTTGAACCACTGTGCTACAGTTAGACAGTCAATGATTTTGAGAAGGAGTTCCAAGATTTTGACCCAGAGACACTGAAGGTACTGCAATACATTTCCAAGTGCTACAGCGGGATTTGAATTCCATATCCCCAGTGCATTAACCTGGGCATCTACTAATCCAGAGACATCACCATTATAAGACATAAGACAGGCCATAAGACATAGGAGTGGAAGTAAGGCCATTCAGCCCATCAGGTCCACTCCACAAGTTATGTCACCATCTCAATAGCTCAGTCAATATTGCAATCCTCTGAGTATTCTCAGAATTTTTTTGTTTTTGGTACAGAAATTACTATGATCCTTGGGGAGCACAAAACAGTTCAGTGGACCGAACAAAGATTTACGTTGATGAGATGGTTTTAGGGACAGGTAAGAATTAGTGAGTGGCTCGGTAGCGAGTGGTCACAGATATTCAAAATCATTGGCAAAAAAAAACAGAAAGGAGAGATGAGGAGAAGATTCTTCTCTCAAAGCTATCCAGACGCCCACCTGCAAGGGTACAGGCACGCAGAAAATAAAAGATATTGGGAAACCAGCGATTTGTCAGCTCTGGCCCTGTCCACGATCACACTGGGTCACACCCACATGCAACGACTACAAGAAAACGCATGGGACCTCTCTGTGGATTCTACGGCGGTCAAATGTCAGTCTTGCTCCACAGTTGCCAGTGCAACTACAGGGATTGTGACCCTAGTTACTGCTCTCACCACCTCTCACTCACCAACGCCATTGTTTGGGAACCCTTATTGCAGAGAGCTAGTGTGGGCTAGAGTCACATGTAGAATGGAGACAATGAGGTCTCCAGATGCTGGATATCAGAGTTGGGAGTGTGTTATTGGGAAAGCATCATTTCCTGACGTTTCCGGCCCAAAACGTCTATTTTTCTGCTCCTCAGTGCTGCCTAACCTGCTGTGCTTTTCCAGCAACACACTCTCAACTCAGACATAGAATGGTCTGGATGGGATTGGCACATTCCATTCTGTGAAGTCCACGACTGAACCACTTGGGTCTCTATAACAATTCAGCAGTTGATTTAAGGGGAGGGTAAAATCTGCCACCACGCCTGTTACTATTGGTATCAGCGATCATCCTCTATTGAGGGAGCTAGGTTGAGTCAGAACCAAGATTCTGATATAAATGATTCCATTCCTGATCTGCTCCATCCCTGTCTGTGCCCAGTCAAGTGATTTGCTGCTCATTACGCATGAAAGGCAGCCAATTTTGGAGTTCTTAGAAGATAGTAGCAGGAGAAGGCCATTCAGCCCGGTCCACCATTCAACATTAGCTGATCTTCCAGCTCATTCCCCTGTTCTAGCTTTCTTCCCCATACCCTTTGATCCCTTTAGCTCCCAAAGAACTATATCTAACTCCTTCTTGAAAACATTCAATGTTTTGGCCTCAGCCACTTACAGTGGCAGAGGATTCCTTAGTCCTAAATGGCCTGTCCCATATCCTTAGACTGTGACCCTTGGTCATAGGGAACATGGAATTTGTACAGTGTGGAAGCAGGCCATTCAGCCCACATCAACTCTCTGAAAAGCATCCACCCTATCCCCACATTTCTGACAGCCAATCCACCTAACCTACACATTGTTGGACTGTGGAAGGAAACTGGAGCACTCAGAGGAAACCCACACAGACACTGGGAGAACGTGCAACCTCCCAAGGGTGGGATCGAACTGAGGTCCCTGGAGCTGATGGCCACTTGATGCAAGGAAATCCTGTTAGTTTGTGAATCTGCTACAGAACTAAGGGAGCAAACAAAGTAAGAGCTGTAAAGGCTGGAGACAGAGAACCTTGAAGCCAAAGTTAAAAGAGTAATTGGCCAACTCTCATTGTGTTCGGACCAAAGGTAAATGGTAGTGTCATGCGGGATTATAATGCCATCCACTCGATGATTTACCAAACATCGAGAGTCCATTCACTGTGTTGTCAGGATGACAGAAGTTAGATCTGATAAATGCCAACCATTAATTTGTAAACAAACATATGAATAGGTTTAGGGTGAGAGGGGAAAGGTATAAAAGAGACCTAAGGGGCAACTTTTTCATGCACAGGGTGGTACATGTATGGAATGAGCTGCCAGAGGATGTGGTGGAGGCTGGTACAATTGCAACATTGAAGAGGCATTTGGATGGGTATATGAATAGGAAGGGTTTAGAGGGATGTGGGCGGGGTGCTGGCAGGTGGGACTAGATTGGGTTGGGATATCTGGTCGGCATGGACGGGTTGGACCGAAGGCTGTACATCTCTATGACTCTAATTAAGAGCAGTGGTAGGCCATTCAGCCCCTCCAAGCGTGCTCCACTGTTCAATAAGATCATGGTGGATCTGTTTGTGCTTTGAATTACAGATTCCCATCCCGGCCCAAATCACGATCACTTTTGATCATCTTCCCTGAGGAAAATGTATCCACCTCCGCTTTAGAAAAATTCAGTGAACCCCAAGGCCCCATCTCCTTTGAGGCAGAGAGTTCCTAAGTCACACAGCCCTCTGAGAGAGAAGAAGTCCCCTCGTCTCTGTCCTGAAAGGGTGCCCCCCTCACTGTAAAACCATGCCGTCCAGTTCTGGACTCACCTACAAGAGAAGCCACCCTTCCCAGGGCCACCTCATCAAGGCCTTTTTAGATCTTCATCTCTTAATAAGTCACACCTCTTCTAAACTCCAGTAGAAACAAGGAGAAAGTGAGGACTGCAGGTGCTGGCGATAAGAATCGAAGAGTGTGATGCTGGAAAAGCACAGCCGGTCAGGCAGCATCTGAGGAGCAGGAGAATCGACATTTCGGGCATCGGCCCGATTCCTGATGAAGGGCTTATGCCTGAAACAATCGATTCTCCAGATCCACAGCTGTTGTCTGACTTGCTGTGCTTTTACAGCACCACACTCTTCCACTCCAGTACAAACAAACCCACTCTTTCCTCTCAAGACGATCCTCCCATTGCGGGTCTCAATGTAGTAAACCTCCCCTGAAACACCTCCAATGCATTTCCATCCTTCCTGAAACATTAGACCAACTCTGCACATAGAATTCAAAAGACACCCTGTATAACATCCTTACTTTTATGTTTCATTCCTCTTCCGATAAATCTATCACATTCCAATAGCCTTTTTAATCATTTGCTGTATCTGCATGGTTACTGTTTCTGATTTGTGCACCAGGACATTAGGATTTTCTGTGTCCTTTTGTGTGGACCTTGCATGTATTTATTCAAAATGTTTGGTCATGAAAAGGTTAGATTTTTTTTACATGCCTGTCATGATTTAACTAAAGAAGTTCATGAAGAAGTGAGTTTGGAAGTGTCAGGGGGGTCTGATGAATTGGATAATTGGCCTGTCAGTGGAGTGTAACCCTTCAAACCAACACAAGTTGTTTCTGAAACCAATTCCAACCCGAGTCAGAGTCAGGGACAAATTGTTTCGGCCCAAAACATTGACCTTCCCTATTAACTCCGAGTCAGAATCAGGCAGACATATCTAATGAAAGGAGAAAGCCATCCTTAGTCAAGAAAGGATTTCATAGAATCCCTCCAGTGTGGCAGCAGACTATTCAGCCCATCAAGTCCACGCTGACTCTCCAAATACCATCCCACCTGGACCCATCCCTGTTACTCTGTCCCTGCAACCCTGCATCTTCCATGGCTGACCCACCTAGTCTACACATCCCTGGACGGTATGGGAAATTTAGTATATGTGGAGGCAATGGGTCTAGTGGTATTATTGCTGGACAGTTAATCCAGAGACATGGATAATGTTCTGGGGACACGGGTTCGAATCCTACCATGGCAGATGGTGGAATTTGAATTCATCAAAAAAATCTGGAATGAAGAATCTAATGATGACCATGAATCCATTGTCAATTGCTGGAAAAACGCATCTGGTTCACTAATGTCCTTCAGGGAAGGAAACTGCCATCCTTATCTGGTCTGGCCTACATGTGACTCCAGCCTCTCAGCCATGTGGTTGACTCTTAACTGCCCTCTGGGCAATTAGGGATGGGCAATAAATGCTGGTCAAACCAGTGACATCCTCATCCCATGAATGAATTAAAAACAAAAAAAAATTAGCATGGCCAATCCACCTAACCTGCACATTGTTGGACTGTTGGAGGAAATTCACACAGACAGAGGGAGAATGTGTGAACTCAGCACAGACAGTCACCTGAGGCTGGAATTGAATCTGAGTCTCTAGCGCTGTGAGGTAGTGGCGCCAACCACTGGGCCACCATGCTGCCCCATGCCTCAATCTGAGGCCATTGACAGGAACAGGTCAGACTCCTTCCTCAAATTCTGAAACTCTGAAGTAAGGAGGAAGGTAATCTCTGAAGCATTACAAGCCAGTGGTCAAATCAGATTTGTAAAGAAATGGAAAACAAAAGATGTCTACGATTTGTTGAGCAGTTTGAACATTGTCATTCTGCAGGAAAGAATGGAGTAGCACCCTACTGTAACTATTTTTAAAATATATATAGATGCTAGAATAAACTGCATGGAGTTTGTCGCTGAATCTCCTTATGGTATATGTTTTATAGTCCATCCTGCAAGGATTTCACAGAAGGATTGTCACTGAACCCCGTGCCCTGTGGGGAAGCCAGCCTAATAATTGCTTCTGTGTTATCTCATTTTGCTTCTCTGCTTTCCTGTCCAGACTCTGCTTGCCCTCTGCCACTACAGTACATCTCACAACAACGAGGTTTTTGAAAAGCCCAGAGAGCTTCAGCCTCACCGCTGGCTGCGGAAGACTGACACGAATCGCGTGGATAACTTCGGAACAATCCCGTTCGGTTACGGGGTGCGGAGCTGTGTGGGGCGGAGGATCGCGGAGTTGGAGATACACCTAGTACTTATACAGGCAGGCCTTGCCGTTCCTCAGGTGGGCATGAAAGGGGTTCTGATATTGGGGGAACCCTTAGCTCCCAAAGCCAGGAGCGAATGTGCTGTTTTCACGTGAGGATGTGGTTTCTACATTGATAGGTAATGAGTTTTCAGAAATTAGCAGCGGATTCTGAATTTCACTGTTGAGACACATAAAACAAACATTCATAAGCAATAACAATTCCAGGCCATCACTAAACTGAAAACTAGGTACACAATAATGAAAGATTCAGAATTAGAAACATTTTAACATAAAATAGTTACAGGATTTTACAAAATGCTGATCTCCTTAAATTACTGAAGAAAAATTAAAGGTTCACAGCACTTTGTGTTTTATATTAATGTCCATACATTACATGTTATTAGGTTGAATTAATTAAATTCTCAATCATTTATACACTATTTCAGTTTTATACATTGAGGGAATAGGTCATCTCATAGATGATTCGTATATGCCCCCAACCCAACATGGCCTGTCTCTTTAGGCTTTCCCAGTCCCGAGTGACCAGTTTAAATTGTGAAAACTGGATGGCATGGGCAAGTTGGGCCGAAGGGCCTGTTTCCATGCTGTAGACCTCTATGACACTACAACTCCTATTACCTTGCAAGGTCTGAGCGCTCCTCCAGTTCTTGCCTCCATTCTCCAATTCCATTGCTTCTCCATTGGAGCCTGTGCTTTCCACCTAGACCCCTAGCCCATCCCTCCCCTGAACTGACTAGATTTGGAGAACACATTTGAAAACAAAAGGGGTCTCCCATTTAAGATGGAGAGGAGGAGAACTGACCCCCCCAAACCAACCTTTCTCTCCCTCGACTGCCCTGCCTCTCCTCTGAACTGACCTGTCCCTTTTCCTTTTAAGTCACTCAGAACGTACCTCTTTGACCACGTTTTGGTCACCAATCCTAGTGTTTCCCACCCCTCCCCCCTTCATAACTTTACACCCCCATGTCATTCTTTGATGCGTTACTTCCTGAAGGTGCTGCGCAAATGCAAGCTGTTGTTGTTGTGGGTTGGGAGGGCTGCCATTTACTTTGTTTCCCCTTTGTAGTGACCATATTAACCTCCACTCTCTCCAACTCCTGCAAGCATTTGAGGTCCACTTGGCTCCCAACACCAGAACAGTTTCTGCCAAAATCCAAGGCCTGCTGGGTCCAGGGAAGCCTATCAACCTCAAGTTTGTGGACAGGAAGTACCGCGGGGCTAGGGGCTAGGGGCTAGGGGCTAGGGGCGAGGGGCTAGGGGCTAGGGGCGAGGGGCAAGGGAGGCATAAAGTGGATTCCTCGGGAACTGACTGCAAGTGTTTCTGCCAACGAATTTCACTTAATCTGCAGCAACGAGGCTTTCAGGACATCTAGATAAACAGCGACAGGCGATGAAGAAACACGATGAAGGCTTTGACTCAACTCAAATCTAACTGTGTGCACAGAGCAGATCGTTCAACCCTGCATTGATACCAAAGGTCGCCCTCTGTTGGAAATGCCTGGATGGGGAAGTTAAAAATCACACAACACTAGGTTATAGTCCAACAAGTTTAACTGGAAACACACTAGCTTTCGGAGCATCGCTCCTTCCATCAGGTGGTAGGATGATAGAGCGTCGCTCCGAAAGCTAGTGTGCTTCCAATTAAACCTGTTGGACTATAACCTGTTGTGTGATTTTTAACTTTGTATACCCCAGTCCAACACCGACATCTCCAAACCATGACTGGATGGGGAATATTTCATTGGTAACCACTTGGGAAAGTTTTAAGATGACAGATTGTCATGTCACACCACCCATCCTTACCATTTCCCCAGACATTTTTCTGCACCACCACTCCTCCCACCCCAAACAACTCCCAGCCCCCACACCCGACAATTTCTCAATACCTTCACCATCTGCCCTGCATGTGTTTAGGGGCCATTTTCTCTCAAAGTCACAAAGGTCATGCCTGGCTAACTCAGCAAACCAGGAATGCCAGGCGCAAGGAGTGGTCCCTTGAAGACGGACAACAGCATAGCGATGTTAAAGGGGCCATGTCTTGCAGGGATCGGATCACACTCAGCAAAAGAGCATTGGAGTGAAGGGGGTGGGGGGAATTTGCTGCTAGAACCTGCTTTTAAGTTTACAGTCGCCCCCTACATGTGAACTTACAAAGTGCAGCAATCGCAAACAGTGTATCTAAGTATTTAAGAATGTTAATGCCACTGTCGTCTAAATCAGGAGGGTGAAGCACACACACTCTTCAGATTCAGTACTGTTGAAAGCCAATTTAATTCTGGATATTTCAATCCACTACAGGTTGTTCTGGTACAACGCCACAGTTGTGTTTGTCTGCAACCTCGCGCTATAGAAAGTCGCGCTATGGAAAACCACAGTAGAAATAGCGCTGTCGAAGATCATGCTGTGGAAGACCCACTACACCCATTAGCAGAAACGTGGCGTTATGCGAACAATGTCCACAATTCATCAATCGCATTATAGTCAATTCGTGCTGATGAAACGAGCGTTATAGAAGAACTACCCTGTATTTCAAACTCACATTAAGTTGGAGGGAACTTTTCGAAATTTGGAGTTCAAAAATTCATATAAATTGGGTGGGGGTGGTAACGTTTTCAAATCCAAGGATATGACTTAAAAGTTATGTTTTTGAAACATTGATAGTTTGTTTATAAATATCATGTGTGATTTTTAAAAAAAATTTCTAACAGGTTATTTGATTACTCATTAGAGCAGACCCTAGTGATCTCTACTCACATGTTCTCTCTAATTAATATACTTCCAATGTTCATTCCAAACTAAGGCTGATTAACATATCTATAAGGAAAAAAAGCAGGTTCCCTGTCTGTAGATTTGCAAATTATGTAGTTTCCCTCTTCGGAGAGTGGAACTCTGTGCATTGATTCCCTGGTTGATTTACACACAGATGTACGAATTAGGAGCAGGACGGTCCATTAGCTTGCACTGCCATTCAAGAAGGTCAAAACTGGCTAGATTTTAGTCTCAGATCTTCATTCACATTTCGTTCTCCAGTGATTCCTTTGTTAGTCAAAAATCTGTCTACATTTGCCTTAAAATTGTTCAGTGACTTTGTCTCCACCAATGTCTGAAACAGACAGTTCTTCTAATGGCACTCAGACTAAGAATTCCTCATCTTCAGTTTAAATATCTGATCCCTTATTCTTAAATGATGCCCTGGCCATAGACTCTCCCACAAGGGACAATGACCTCTCTGTATCTACACTGTCAAGTCCCCTCAGGATTTAATATGTCTCAGTAAGATGACTTCTCAATAGCTACAGGCCCACACTATAAAAATGATACAGCACAGAAGGGGTTACTTGGCTCATCTCATCCATGCTGACCCAAAGACTCCCTTTCTAATCCCGTTTTCCTCCACATGGCCAGTAGCCCTGTAGCTTACAGAACTTAAGGGGCAGATCCAGTTACATGCGGTCCAACATTTCCTCAAATCTCCCCCGCTATTCCATGTATCAAACAAGTGAACCTTCTCTGAATTGCTTCTAATTCCTTTATGTCCTTACATAATGAGAAACCAAAACAGTCTGCAGTACTCCGGACGTGGGCTCCACCATGCTGTCTAGAACTGCAGAAAAACATCCACATTATAACACACCATTCTCAGAGGGCAAAGTCTCAGAATAAAGGGGCACCAATTTAAGACTGAGATGAGGAGGAAATTCCTCTCTGAGAGTTGAGAGTCTTTGGAACTCTTTGCCACAGAGAGCTGTGGGGGAACGGAGTCCTTGTGTATATTTAAGATAGAGATAAATAGATTCTTGATCGGTCACGGAATCAAGGGTTCTAGGGAAGATTCAGTAAAAGGACATGAGAAATGTTGGATCAGTCGTGATCCTGTTGAATAACGTATCAGGCTTGAGGGGCCGAATGGCCCACTCCTGTTCCTATTTCTCATGGTTTTATTCCCCTTGCAGTAAACATCATTCAATTTGCCTTCCTAATCATTTGCTGCAGCTGCATTCTAATGTATATCAGGACACTCAGATTCCCCAGTGTCTGAAGAGCTCTTCAATCTCTCAGCATTTAAATAAAAACACTGCTTTTCTGTTCTTGCTGCGAAGCTGGACAAATTTACATTATACTCCATCTACCAAATCTTTAGCCATTTACAGAAACGATTTATATTACTTTGCAGATTCCGTATGCACTTTTTTCAACATTTTGCTGTAGCACAGTGACAAAGGCAGAGTAGTAAATCGAACTCCAGGCTAATGTTCTGGTAAAACAGGGAGATGACATTATCACTGGACTGTTATAGAGTCACAGAGATGTACAGCACAGAAACAGACCTTTCGGTCCAAGTCGACCAGATATCCTAACCTAATCCCGTCCCATTTGCCAGCACTTGGCCTATATCCCTCCAAACCCTTCCAATTCATGTACTCATCCAGATGCCTTTTAAATGTTGTAATTATACCAGCCTCCACCACTTCCTCTGGCAGCTCATTCCATACACGCACCACCATCCACATGAAAAAGTAGCCCCTTGGGTCCCTTTTAAATCTTTCCACTTTCACCCTAAACCTATGCCCTCTAGTTCTGGACTCCCCCACCCCAGGGAAAAGCCTTTGTCTATTTACCCTATTAATGCCCTCATGTTTTTAATAACCTCTATAAGGTTTATAAGCTCAGTCCAAAGACCCTGGTAATGTCCTGGAGACTTGGGTTTGAATCTCCCATGGCCAATAGTGGAATTTGAATAATTAAAATCTGAAATTAAGAATCTAATGTTGACCATGAATCCATTGTCAGGAAAACCCACCTGATTCACTAATATCCTTTAGTGAAGAAAATCTGCCATCCTTAACTGGTCTAACTTACGTATGACTCCAGACCCACAGCAATGTGATTGACTCTTAATGGTCCTCAGCGCAATTAGGGATGAGCAATAAATGCTGGTTGAGCTAGTGATAATTAATTCTTTTTAAAAATGGGATCAAATCCCACCATAGCAGATGGTGAGATTTGAATTCAATATAGAATAAATTACTCACCAATAAATGGTGACCATATTATGATCATCAATTGTCATTAAAAACTCAGTTCCTTCATTCATGTTCCTCAGGGTCGAAAATCTTCCATCTCTGCCAAATCTGGCCTAGAGCCTAGACCCACAGCAATATGGAAACTAGAAGGAGGCCATTCAGCCCTCAGACCTGCTGCGACATTCAATATGGGGTCACAGCTGATCGAATTTCGCCTCAAATCCACTCTCACGAATTAATCTCACATCAATGTCATTATCCAGCTTTCCCCACACACCCCTTGATGTATTTAAAATCTGAATGTTTGTCAGTCTCTTGTGATTGGTCTTTGTTACAGACCAGACCAACCCACCCCCCAAATATATTTAGAAGATAGCCTAGGCCCCAACTTCTAATTTTTAATGGCAAACTAAAATTATAAGGGAGTTAGTCAAGCACTTGGTGTGTTCCGGATACAAAACGATTGGATAAAGTACAGGCTTGAAGCAAAACACACTCTCTTCTTACACTACAGTTAAAATACAAACAAAAGAAAGAAGAATTGGAATAACTCTATTGGAAAACTGCCCGGCCATGTTAGAATTTTATAGGTTTCTATAAGATGCCTCCACATTTTCCTAAACTCCTATGAATATAGATCTAACTGAAGCAATGTCTCTTCATAACTCCTGCCATCCCAGAGATTTGATCATAAAACACAGAATAGTGCGGAACAGGAACAGATCCTTCAGCCCAACAGCCATGAAAGAAGAAAGGGAGAAAGAAAGAAGAAAGGGAGAGAGAAAGAAGAATGAAAAAAGAGGCAAGTTTCTTATCTGAGCAAACAGAGAAGAGAGAGAGAGAGAGAAGAGAGAGAAAAAGAGAAAGGGAGAGAGAATTTGAACTTCAGAAGTTGCGAGTTAGTCAGGAAAGGTCAAGTTAACAGGATGGAGATGAAGAGAGAAGGTAATGATATGTACAAATGTGTTAAAGCATTGCCACATTGTGACGCAAAAGATGTCAAAGCCTTCTTTATTTCATTTGAAACATTGGCTAGGCAGATGAAGAGCACTTGTGGGTGATGCTAGTTCAGATGAAGCTGGTATGCAGAGCTAGTGAGGTATTTGCCATGCTGTCAGATGAGGGGGTCTAGAGATTATGCAGATGTTAAACAGGCTATTTTGAGTGCTTATGAATTGGTACCAGAAGTATAGACAGCGGTTCAGAACATAAAGAAGGAACCAGGTCAGACTTATGTTGAGTTCGAAAGAATTAAACAGAGTCATTTAGATAGATGGGTGCGGGCCTTAAAATAGATAAGACCTATGAGGCTCTAAGAGAGATTGTTCTGCTGGAGGAGTTTAAAAACTTACTTCCAGATATTATTAGAATTTATGTGGATGAACAGAAAGTTCAAGCAGTGAGAAGAGCAGCAAAGATGGCAGATGAATATGCATTGGTGCATTTGGCAAAACCTCGCTTCCGGCGAGGGATAGAAATTGGGAGAATACAAAACGAGTAGAGCACACTGGTAATTGTTTACCACAGGTGAAAAAAGAAGCCCAACAGAGTGGAATGGAGGTGAAAGAAATCAGGTATTTTCACTGTAATAGAGTGGGACCCAGAACTGCACAAACTGTGCAGTCTATCTGAATGATGTAGTGATCTTTAGTGAGTCATGAAAAGATCACATGGTACAGTTGGCAGAGCTCTTTGAACGATTAAAAGAATCATAATTGGTAATAAACTTAAAGAAAACAGAACTCACAAAAGCAGAGGTGACATTCTTGGGACATAACATTGGTCATGGAAGGTTGACCCCAAGGAATGCAAAGACAAAGGCCATCAAAGAATATCTATAACTATCCTCGAAGAAAGAAGTGCTTTGATTTTTGGAACTAAGTGGATTCTACCAGACATTTGTTCCAAATTTCAACAGCGGCGTGACACCACTAATAGATTTACTATAGAACACAAAATTTTGGTGGATAGAACAATGCCAGGAGGCATTTGAGAATTTAAAAGCAGTATTAATTACTGCACCAGTTTTAGCGACACCAAATGTTTTGAAACTTCCAAGTTGCAATCGATGCCAGCGATATAGGAGTTGGAGCTTTTCTGCTACAGGAAGAGGATGATGGAATTGAATTTCCTATTGGCTACTTTTCAAAGAAACTCGACACCCACCAGAGAAAATACCCTACCATCGAAAAGGAATAACTGAGTTTGGTACTGGCTGTGCAACATTTTAATGTTTATGTGACGAACAATGTGTCGGAGACAGTTGTGTACACGGATCACAATCCTCTTACATTCTTGGAATGATTTAAAAACAAGAATATGAGACTTTTTCATTGGAGTCTTTAGTTACACACTTTTAATTTACAAATTGTACATGTTGCGGGTTGTAAAAATGTGTTAGCAGACGCGTTATTGCGGATTTAAAGGATAAAAGATAGATAAGATTGAACAGATTCCAATGTTATACATATATATATATATATATATCTGTGCAGAAATTAAAATGAACTTAGATTAATGTCCTATGTATTTCATTGTAATGGGATTAAGAATTGGAAAAGAATGAAACAATCTTTTCATTATGACAGTTCATCTTTTCCTTAATTGGGGAGGTGTTATGAAGTTGAAGGCATGTACTGTACCTTCATGAGAGAGTGAATGGCTGGATAATTGAAAATATGTAACATTTGGCTGTGAAATAGATACCTGGGGTGGTTGCTGTTTTGACAACAATTCGAATTTAACTAATCAATTTAAATTATGCCCCAGGATACTAAAACCCAAATTAGTTTGAATTTATTGTTTTACCAACATTAAACCAATGAGACAATCCAATGTTGGGAGTATAAAAAACAGGTCATCAAGAAAGATGGTCATTGAGAAACACTCCTGGTACTTGGGATTTAGATGTTGTGGCCATTTCAGAGACATAGCTAGAAGAGGGACAGGAATGGTTGTTGCAGATTCTGGGATTTAGATGTTTCAGCAGAGAAGATGGTAAAAGATGGGGGGAGGGGAAGGTGGTTGCATTGTTAATCAAGGTAGTATTACAGCAGCTGAGAGAACATTTGAGGACTCAGCCGCTGAGGTAGTTTGGGCTGAGGTTAGAAACAGGTAAAGAGAGGTCACCCTGTTGGGAGTTTTCTATAGGCCTTTGAATTGTTCCAGGGGTGTAGAGGAAAGGATAGCAAAGATGATTCCCAATAGAACTGAGAGTAACAGGGTAGTTGTTCTGGTGGACTTTAACTTCCCCAATATTGACCGGGAATACTATAGTTCAAGTAGTTTAGATGGGTCAGTTTTTGTTCAATGTGTGCAGGAGGGTTTTCTGACACGGTATGTAGACAGGCCAACAGGGGACGATGGCATATTGGTACTGGGGAATGAATCCAACCAGGAATTAGATTTGGAGGTAGGTGAGCACTTTGGCGATAGTGACCAGAATTTGGTTATGTTTACAATAGCAATGGGCAGGGATAGGTATATATCGCAGGGAAAGAGGTATAACTAGGGGAAAGGCAATTATGATGCGAGTAGGCAAAATTTAGGATGCATAGGATGAGTAAGGAAACTGCAGATGGACACAGTTGAAATATCAAGGTCATTCAAGGAACAGCTACTGTGAGTCCTTGATAAGTATATCGAGAGGAACCTTGATTATCCGAATACCAATTATCCGAAAATCAGATTATCTGAAGGAGATCTCGAGGTCCCGACAGAAACATTACATCAAAGACGTGTTTCCAACAGTGATCACGTCTTTTATTTATAGTGATTAAATAGGCACCGTCTCCAAATGACTGACATCTCGCCATATCTCTCTCCCCACACTTTCCCTGGAATTCTACAGAGGGGTGTACCCTAAAACCCCCTTCCCCAGATAACCTCTCCAACATTGTCCTGTACAGGGAAGTGGTAGAGCCTCTCACAAAGCCTCAGTCAAATGTGTGTGTGGCTGTGTGTGTGTGCTATTTGGAGACTTACCCCACAAAGGCAGCTGCAGAAGTCTTGTTGTTGGTGTATAGTCTGGCTGCCCCAGAGAGGGGGCAGGGATCGATGGGGTTGGGGAGTGGGGTTGGTATTGGATGAGGTTGGGGGAATGGGGCAGGGGGCGGTGTTGGACAGGGATGGGAGGGTGGGCAGGGGGCGGAGTTGGACAGGTCGTTGTTGGACGGGGTCTGGGGGTGGGGGGGCCGGAGTTGGATGAGGGCAGGGTCTCACTCGCTGTAAACTGCTGCAGTCTCCTGAACTATTGATTATCCAAACAAAATAGTGCCCGCCAATCTTGTTTGGATAATCGAGGTTCCCCTGTACCTATCAGGCAGGGAGGTAGTTGTCGAGAGAGGGAGCCATGGTTTATTAAAGAAGTTGAAACTCTTATCAAGAGGAAGAAGGCGGCTTATGGGAGGATGAGGCATGAAGGCTCAGTTAGGGGGCTTGAGACTTATAAGTTAGCCAGAAAAGATCCAAGAGAGACTTAAGAAGAGCCAGGAAGGGGACATGAGAAGTTGTTGGCGGATAGGATCAAGGAAAACCCTAAGGCCTTCCAACGGTATATCAGGAACAAAGGAATGACTAGAGTAAGATTAGGGCCAATCAAAGATTGTAGTGGAAAGTTGCGTGTAGAATCTAAGGACATGGGGAAGTGCTTATTGAATACTTTTTGTCATTATTCACATTGGAACAGGGCAATGTTAGTGAGAATACGGAGATACAGGCTACTAGATTAGATGGGATTGAGATTGACAAAGAGGAGGTTTTAGTAATATTGGAAGATCTGAAAATACGTAAGACCCCTGGGCCGGATGGGATTTATCCTCGGATTCTCTGGGAAGCCAGGGAGGAAATTGCAGAGCCTTTGGTTTCAATCTTTATGTCATCATTGTCAACAGGAATAGTGCCAGAAGACTGAAGGATAGCAAATGTTGTTCCCTTGTTTAAGGAGGAGAGTGGGGACAACCCTGGTAATTATAGGACAGTGAGCCTTACTTCGGTTGTGGGTCAGGTGTTGGAAAAGGTTATAAGAGATAGGATTTATAATCATCTGGAAAGGAGTAAGATGATTAGGGATAGTCAACACGGTTTTGTCAAGGGTAGGTCATGCCTCATTAACCTTAGAGTTCTTCGAGAAGGTGACAAAACAGGTGGATGAAGGTAAAGCAGTTGATATGGTGTATATGCACTTCAGTAAGGTGTTTGATAAGGTTCCACATGTTAGGCTATTGAACAAAATGCAGAGTTTCGGGATTGAAGGTGATTTAGCGGTTTGGATCAGAAATTGGCTCGCTGAAAGAAGACGGAGGGTGATGGTTGATGAAAGTGTTCATCCTGGAGCTCAGTGGTGTGCCACAAGGATCTGTTTTGGGACCAGTACTGTTAGTCATTTTTATAAATGGTCTGGAGATGGGCATGGAAGAATGGGTTAGTAAGGTCGGCAGAGTTGTGGATAGTGCCGAAGGATGTTGTGGGTTACAGAAGGACACAGATAAGATGCAGAGCTGGGCTGAGAAGTGGCAAATGGAGTTTAATGCAGAAAAGTATGAGGGAGTTCAATTCGGAAGAAATAACAGGAATGCAGAGTAGTGGGCTAATTGGAAAATTCCTGGCAGTGTAGATGAACAAAGAGATCTCGGTGTCCAGGTGCATAAATCCATGAAAGTTGCCACCCAGGTTGATAGGATTGTTAAGAAGGGCACATGGTGTGTTGGCATTTATTGGCAGGGGGATTGAGTTTTGGAGCCATGAGGTCATGCTTCAGCTGTACAAGACACTGGTGCGGCCACACTTGGAGTATTGCGTGCAGTTCTGGTCACCGCATTACAGGAAGGATGCGGAAGCTTTGGAAAGGGTTCAGAGGATTTACTAGGATATTGCCTGGTGTGGAAGGGAGGTCTTACAAGGAAAGGCTGCGGGAATGGAGGTTGTTTCCGTTAGAGAGAAGAAGGTTGAGAAGTGATTTAATTGAGACACATAAGATAATCAGAGGGTTGGGTAGGGTGGACAGGGAGAGCCTTTTTCCTCGGATGGTGAAGGCTAACATGAGGGGACATCGCTTTAAATTGAGGGGTGATAGATTTAGGAAGATATCAGGGGTAGTTTCTTCGCTCAGAGAGTAGTAAGGGTGTGGAACGGCCTGCCTGCAACTTGCCAACATTAAGGACATTTAACTGGGCATTGGACATACATATGGATAATAATGGAATGGTGAAGGTTAGATGGGCATCAGATTACTGTCAAGGTCAGTGTAACATCAAGGGTCAAAGGCACTGTACTGCGCTGTAACATTCTATGTTCTATGTACCTTTTCACAAGAAACATCTTCACAGTAAAAAAGACAGAAGACAAACCAGGGAGACCTCGGCCGAAAGAAGAAAGACACGGGAGACCTCAGCCGCTGTATGGTTTGGAAATTACGTTGGTGTAATTTTGATGCGTGTTTTTTTTATCGGAACAGTATATTGTTATAGATTTGGAGGCAGGTAATAAGCGGTTAAGAGAAAGGAGGGCTTAGAGTTGTGAATAGTTGTTGTTTAGTGTTCACTTTTAGAGTTAAAGAATAAGTTGATATTATTGTCTTTAAACAGTGGAATTTGGGAGTTCCCTGTCACTCACACTTTAACAGGTTAGAAGGCGAGGTGAGCTTCTCTGGGTGCTTGGCTTAATTAACAGAAGGGTTCAGCCCCATGTCCTAACAGTGAGCAGTGTGACAGGGAACATGGTCTTTCAGGCAGTCGCTCCATCACTTCCTGTCGATGAACTGCAAGTTGATGGGACTTCCAGGACAAAGCAGAGTCCTCGTCTTCGCCATCACCACTTTCCCTGAAGGGTCTGGCCTGACTTCGAAGTGTTTGATTAACTAAAGTAGGGATGAGAAGGAAAAAAAAATGAGAAGGTTCGGAACAGGAACTGAGGTCAGGTGCTGACGAAGCTTCAATGAAGGAAAGGAATGCTACACTAACCTTTGAAAATCACAGTGTGACATTTAGTGCATTAATCTACTCCACTAATCTTTCCACAGTTTGAGGTAGAGTTCTTGTACAAACTCTTCAAACCTTTCCCCGACATACTCAGTGCCGGTACTGAGGGAGTGCTGCATTGTTAGTTACCACCTTTTCAATGAGTTGTTAAACTCAGGCCAAAACCTCCACCATCACCACTACCCTCTTAATTAGACCACGTAGGTCCTGAGGCAGATGGGGGAGGTCTCCTTGATGTACCAACTGATGTTCATCCCTCAATCAACATCAATGGGAAAGAAAGATAATCTGGTCATTACCACATTGTTGGTAATGGGAGCTTGCTGCGTGGCTTTCACAGATTACAGCAGTGACTACACATATAAGTATTTCACTGGTCATTAGACTCGACCTTTGAGCTCATGAATATCACCATGAAAATGCAAATAGTTCTTTAAAAAGTGAAGTGCTATGGATGCTGAAAATGTGAAGTGTTAGAGAAACTCATCAGGTCTGGCAGCTCTGTGGAGACAGAAACAGAATTAACATCTCACATCTGCTTCACTTCTGACAAACTGTGTAGGTGTGTGTAAGTCTGCATGTAGGTAGAAGTGGGTATTGCAGACGCTGGAGATTAGAGTCAAGATTAGAGTGGTGCTGGAAAAGCACAGCAGGTCTGGCAGCATCCGAGGAGCAGGAAAATCAACATTTCAGGCAAAAGTCCTTGATCAGAAACATGTGTGCATGTATCTGTAACTCTGTGTGCAAGTCTGTATGCCTATGTGTGAGATTATGCATGTGTGTGTATGTGAGTCTGTTATGTCTGTGTTTGAGACTATGCATGTGTCTGTATGCCTTTGTATGAGACTGGGTTTGAGTCTGAGACTGTTTGTCTGTATGTTGTGTGTGTATCTGTGACTATTATGCACCAGTATGTTTGTGTAAGTGTTTGTGAGGCACTGTGTGCATATGTTTGTGTCTCTGCATGTCTATGTGCGCACTGTGCATGTGTGTGAATCTGTGTGTTTCTGTACATTCATGTGAGTGTGTGCATCTCTATATGAGCACGTGAAGCTTTCACAGGGAGAGAGATTTCACAATTCTCCTGCTGTTTGTGTGACCTCCCTCCATGAGCAGTTTAGCTCCAGTTTTGTGGTTCTGTTTCTTGTTGTGAATCCCATCCTCTCTCCTGCAGTAGAGAAAGCAGCCTTTTCCCTAACAATCCCAACAACTCCTTTTAAACATCCTAAACACCTCACCTCTCAACCTTCTTACAACAAGGAAGTGGAATATGCATCACAAGCAGCCCCTTTGTTATGAAGATGGGGGTGTACAGTATCTTTAAGAGAGTTAGAAGCTAGCACAGCAGTGTTCTCAATAAGTTAACAATGTAACACTTAGTCGAAAGCTAGATTAGCTGGGTTGCCTGGAAATAACGAAACAAATTCAAATTAGGCCAATGAGTTTAAATTTGGTATATTGACAATCTTAAAAGCCAATGATACAATCCGATGTTTTGGGGGTAGAAGACTAGTGAAAATTGAACAATTAAGAGGAGAACTGCCAAACCGCCAGCATGTAAAGACTGCTCAAAAAATAGCTCTCTTAAAGATACCTTTATCGATCAGTAACCTGTGAAGCAGAATCCCTAAGGAGAAGAAAAGAAGACAGGAATATAGAGAAGAACCGAAAGCTGCCTGGTTTTGAGATAAGAAGTTTTGTTTTATAAATCTTAATCGGGGACAGGGGGAGGTTTATTGGACTAGCATGATAGAAGAGAAGACAAAAGATAGGTTAGAGGAAGGAGTTGTAAACAGTTGTTAGTTAATTATTCTCTGTTATACTTTGAGACAGCCAGCACGGATTTGTGAAGGGTAGGTCTTGCCTTACAAGTCTTATTGAATTCTTTGAGGAGGTGACCAAGCATGTGGATGAGGGTAGAGCAGTGGATGTAGTATACATGGATTTTAGTAAGGCATTTGATAAGGTTCCCCATGGTAGGCTTATGCGGAAAGCCAGGAGGCATGGG
>NC_057716.1:99112021-99134996 GCF_004010195.1 Chiloscyllium plagiosum
GTGGAAGGTATAGGGGGGATGTCAGGGGTAGGTTCTTTACCCAGAGAGTGGTGGGGGCATGGAATGCGCTGCCTGTGGGAGTGGCAGAGTCAGAATCATTGGTGACCTTTAAGCGGCAATTGGATAGGTACATGGATGGGTGCTTAAGCTAGGACATAATGTTCGGCACAACATCGTGGGCCGAAGGGCCTGTTCTGTGCTGTATTGTTCTATGTTCTATGTTCTAAATAAAGTTGTTAATTTTTACTTTAAATAGTTCTTGGCCTCTCGAATTTTCACAGATTACGGCATTTGATAAATCTTTTCTGTGTTGCTGGTTTAAATTCAACAAAGGGTTTACCCCATGTCGTAACAGCTGGTGGCTCGTTGTCAGGATTTGAACTAGTTTAGACACATTTGAGTAGACTTGACGAACATTCCCAGCCGATTTAAACACTTGCAGGTTAGTGTCCTAGATCTTTAAATTTGTTTAATTTCGATGACTTGTGGCTGATTAAATTAAAAGTGAGAGAAATGGCTCTTAAAATTGCTAAATAGGCTCTGGGATTTGAAGATGATTCTCAAATTTGCCAAGAAAGCTTAGAAGGAAAGAAAAATGCCATACTTTTAGAATTAGCAAACCCATTGTAAGGGAATTACTCAACACATTGGTGTGTCAGAGAATCAGCCAAGTGCAGTAGAGGTAGAAATACTTCAATTACAATTGAGGAAAATAGAGTTAGAAGATAAAGAAAGGGATAGAGAAAGAGAGAGAGAGAGAAAGGAAAAGGAGAGAGAGAAGGTTCTTGGCTGAGCAAAGTGTGAGATTAGAAAGGGACAGAGCAAGAGAGAGAGAAGAAAGGGAGTGAGAAAGAGAGAGAGAGAATAAAGAGAGAGAAAGAGAGAGAGAATTTGAACTTGAGAAATTGTGACTTAGTCAGCAAAGGAGAAAGTGAGGTCTGCAGATGCTGGAGATCAGAGATGGAAATGTGTTGCTGGAAAAGCGCAGCAGGTCAGGCAGCATCTAGGGAACAGGAGAATCGACGTTTCCTGAAGAAGGGCTAATGCCCGAAACGTCGATTCTCCTGTTCCCTAGATGCTGCCTGACCTGCTGCGCTTTTCCAGCAACACATTTCCATCACTTAGTCAGCAAAGTCAAGTTAACAGGATGGAGATTAAAAGAGAAGGTTGTGATATATATAAATATGTCAAAACTGTCACATTTTTATGAGAAAGATGTTGAAGCCTTCTTTATTTCATTTGAAAAATTGGCTAGGCAGGTGGAGTGCTCTGAGGATTTATGGGTGATGCTAGTTCAGACTAAACTGGTCAGCAGAGCTAGTGAGGTATTTGCTGCATTGTCAGATGAGGGGTTAAGAGATTATGAAGAGGTTAAACAGGTTAATTTAAGTGCTTATGAATTGGTACCAGAAACATATAGACAGCGGTTCAGAAGGAACCAGGTCAGACTTATGTTGAGTTTGAAAGAATTAAACAGAGTCATTTTGATCGATGGGTGCATTCTTTGAAAATAGATAGGAGCTTTGAGGTTCTAAGGGAGATTTAAAGACCCATTTCCAGAGATGGTATGAATTCACATGGAGGAACAGAAAGTTCAGGAAGTGAGAAGGACAGAAGAATTAGCAGATGAGTACATGTTGGTGCATAAGACAAGCTTCCGGCCAGAATTTCATCCTGTGAGAAGGGCAAGAAGTTGTAATTTTGAGAGATACTCAGGATCTAACCAGTCGCTGATAATAAGTGATGAGCAAACTTGCACGCTTTCTGATCTATTACCTGAGATTTTGGTAATTTGTGGGATAGATGGTCAGAAATTTAGCCTTTCCCTATGTAAGATCAGGTTGGAGTGCCAACTCAAGACTGGGAAAGTTACAGTGGGAGTGATTGACAGAGTGTCAGTTCCAAGAATTCAGTTTGTTCTTGGGAATGATTTGGCAGGATCCGAGGTGGGAGTGACACCTCTTGTTGTGGAGAAACCCAAGGAAGACCAAGAAACTGAGGAGTTAAAACAGAAATACCCTGGTATTTTCCCAGACTGTGTGGTAAGCAGACCCCACTATCATAAGTCACAGCACAAAGCAAAAAGTAAAGAGAAAGATAAACGAGTTGAGGTTCAGATAGTGGACACTCTGTTTGATGTAATGGTGCAGGAAAATCCTGAACAGGCAGAGAGGGAGGGTCAGACAGAAGTGTTTCGTCCTGAAAGAATAAGAGACTTGCAAAAGGATAAGATGATAAAAGATATATATGTGGGTGCGTACTCCAAAATGGAAGCTGAGAATATTCCAGAGGGTTATTATCTGAAAGATAGAATTCTAAGATGGAAATGGAGACCACGGCAGGTTAATGCAGAGCAGACATGGGCCAAAGTGCACCAGACTGTGTTGCCGGTAGCATACAGACGTGTTACGGGTGGCACATAAACTACCTGTAGGAGGTCATCTAGGGGTATGAAAGACTCAGGCTAAGGTACAAAAACATTTTTATTGGCCTGGAATGCACAAGGATGTGGTTAATTTTTGCCAAATGTGTCATACAGATCAACTGGTCGGTAAGCCACATGTGGCAATGAAACCAGCCCCTTTGTTGCCATTTCCCACATTTGAAGAACCTTTCGTGTGGATTATAATTGATTGTGTAGGTCCCCTCCTGAGAACTAAAAGTGGGAACCAGTACTTATTAACCATAACGGATAATTCCTGAAGAAGGGCTTATGCCCGAAACATCGATTCTCCTGCTCCTCGGATGCTGCCCGGCCTGCTGTGCTTTTCCAGCACCACATTTTTCAACCGTAACGGATGTGTCCACCAGATTTCTGGAGGCAATTCCATGGTGGAGTATCAAAGCAAAAAGGGTGGTAGAGGAGTTAGTCGCTTTCTTCACACGGTATGGGCTACCCAGAGAGATTCAGTCGGATGAAGGGTCAACTTTTACTGCTCGGCTGTTTAAGGATGTTATGGATAGCTTAGGTATACTGCACCTTAAATCCAGTGCATATCATCCTGAATCCCAGGGAGCTTTAGGAAGGTTGCATCAGACTTTGAAGACCATGTTGAGAGCATACTGTCAGGACTACCCGAGTGATTGGGATAAAGGTATCCCATTTGTATTGTTTTCCATTACAGATGCCCCAACCGAATCTACTCAGTTCACTCCCTTTGAGTTAATATTCGGGCATGAAGTGAGAGGCCCTTTGAAATTAATTAAAGGGAAATTGACAAGACCAAAGTTGAAGATCTCATACTTAGATTATGTATCAGAGGTGAGGGAGAGATTAAATCGAGTAGGTGAGTTAGCTAAACAGCACTTAAAGAGGGCACAGCGTAGAATGAAACAGGTGGCAGATAAAAGCTCTGAGATTCAGGCATTTTCCCGAGAAGGTGACGTGATAGCACTGCTACCAATGATAGGTGATCCCTTCAAAGCCAGGTTTAGTGGTCCCTGTCAAATTGAGAAAAGTCAGGTGAACTATCTAGTAAGGATGCCACATAGAAAGAAAAGGTATCAGGTATGTCATGTAAACATGCTGAAACCATATTATACTAGAGAGAAAGAATTGGATAAATAGGTGTTAATTACGGTCCTGCAGAATGAGGAATCAAATCCAGATGATGTGGATTTTGATATGCCTCAAAATTGAATAAAAAATGAAGAAGTCCTTGAGGAGTGGGATAGGTTAGTAAGCTATCTGTCTCAGGAACATAGAATGCAGTTGAAAGATTTGTTACTGCAGTATAAGGACATATGTAAGAATCAGATGGGGAGGATTAATGCTATTGTAAATGAAGTAGCTGTAGGGAATACTGCTCCGATAAGACAACATCCCTATTGGCTTAATCCTTTCAATGCCAGACAGGTCCAGAATGAGGTGGAGGCCATGCTCAATGGGGACATTATCGAACCAAGCCAGAGCAAGTGGAGTTCACCGATCGTCTTAGTTCCCAAACCAACAGCACTCAAAGAATCTGTGTGGACTATTGGAAGGTCAATGCCGTTACAAATCGGACTCATATCCAATTCCTAGATTGGAGGACTGTGTCGAGAAAGTCGGATAAGCCAGTTACATCACCAAGTTGGATTAATGCGTGGTTACTGGCAGGTACTTTTATCAGAGATGGCAAAAGAAATTTCTGCGTTTGTAACCCCAAATGGATTATATCAGTTTAAAGTGATGCCCTTTGGAATGAAGAACGCACCCGCCACATTCCAAAGACTCATGAACAGAGTTGTGACTGGGTTAACCAACTATGCAGTCTAATTGGACGATGCACTGATCTTTAGTAAGTCCTGGAAAGATCACATGGTACAATTGGCAGAGCTCTTTAAATGACTATGAGAAGCAAAACTGGTGATAAACTTAAATAAAACTGAATTGGCAAAAGCAGAAGTGATGTTCTTGAGACATAACATCGGTCATGGAAGGTTCACTCCACGGAACGCAAAGACAAAGGTCATCAAGGAATTTCCACGACCAACCTCGAAGAAAGAGGTGCTACAATTCTTGGATCTCCTCGGAATCTATCGGAAGTTTGTTCCAAACTGCAGCAGTGTAGTGGCACTGTTAACCGATTTACTGAAGAAGAACACAAAGGACAGAACAATGCCACGAGGCATTCGACCATTTGAAAGCAATATTAACCACCAAACCAGTTTTAGCTACAACAAACTTCTCAAAACCTTTTAAAATCGCCATCGATGCTGGTGACATTGGATTTGGAGCTGTACTCCTACAGGAAGATGAGGATGGGATTGAACTGCCATTTGGCTAGTTTTCGAAGAAGCTCAACATCCACCAGAGGACATACTCCACAATCAAAAAGGAACTATCGAGTTTGGTACTGGCCTCACAACATTGTAATGTGTATGTCACAAACAATGTGACAGAGACGGTTGTGTAGATGGATCACAATTCACTTACATTCTTAGAACGCTTTAAAGACAAGAATATGAGACTATTTCGTTGGAGTCTTATGTTACAGACTTTTAATTTAAAAACCCCATACTTGTTGCGGGTCGTAAGAATGTAATTGCAGATGCGTTATTGTGAATTTAATGGATAAAGTTTGGATGAGATTGGTATTTATTTAATATTATATATATATTTAGCTTTATGAGAAGAAGTTAAGGTGAACTTATATTAAAGTTATTTGTATGTTAAGGTAATGTTTAAAAATTAGAGAAAAATGAAGCTATCTTTTCATTATGATGGTTCATTTTCTCTTAATGGGGGAGATATTATGAAGTTGTGGGTGTACTGTACCTTTAAGAGAGTTAGAAGCTAGCAGAACTACCTGACAGCACCAAGTGTTCTCAATAAGGTAACAATGTAAGACTTGGGTAGCTGGTTGCCTGGAAATGACAAAACAGATTCGAATGAGGCCAATCAGTTTAAATTATACCCTGAAATATATCAAATTCCAGTCATGTTTGAATTTAATATATTGACAATCTTAAAAGCCAATGACGCAATCTGATGCTTTGGGGGTAGAAGACTGGGGAAAATTGAACAGTTGAGAGGAGTACTGCCAAGCATGTAAAGACTACTTGAAAACTCGCTCTTTTAAAGGTACATTTATCTATCAGTAACCTGTGAAGCAGAATCCCCAAGGAGAAGAAAAGACAGGAATACAGAGAAAACTGAAAACTGCTTGGTTTTGAGATAAGAAGTTTTGTTTTGTAAATATTAATCGGGAATTTTATCGGACTAGTATTGTAGAGGAGAAAGTAAAAGATAGGTTAGAGGAAGCAGTTGTAAATAGTCGTTAGTTAATTATTTTCTGTTATACTTTAAGAAATAAAGTTGTTAATTTTTACTTTAAATAGTTCTTGGCCTCTCAAATTTTCACAGATTATGGCATGGGATAAATCTTTTCTGTGTTGTTGTTTTAAATTAAACAGGATGGTTTACCACATGTCTAACACCTTCTCATTGAAGCCTGAGGTCAGTGTGGTGGATGTGCCCACCTGGCACTCGCTCACTCCAACCTACCTGTGAGATCACACTGTACATCTCCAGCTCTGCCACCCTCTTGCCCAGGCAGGTACGGGTACCAAACCCAAAGGGGATGGAGGCAAAGGGATGGTGCTTGTTCTTCTCCTCTTTGTTTATGCGAAGCCAGCGGTTTGGCTGAAAACTCCTGGACTCAGTGAACTCACTGTCTTCCTGAGAAACGGCATAGTGACACAGGTGGAAGAGCGTCTGCAGTGGAGGGAGGAGCAGTTAGTGCATCTTACACAAAGCAGGCAAAGAGCTTCGAGACTTGTAGCGACACATCACCCCTCAGCCTGTTACAATATTTACAAACACTGCTTCCAATAATGTACCTATACAGGACAGTCCGAAGGCACTCACAAAGTATGGTCACTGTTGCACTGTAGGAGGCGCAGCAGTTAAGGTGTACACAGCAAGATCCCACAACAGCAAAAGCCTTATAATAGTACACTTGCAAGTGATGCCGTTTGAGACAAGGACTTGGCAGGAACACTCTCCTGCTCCTCTCCCAACCTCCCAGTTGCCAGGTGATCTTTCACGCCCGCAGAAGAAGGCAGATTGGACCTTGTTTTGACGCCTTATCCAAAAAACGTGACCTCAGAAAGTGCAGCACTCCCTCAACAGTGCACTGGGACTGTCAGCTGGTATCAATCTCTGGCATGGGACTTAACCCCAGCACCTTCACAAAATGTGAAGTGCTTTAGGATGTCCTGAGGTTGTGCAAGATTCTGAAGCCCATTTCAGAGAATTTAGCAAAATGATTTTCTCTGAGGCTGGTTACAATCGCATCCCAGTTTGAGGAATTTACCTATTGCTATTTGGTAATAACCAGCTGTAATTAATTTGGACATTATATTGAGATATAACCACACTGTTCCTTTCCAGTGGGTCACATCTCAGCAGGTACGACCGCTCAGTGTGTTCATACATTAGCTAATAACCCAGAAATGTAATTAAATGGAAAAAACAAGACGTGAAACAGTAAATACTTAATACAACTTACACTAATAAGTAGGATTGAAACTTTAGTCCAATTTATTAAATTCTAAAAGCAAAGGGTAAAGTTGCCATAGCTCTACTGTATCATAGGACTATCCTTTCATTAGCAAGGTGGCTTAACTTCAGGGTCACCACACCTCAGGTGAGGGGAGAGGTTGAGTCCATCACAGTAACCTCAGCTGGTATGGGAATTCAACCCACACTGTTACCACCACACTACAGTGCAAACCCACTATCCAACCAACTGAGCTAACTCACCCCTACTATCCAACCAACTGAGCTAACTCACCCCCAAAGCATCAGATTGCGTGAGTGCTAGAGATTTGTTTGTTCATTGAAAGTTAGAATAGAAAGTATTGTCTTTGCTCTTTATTGTCATTTTTTACAACACTTTCAACTTTGGAACCGTAATCATTTTGCATACGATGGGAGGATTGCTTTCTTTAATGAATGGGATCAGTGAGTAGAAAAGCCATTCACCCATCGAAGAATATCCAGCGTGTCTGCCCCAACATGAGGTGATGTGAAAACACCAGTCAATGTACAGATTGCTCATCAAAGGCGGCTGTCATCTGCTTCTGGACAAACAATTAGTTCCAAAAGCAAGAAATGAAAAATATCATACACTTATCGCCCTGAGTGAGAGAGTCTGAGAGATTGCAAAGTACAGATATCTCCCACCAGGTCTTGTACAGATACCTCTTTAATCAAGAGGGTCTGTGAAACAAGCCTTTGTTCACTATCTCCCCCAAAAAAACAGGGTTTAAGAGATTATGCTGCACAGGTCACTCCCTGAGGGAAGGATGGAGAGACAGCAATCTTTGTGCAGATTGGAGGAGGCAATGGCCTAGTGGTATTATCACTACACTATTAATTTAGGAAACTTAACTATTGTTCTGCAGATCTGGGCTCAAATCCAAGGCAGATAGTGAGATTTGAATTCAATATAAAATCTTGTATTAAAGGTCTCATGATGACCATGAAACCATTGCTGATTGTTGGGGGGAAGGAAACTCATCTGATTCATTAATGTCCTTTATAGAAGGAAATCTGTCATCCTCACCTGGTCTGGTATACATATGACTCCAGACCCACAGCAATGTAGGTGATTCCTAACTACCCTCTGGGATGGGCAAAAAATGACGACCTAACCAGCGGCACCCATATGACGTGAGTGAATAAGAAAAGTTATCTTCTTGAGCAATTGCAACATTTAAGAGGCATTTGGATGGGTATATGAATAGGAAGGGTTTGGAGGGATATGGGCTGGGTGCTGGCAGGTGGGACTAGATTGGGTTGGGATAGCTGGTCGACATTGACGGATTGGACCGAAGGGTCTGTTTCCATGCTGTACATCTCTATGACTCTTAAGGTGAGGATCTGGGCGATTAATCTTTATACAGATATCTCCTTGAGCGAGAGAGTTTGTGAGACACAAGTCTTCATACAGAATCTCCCTGAGCACGAGGAGTGGAGAGATTACAACGTACAGATTGAGTGAGTGATTGAGAGACCCCACTCTTTATGCAGTTATCTCCCTAAAGGTGAGGATCTGAGAGATTAGTCAGAGAGACAACATTTTATTTGGTCTCTGAACAGGGGGATCTGCAACAGCCATCTCCCTAAGACAGGGGCTAGCTGAGCTTAGCCAATGATTGCACATGCACCCAGAACCACTGAGTGCAGACCTAATGCAGAACTCTCAGGTATGGAATTGAATGAGTATTTGGATACAAGGGAGGTTGGGGGAGCTTTTAAGTAAATTACCCCACAACAGCTTTTTGTAACTTTTCTAACCAATACTCAGAATTGGTTTAGCGCAGTTGGCTGCATTGTTGGTTTGCAGAGTAGTATGATACCAACAGCATGGGTTCAATTCCCATTGCTGGTTTGAGGTTACTGTGAAGGACTCTCTTTGTCAGCCTCCTCCAATGCCTGAGGTCTGGTGGCCCTCAGGTTAAATCACCACCAGTTGCTTCTCTCTTATTAGACTGAACCCATGGTCTGGTAAGACAATGGTGACACAGTGTTAACCAATACTAACATTTTTAGCAAAGTAATATCCTCCGGCCACCACTCCATTCTCTATGGCAAGTCGAGCATTGCCAGGAACGACTGGATACATCCTACATCACAAAAAAGACAGGGTGAATCGTCATTCCAGTCAACAGGCGGACATTTTTTATCTTGAGATGAAAGGAGAGGAAAGACTAAGTGCCGATAACAGGCGTCTACAGGATAATGTTATAGAGATGCATGAAGGAATAAGGAAAACCACTAACCCAGAGCATCCATTTTAAATGAAATTTTGTCAGATTAAAAGACACAGCTTCAAGCAAAGGGCAATTTTGGAAAAATGTTCTTCTCAAAAAAGCCCATTTGACTCCTTGGGTGATACTGAATCAAATTCCCATTACCCATCTCTCCTGATTTTTGCCTTCATTAATTTCGACCGAGTGAATTCTGCCCAGCGCCAGAATGAATTTAGCCTGGAGTAGATTTGCTGAAATAATCAATTCAATGTCACCTCGCCCCCACACGGATGAGATGTGAGATTAAACCTCGGAGAAAGTCGTGGAGACTAAGAGCTAGGATAAGTGTCTTGAGAAATTGGACCCCATTAGAAAGTCGGGCGTGATGAGATTCCCAGTCTTACGTTTTCTGCTTCAAAGCAGCAGACATCTTGGCCAGTCTTCTGCTGTGGCATTGTCTTGTGCCACACTTTCACCTCTTTAACCTGCAAATACTCTTCTCTTCATGATGTGGAGATGCCTGTGTTGGTCTGGGGTGTACAAAGTTAAAAATCACACAACACCAGGTTATAGTCCAACAGGTTTATTTGGAAGTACTAGCTTTCGGAGCTTAACCCGTTGGACTATAACCTGGTGTTGTGAGATTTTTAACTCTTCACTGTCTCCAAACCAACCCACAATTAAACTTCTCCTGAGGTTAACTCAGATTTTCCAGGACTTTGCAAATACTTGATTCTTTCTATCTATTTTCCTACCTCTATCTGGAGAATTTGAGATTTTCTTTTAATAAACCTGCTCAGAGATGTTATGATACACCACTGAAGCAGGTGGGACTTGAACCTGGGTCTGCTGGGAAAGATGATGTGGAGGTGCCAGCGTTGGACTGGGGTGGACAAAGCCAGAAGTCACACGACACAAGGTTATAGGCCAACAGGTTAATTTGAAATCACAAACTTTCGGAGTGCTGCTCCTTCATCAGGTGACCAAAGCTAGAGGGCATAGGTTTAAGGTGAAAGGAGAAAGAGGGGCAAATTTTTCACGCAGAGAATGGTGCGTGTATGGAATGAGCTGCCAGAGGAAGTGATGGAGGCTGGTACAAATACAACATTTAAAAGTCAGTGGGATGGGTATTTGAATAGGAAGGGTTAGCGGGATCTGGGCCAAATGCTGGCAAATAGGACTGGAATTATCGGTCAAAGTATTGAGTACAGGAATTGGGAGGGCATGTTACGGCTGTACAGGACATTGGCTAAGTCACTGTTGGAATATTGCGTGCAATTCTGGTCTCCTTCCTATCGGAAAGATGTTGTGAAACTTGAAAGGGTTCAGAAAAGATTTACAAGGATGTTGCCAAGGTTGGAAGATTTGAGTGATAGGGAGAGGCTGAACAGGATGGGGCTGTTTTCCCTGGAGCATCAGAGGCTGAGGGGTGACCTTATAGAGGTTTATAAAATCATGAGGGGCATGGATAGGGTAAATCAGCAAAGTCTTTTCCCTGGAGTTGAGGAGTCTAGAACTAGAGGGCATAGGTTTAGGGTGATAGGGGAAAGATGTAAAAGAGACCTAAGGGGTACCTTTTTCACACAGAGGGTGGTACGTGTATGGAATGAGCTGCCAGAAGAAGTGGTGGAGGCTGGTACAATTGCAACATTTAAAAGGCATTTGGATGGGGATATGAATAGGAAGGGTTTGGAGGGATATGGGCCGGGTGCTGGCAGGCGGGACTAGATTGGGTTGGGATATCTGGTCGGCCTTGAGGGGTTGGACCGAAGGGTCTCTTTTCATGCTGTATAGCTCTATGGCTCCATAACTCCATAGAGGCCAGAATCCCATCACCACATTATTTATACGTGGACAGTCCTTCATTCTGGCACAATCTCATCAGAGTCAGCACCCAGAGAGTCAGAATTTCTGACACTCCTCTTTTAATCTGTCAGCCAGGTCTCCCTGATTTGGCCCAGGTTATCAGTCCCAATCAGGGAATTCATATTCTATGAGATTCTCTCTAGCTGACCTTTTTTTTAGATTAGATGAGATTCCATACAGTGTGGAAACAGGCCCTTTGGCCCAACCAGTCCACACCAACCCTCTGAAGAGTAACCCACCCAGACCCATTTTCCTCTGAATGATGCATCTAGCACAATGGGCAATTTAGCATGGCCAATTCACCTAACCTGCACATTTCTGGACTGTGGGAGAAAACCAGAGCACCTGGAGCACACCCATGCGACGAGTGTGCAAACTCCACACAGAGAGTCGCCTGAGGCTGGATTCGAACCCGGGTTTCTGGTGCTGTGAGGCAACAGTGCTAACCACTGAGCCATCTTGTTCCAATCACTACGTAAACGATCTCCACCACCTCTTAAACAGTATTATCATCACTGAAACCCCACTACCAACATCTGGCGGGTTCCCATTTACCTGAAAATCAACTGGACTTGCCACATAAGCACAGTGACTGCAAGAGCAGGTCAGAGGCTGGGAATACTGTAGTAACTCATCCCTGACACCCCCAAACCTGTCCACCATCTACAAGACACAGGTCAGGAGTGTGGTGGAATACTCCCCACTTGCGTGGGTGAGTGTGGCTCCAACAACACTCAAGAAGCTTGACATCATCTAGGATAATTTAATACATGCCGTGACATCGAACAATTCTTCCGTCGCCTCCGCCTCCGAGCTTACTTTCACAATCAGGACTCCCGCCCACCTTCCGAGGACCCCTTCGCCCACCTCCAACACACTGCATCCACCTGGACACCCCGCGCTGGCCTATTACCTGCCCTCGACCTCTTCATTTCCAACTGCCGCCGGGACATTAACCGCCTCAACCTGTCGACCCCCCTCCCCCACTCCAAGCTCTCATCCTCACAACACGCAGCCCTCCAATCCCTCTGCTCCAAACCTGACCTCACCATCAAGCCAGCGGAAAAAGGGGGCTTGATGGTGAGGTCAGGAGGTCATTGGCGCACTGACCTCTACATCGCTGAAGCCAAACGCCAACTCGAGGACACCTCTTCCTACCGCCCCCTTGACCATGACCCCACCCCCCATCACCAAACCATCATCTCCCAGACCATACACACCCTCATCACCTCAGGAGAATTCCCACCCATGGCTTTCAACCTCATAGTTCTGGAATGGTTTACCTCCTACCCAAGATTCACAAACCCGACTGCCCCGGCAGACCATCGTCTCAGCCTGCTCTTGCCCCACTGAACGCATCTCCACATACCTTGAACTGTCCTATACCCTCGGTCCCACATACATTCGGGACACCACCTCCAAGACTTTCGTTTCAGCAGCTCCCAACATCTCATCTTCACAATGAACATCCAGTCCCTCTACACCTTCATCTGCCATGACCAGGGCTTCCAAGCCCTTCATTTCTTCCTCTCCCGACGTCTCCACCAGTACTTTTCCATGGACACTCTCATTCGTTTGGCTGAACTAGTCCTCATCCTCAATAATTTCTCTTTTGAATCCTCCCACTTCTTCCAGATGAAAGAGATAGCCATGGGCATCCGCATGGGCCCCAGCTATGCCTATCTCTTTGTCGGCTACTTGGAACAGTCCATTTCTGTAGTTACACCGACACCACTCCCCACCTTTTACTCTGCTACATTGATGACAATGTCAGTGCCAACTCGTGCTCCCATGAAGAAGTTGAACAGCTCATCAACTTCACCAACATATTCCATCCGACCTTAAGTTCACCTGGACCATCTCAGACACCTCCCTCCCCTTCCTGGACCTCTCCATCTCAATGAACAGTGACCAACTCAACACTGACATCTTCTACAAATCCACCACTACCTGGACTACATCTCCTCCCACCCTGCCTCTTGTAAAAATGCTATCCCTTATTTCCAAGTCCTCTGACTCCGCTGCATCTGCTCTCAGGAGGACTAGTTCCATCACAGCACAGCCCTGATAGCCTCCTTCTTCAAAGACTGCAATTTCCCCTCCCATGTAGTTGATGATGCCCACCAGCACATCTTAATCACTTCTCACACCTCTGCCCTTGAACCCCACCCCTCCAACTGCAACAAGGACAGAACCCCCCGGTCCTCAGCTTCCACCCCACCAACCTCTCCATACATTGCATCATCTTCTGCCATTTCTGCCACCTACAAACAGACCCCACCACCAGAGATATATTTCCCTCCCCACCCCTATCTGCATTCCATAAAGACCATTTCCTCTGCGACTCTCTTGTCAGGTTCATGCCCCCCAACCTCACCCCGATCAGCCCACCCTCCCCTCCTAGCACCTTCGCCTGCCACCATTGGAAATGCAAAACCTGCACCCACATCTCTCCCTCACCTCCATCCAAGGCCCCAAAGGAGCCTTCCACATCCATCAGAGATTTATCTGCACTTCCACACGTCGTATGACTTCTGACTTTGTCCACTAGGAGATAGTGAGGACTGCAGATGCTGGAGATCAGAGTCGAGAGTGTGGTGCTGGAAAAGAACAGCAGGGCAGGTATTATCCGAGGAGCAGGAGAATTGAAGTTCTGGGCAACAGCCCTTCATCAGGAATGAGGCTGTGAGCCCAGGGGGTGGCGAGATAAATGGGAGGGGGGTGGGGCTGGGGGGAAGGTAGCTGAGATTGCGATAGGTAGATGGAGGTGGGGCAACTGTATCCGTTGCTCCCGGTGCGGTCTCCTTTACATTGGGGAGACAGGACACCTACTCACAGAGTACTTCAGAGAACATCTCCAGGGCACACCCACCAACCAAACCACAGCCCCGTGGCTAAACACTTGAACTCCCACTCCCACTCTGCTCAGGACATTCAGGTCCTGGGCCTCCTCCATTGCCACACCATAACTACCCAACGCCTGGAGGAAGAACACCTCATCTTCTGCCTTGGGACCCTCCAAACCCATGGCATCAATGTGGACTTCACTTCCTAATTCCCCTTCTCCCCACCTTATCCTAGCTCCAACTCGGCACCGACCTCATGACCTGACCTTCCCGTCCATCTTCCTTCCCATCCATCTGCTCCACCCTCCTCTCTGACCTATCACCTTCACCCCCACCTCCACCTACCTATCGCAATCTCAGCTACCTTCCCCCCAGCTCCCTTGTCGGACCTGCCCAGCTCCTTTTCCACCTATCCACTCCACCCTCTCCTCCCTGACCTATCACCTTCATCTCCTTCCCCACTGACCTATTGTACTCTATGCTACTCTCTCCCCACCCCCACCCTCCTCTAGCTTATCTCTCCACGCTTCAGGCTCTCTGCCTTTATTCCTGATGAAGGGCTTTTGCCCGAAACGTCGATTTTGCCTGTCCTCGGATGCTGCCTGAATTGCTGTGCTCTTCCAGCACCACTGATCCAGAATCTGGTTTCCAGCATCTGCAGTCATTGTTTTTACATCATCTAGGATAAAGCAGCCCGCTTGACAGGTACCCATCCACAAATATTCACTTCCTCCTATCCCAATACACATCAGTACCATCGACAAGATGGACTGCAGTGACTCAACAAAGATGCTTAAACAGCACCTTCCAAACCCACAATCGTTTCCATCTAGAAGGACAAGGACAGCAGATACATGGGAACACCACCTCCTGCAAGTTCCCCTGCAAGCCACTCACCATCCTGACTTGGAAATGTATTGCCGTTCGCTGGATCAAAATCCTGGAATTCCCTCCCTAAGGGCATTGCGGGCCAACCTACAGCACATGGACTGCATCGGTTCAAGAAGGCAGCTCACCTCCACCTTCCCAAGGGGCAACTAGGGACAGGCAATAATTGCTGGGCCTAGCCACAAAGGTAGATAAAGAAAAAGCAAAGAGAATGGATGCAGGATACCTGAAATATGAACAAAAAGTACTGGAGAAACTCAGCTAATCTAGGAGCATCTGTGGAGAAAGAAACACAATCAATACTTGATGTCCAATATGACTTCTTCGGAGCCCACCTCCCCCTTTATCTGCAATTCCCCCCACACCCACCCCCAGTCCCGAAGAAGAATTACACCTGAAACATCAACCTCCTGATGCTGCCTGACTTGCTGTGTTCCTCCAGCCTCCTGACTGTCTACATGATATTGTTGAACGGTATAGGTGGTCCAAGGGGCTGAATGGCCTCTTTGTTTTCCTATAAGGGTAAAACAGAAGGGATCCTGGTATATCTGGGATCTGATCCCCTCTCCACCCCTTCCCAATACTCAATGTGAGAAAACGTCCTTTCCACATCCCTCCCACACACAGGCCAGGGATCCCAGGGTCACTAACTCCAGAGAAGTAGCAAAAGGCAGTGAAAGGAGAGAAGCTTGGAGCAGAGCTGTCAGCTGGGACCCTACCGGAGAGTCTCTTTGGCCACTGCCTTCAAGAACGGCATGTTGGCAAAATCTTTCGCTTCGGGGATTTGGTCCCCGGGACAAACACTGGTCACTTCTTCATACAGCTGCTGTTGAATAGACGGCTCCCGAGCCAGATTGTACAGGATCCAAGAGGTCGTGTTGGAGGTCTGAAAGACAGGAGCGGGTTTGCTTCAATGGAAAGCCAGCAGAGCTTGAGGAGATGTCCTGTGCTACAGTTAACAGAGTTAAGGTGAAGCTTGCCCTGTGTAACTGGGGGAAACAGAAGGGGAATTCTCCACAATCCCAGTAGGGGGAGCTATGTGCTTATAGATCAAAAACAAATCCCAAAGCCCATGAGTAGTTGAGTAGGAGATCGTGAGGACTGCAGATGCTGGAGAAACCAGAGTCGATAAAGTGTGGCGCTGGGTGAAAGTTTAAGCCCGAATCGTCGACTCTCTTGCTCCATAGATGCTACTTGACCTGCTGTGTTTTTTCCAGCGCCACCCTTTATTGACAGTTGAGTACAATACAAAAGTTAAAAACCATACAACACCGGGTTATAGTCCAACAGGTTTAATTGGAAACACTAGCTTTTGGAGCGAAGCTCTTTCATCAGGTGATAGCCCTCCACTATCACCAGATGAAGGAGCGTCGCTCTGAAAGCTAGTGCTTCCAAATAAACCTGTTGGACTATAACCTGGTGTTGTGTGATTTTTAACTTTGTCCACCCCAGTCCAACACCGGCATCTCCAAATCATGAGTACAATACAAACACGGGACTTAATACATCACAGAAAGAGGCCATTTGGCCCATTGTCTTGGTGTCAGCTGTCCCAATTCACTTAGTGCTTATGTCTCACTTTGTTCCCCATTTGCCTGCACACCCTTGATTTTCAGATAACTGTCCATTTTCTTTGCAATATCATGTTTACCTGTATTGAGGAAGTCACTATTATAGACCAAGGGAGAATGAGATGGTAACAGGAGCAGGATCAGGACATATTGCCCCTTAAGCCCACTCAATTTACTAAATACATTGAGAGGTAATTTTCTGGCACTGCTGCACTCACCACCCCATTCTCTTGAATATCCTTGAGGTCAAGGTTTTTAGGGTAGAGAATGCCAGAGATTTACAACTCTCCCAATGAAGAGTCCTTCATCTCAATTACAGAGGTCCAACCTCTTATGCTGATTCCCTAGTTCTAGACCTCAACCCCAGCAAGGGGACAACATGTGCCCTGTCAAGCCCACAGAGAACAGCAAACTTCCAATTAGATCCTTGCTCATTGTTCTAAACTCCAGGGCACATCGGCCCATTCAATTCAACCTCTCCCTGTAAGACAATTCTCTCATCCCAGGAATCAGATGAATGAAACTAGTTGCACTCCCTCCAAGGCAAGTATATCTTTGTTACTTGTGGAGACCAAAACTGTACACCAGATGCAGTTTCATCATTTGCTATCTCATTGTAGGAAGACATCTTTGCTCAATTCCAGCCCCTTTGCAATAAAAGTTGAAATAGCATTTGGCGTCCTATAGCAATAGGCGAATTTGCCGTGAATTGTAGAACCCCTGCCATGCAGATCGAGGCCATTCAGCCCATCAAGTCTGCAATGACCCTCCCAACCCAGCACTCCTACCCTAACCCTGCATTTCCCACGGCTAATCCACCTAGCTGGAACATCCATGGACACTAGGTACAATTTAGCATGGCCAACCCACTTAACCTGCACATCTTTGGATTGTGGGAGGAAACCCACACAGACACGGGGAGAATGTGCAAACTCCACACAGACAGTCGCCTGAGGCTGGGATCAAACCCAGGCAGCAGTGCTAACCACTGAGCCACCATGCCACACACTTTATGCAAAGATGTCACAAATTCCTCTGAATTCCAACACCTATAAGTCTCTCACCATTTGAAAAAGTCTGTTTCCTTCTACATCGCTGGAGTTCTTGTAACAAATCTATGAGGATGCCATTGAGAAATCCTCATTCAATTCAACGAACATGTCCCTCAGTGCGATCAAGCTTATTACAGTCAGCCAAACACACAATCACTATTAAATATCTTGGTCCTTACGGTGTCTACTGCAGCTAACAGGAGCTCACACAGACTGCCATACACATCAAAAGGAGTCATCTTGATATTGGCCAGTAGGTACGTGAGGTACTCTCCTTCCACTGCACAGCCCTTCTCAACGTGCTCCTGGATCTCCCTTATCTTCTTATTGACAAGCTTCTCAGCTGAAAGTTAAGAAAATACTGTTGACAATTAATGTGATGAGCAGAAGTTTTTAATACCCAGATTGTGAGGGGAGCAGAGTTGGTGTGCGTCTGGAACACATTGCCTAGAAGACACAAAAATCCCTTGTTTCTTTCTTTAAAACTAAATTCCTTGGACACTGTTACTGCCCAACCCTAACTGCTCTTGAACTGACTGGCCATTTCAAAAGGCACTCAAGAGTCACCCACATTGCTTTGGGTCGGGAGTCACATACAGATTTCTTTCCCTCGTGGGTATTTATGAGTTTTCACAGCAGTCAACGGATGGTTTAGGGTAAACTAACTCTCAATTACAGATCTTTATTAAACAAATTCAAATGCCGTCAGCAGCTGTAATCAGACCTGAACTCATGGCTTCAGGATGACTAGTCTAGCAACATTACCAGCACAGCACCATTTATGGGCATGTATGCCAAACTGTTTAGACAGGTTTGCTTAACATATGAGGAACGTTTGGGACTGTACTCAATGGAGGTTAGGAGCATGAGGGGGATCTTACTGAAACGTACAGAATACTGAACGGCCTAGACATTAGGAAGATGTTTCCATTGATAGGAGAGACTAGGACCCGAGAGCACAGCCTTGGAGTAAAGGGAAGACCTTATAGAACGGAGGTAAGGAGAATCTATGGAAGTCATTGCCACAGAAGGCTGTGGAGGCCAAGTCATTGAGTATATTTAAAACTCAGATGGATAGGTTCTTGAGTATCGGGGGATCGAGGGTTATGGGGAGAAAGCAGGAGAATGGGGTTGAAACGAAACTGATCAGCCATGACTGAATGTTGGAGCACTCTCGATGGGCCGAACAGCCTAATTTCTGCTCCTATGTCTTATGGTTTATCGTCTAAATTAGGATGTGGGGGTGCCGGTGTTGAACTGGGGTGGACAAGGTCAGAAGTCACACGATGCCAGGTTATAGACCAACAGATTTATTTGAAATCACAAGCCTTCAGGCTGAACAAAGAAAATTACAGCACTGGAACAGGCTTTTCAGCCCTCCAAGCCTGTGCCGATCCAGATCCTCTGAGTAAAACTGCATTGATGTCTCTCCCACAAACTCTGTGCCTATGTGCCTCTTTACATTTCACCTGACGAAGGAGCAGCGCTCCGAATGCTTGTGCGGTCTCAAATAAACCTGATGGACTATAACCTGATGTCATGTGACTTCTGACCTAGACAAATTAAAACACACTTCTGGAGCAAGAGGGATCTGAATCTGTGTCTCCTGACCCAAAGGCAGGGACATTACCATATACGAGGCATTACCACTGTTACAGAGGTACAGGGAGTGTTGATGACTCCCCCACACTGTCTGGTTTGCTCTCTCTGGGGGAAACTGACAGCTCGGAAGGAATAGGAGTCTCAATTCACCAAGATTCCATTACGTTAGCAAGTTTTGAGAAGATTTGTAGCTCAGGTTGAGATTTTGGATGTAGGTTTGCTGTAGGTTTGGAATTTTCAGCATTGCTTCGCCTGAGGCCCACTGAAGATGTTAACTAATAAGGTGACGAAACATCTGGAAATGAACCTTCCAGCTCAGCGAGCAAACCTACATCCAATTCCATTGTGTAAAATCTCAGTGTGATCATATCAGCAGTGTCATCTTTTTGACAGGTCGCTGTTCGGATTACAGTCAATGGAGTTCAAATAATGAGGGGTGGATCTCATAGAAACGTATAAAGATCTAACAGGATCAGACAGGGTAAACACAGGAAGGATGTTACTGATGACAGGGGAGTGTCATAGTCTAAAAACACAGGACAAGCCCCTGAGGTGAGGAGAAACATTTTCACCCAGAGAGTGGGGAGCCTGCGGAATTCTCTGACACAGAAAGGGGTTGAAGTCAAACATTGAATGTTTTCAAGGTGTTAGATATAGTTCTTCGGGGGCTAAAGGGATCAAAGGGTACGGGGAAAAAGTGGGAACAGGGGGCTGAGTTAGATGATCAGCCCTGAACGCATTGAATAGCAGAGCAAGCTCGAAGGGCCGAATCGCCGACTCCTACTTTCAACGTGAACACTGCAGAGTGACATCTCACTGCTGTGATGCCATGTGTGTGTATGGTAGGATGCTCCCTCTGCTGGTGGTGCTCGCAACTAATACACCCTGAATAAAAAACGTGGGCATACATTTCAGTCACCATAATGTAGAAAACTGGAAGGTGTGATTAGACTGGCTTCTGCCCAGCTAGCACGAGTGATGATGGACTGAATGGCTGCTGTATTTCTATAAAACCTTTCTATGCTTCTGTTTTTACAATTCCCTTTACTGTCTCGTTCGGGGGGGGGGGGGGGAGATCCGTTTGGCTCTCTGCATGTTGCCCCAGCAAGGTTTCTGGATGCATTCCAACACTAAGAAATACCAAAGTTCCGAAATAAACAGGGAGGATGCTAAGGAATCTCTGCAGGTCTGGCAGCACAACAGCATGACAGGAGTTGGAGCTGGAGTTGGCCATTCAGCCCCTCAGGTCTGCCCTCACACCCTCTAAGACCAAAACCAGGTCTCAATTCCTCTTTCGAGCCAATCCTTGATTCCTCAATATTTCTAAAATCAATTAATCTCCTCATTAAATAGTCTTCACAACTCTCCAGGGTAGAGAATTACAGATGTTCAGTATTCTCTGGATGATGACTTTCCTTTGTATCTCCGTTTTAAATGAGTATCCCCTTATTCTGAAATTATGTCCCCTAGCCTGAGATCCCCCCATTAGCAGAAACACCTTCACAGCGTTGACCCTGTCAAGCCCCTTCAGAGTCTTGTCTGTGAGTTCTGAAGAAGTGTGGTATCAGACTCAAAATGGTAACTGTGTTCCTCTCTCCACAAATAGTCATAGAGATGTACAACCCAGAAACAGACCCTTCGATCCAACTCGTCCATGCCAACCAGATATCCTAAATTAATCTAGTCCCATTTACCAGCATTTGGCCCAAATCATTCTAAACCTTTCCTATTCATGTACCATCCAGATGCCTTTCAAATTATAATTGTAATTATAGTTCATAATTATAAAGCTGTAATTATACCAGCCTCCACCACTTCCTCTGGCAGCTCACTCCATACATGCACCAATCTCTGCATGAAACATTTGCCCCATAGGTTGCTTTTAAGTCTTTCCCCTCTCACCTTAAACCTATGCCCTCTAGTTTTGGACTCCCCTACCCTGGGAAAAAAGACTTTGTCTGCTTACCCTATCCATGCCCTTCATGATTTTATAAACTTCTATAAAGTCACCCTCCCCAGCCTCTGACACTCCAGGGAAAACAGCCCCAGCCTGTTCAGCCTCTCCCTGTAACTCAAACCTTCCAACCCTGGCAACAATCCTTGTAAATCTTTCCTGAAACCTTTCACGTTTCACAACATTTTCTTACAGTAGGGAGACCAGAATTGAACATGTATTCCAAAAGCAGCCTAACCAATACCCTGCACGGCTGCAACATAGCATTTCAACTCCTGGACTCAATGCACTGATCAATAAAAGCAAGCGTACCATATGCCTTCTTCACCACCCTGTCAACCTGCGACTCCGCTGTCAATGACCTGTGAGCCTGCACCCCAAGGTCTCTTTGTTTGGCAACATTCCCCACGGCCCTACCATTAAGTGTTCACGCCCTGCCCTGATTTGCCTTTCCAAAATACAGCATCTCACATTTATCTAAATTAAACTCTTACCTAGTACTCCTCGACACATCAGCCCGTCTGATCAAAGTCCCACAACCTTCTTCGCTGTCCAGCACACCACCTGCGAACTCACGAACAACATTTCTCGTACTCACATCTAAATCATTTACATAAATAACAAAAGGCACTTGATCCAGCACAAGACCTACTGCGTTTCTCCTGTTTGTAGTTGTAACACATTGTTACAGGATGGAACAAAAGTCTCACAAATAATGCGACTTCAAATAATTTGGCCTTACTGATGTAAAAGATGTAGTCCCACGCTGCTACAAATCGTTTCCACTGCGGTATATAGGGCCACAAAGCTTTTGGAAAGAAGACAATAATCGCGGAGAGGCGGAACATTTCAAACACGGCCTTGATGAATTTATCCGTTTCCTCGGGAACCTTTTCTTCCAGGCACCCCATCCTCGTTTCAAACAGTATTGTGCAGATTGCTGGGAAAAAGCAAACCAGAAAAAAAAACCTGTCAACTGATTGCTGCAGAGCGAGAATATTTGATTTGATTTGATTTGATTTACAATTGTCACATGTACCGAGGTACAGTGAAAAGTTGTGTTTTGCGTGCATTACAGGCAGACAATACCATACAAAGTGCACTAGGATAATAGAACAGAGAAAGGAATCCAGCAGCAAAGCAGCTACACAAAGAGCCAGATCAACCCTTACATTTAAAATTTGAGAGGCCCATTCAGATTTGACTACTGCAAACAGTTTCCATATCCTTATCTGAGGAAAGATATACTGCCATTGGAACATAGGAATAGGGTAGGCCATTCTGCCCATCTTACCTGCCCATTTACAGTACGATCAGGGCTGATCAATCACTTCAATGTCTTTTATTCACCCTCATCCCTGTGACCCAGTATGCTGCTGATCATCAGAAATTTATCGATCGAATGTGGTGCTGGAAAAGCACAGCATTCAAGGAGCAGGAAAAGGGGCACTTTGGGCAACGGCCCTTCATCAGCAATCCGCCCAAAGCATCAATTCCCCTGCTTGTCAGATGCTGCCTGATCTGCTGTGCCACACTCTCGACTCTAAGCTCCAGCATCTACAGTTCTCACTTCCTCTTAGAAATTTATCAATGTCTATCTTAAATGTACACAAAGACTGAGCCTTCACAGCCCACTGTGGTATGGAATTCCAAAGGTTTAAAAGCCCTTAAGTAAAATTATTGGCGGTATGTTGATCCCATTATCTTATGATGAGGTGATCTCATAGTCATAGAGATGTGCAGCATGGAAACAGACCTTTCGGTCCAACCCGTCCATGCCGACCAGATATCCCAACCCAATCTAGTCCCACCTGGCCAGCACCCGGCCCATATCACCCCAAACCCTTCCTATTCATATACCCATTCAAATGCCTCTTAAATGTTGCAATTGTACCAGCCTCCAGCACTTCCTCTGGCAGCTCATTCCATACATGTACCACCCTCTGTGTGAAA
>NC_057716.1:99135173-99139447 GCF_004010195.1 Chiloscyllium plagiosum
TCTCACCAATAAAAGAAAGCATACCAAACGCCTTCTTCACTATCCTATCTACCTGTGACTCCAATTTCAAGGAGCTATGAACCTGCACTCCAAGGTCTCTTTGTTCAGCAACTCTCCCTAGGACCTTACCATTAAATGTATAATTCATGCTAAGATTTGCTTTCCCAAAATGCAGCACCTCGTAATTATCTGAATTAAACTCCATCTGCCACTTCTCAGCCCATTGGCCCATCTGGTCCAGATCCTGTTGTAATCTGAGGTAACCCTCTTCGCGGTCCACTACACCTCCAACTTTGGTGTCATCTGCAAACTTACTAACTGTACCTCTTATGCTCCCATCCATTGAAACATATAAGATTCCGAGGGGGGTTTGGTGGGATAGATGATAATGGAGCATTCCCTCTTATGGGGGAAGCTAGAATAGGAGCTACAGTTTCAAAATAAGGGATCTCCCACTGAAGACTTATTTTAAGTGTTATGGACCAGGCCAGACCCCTCAAAACGATTCAAGATGGGAGCCCAGATCCTAACGTTTCTGTCTGAGTGCCAATTTCTGAAGTTGACCTCTGTCTCTTTTTCTTTATTTCTACTCGGGCCTTTCGTTCTTTTTCTCTTTCCTCTCCTTTTAATTGTAATTCAAACAGTTTTCAAACAATCCCTTTTCCTTTTGCCTCTAACACAAAAGCTGTTTCATTCTCAGTTGAACTTTAGCATCTCTTAAGATTCTGGTGGTGTTTCCAGCAAATTTAAATGCTGAGCCATTGCTCTAATTATCTCTCTTTTTCTTACGGACGAAGGTAACTCCAACCCAAGCTTGCCAGCCAATTCCGGCAGCTTTTCTTTGTTCACCTTTTGTAAAGCCCCCAAACTCACTTCTTCCACTCCCTAGAAAACTCTTAGTGACTGAAAGAACCATTACTACACCAAGCACTATGTAAACCAACTGAATCCAACACCCAGGACAAAAGAATCTAACACCTACCACTTGCTGCCTTTGAGTCCAACAATCCTAATCCCAAATTGGACCAATCAAACAGATCCGCACAGAAGCCAGAAATAGGTTATGGACCAGGCCAGACCCCCTCAAAACATTTCAAGGATGTAGCCCAGACCTTAACCCTTCTCAGTGTTTTAGATTAGGTTACTTACAGTGTGGAAACAGGCCCTTCAGCCCAACAACTCCACCAAAGAGCAACCCACCCAGACCCTTAACACTACGGGCAATTTAGCATGGCCAATTCGCCTGACCTGCACATTTTTGGACTGTGGGAGGAAACTCACACAGACACGCGGAGAATGTGCAAACTCCACACAGACAGTTACCCGAGGGCAGGAATTGAACCTGGGTCTCTGCTGCTGTGAGGCAGCAGTGTTAACCACTGTACCACCGTGCCACCCCACGCAGGTATAAAGTGGATACTCCAGGAGTGGTGCAGCTGACCCAACCATTCAGTTTTAAACAAACCAGGACTTATTTACAGACTACCAAATGAATCACAAATAAAAGAGAACTGCAGTTAGAATAACTTATCTTATCTGAAAAGCCAAGCAACTCTATCGTAACTTATGATGCTGTTCCAAATACTTTCCACCTCCCCATAATCACCCCACTCGGCGAAAATAAAGGTAAAATCAAACATAGGCTCTTACAAGAGAGCTGTCAGACAGAGAGAGAGAGAGAGAGAGAGAGAAAATTAGCCAGAAAACCTTTGTTGAATCTGGGAACCTCTTCCCCTCCAGCAGTTTCCTTTGACCAGCAGCTCCAGACAGACTGCTTGCGAAAACCTAACCCAAAACTTAAAGAAAACTCTGACCTGGGAGAACTAGCCACTCTCCTTTCACTGTACGAGGCCTTTTTAAATAGGTATTTTCTGATATACTGGAACCTCTGCCTTTACAACCCCCCCCCACCAAATAAAACCAAGGGCAAAATAACCTTGTTAAAGGAAAAACATTATCACATAATTTACTCATGGGAATGAAGGCATCACTGGCCAGACTAGCGTTTATTGCCTGTCCCTAGTTGCCCTTGAGAAGATGGTGGTGAGCTGCCTTCTTGAATACAACCCCCCCCCACCAAATAAAACCAAGGGCAAAATAACCTTGTTAAAGGAAAAACATTATCACATAATTTACTCATGGGAATGAAGGCATCAGACTAGCGTTTATTGCCTGTCCCTAGTTGCCCCTTGAGAAGATGGTGGTGAGCTGCCTTCTTGAACCGCTGCAGTCCATGTGCTGTAGGTAGACCCTCGGAAAGGGTGTTCCAGGATATTGACCCAGTTACAATGAAGGAACAGCCATATATTTCCAAGTCAGGATGGTGAGTGGCTTTGAGGGGAATTTGCAAGTGATGGTGTTCCCATGTATCTGCTACCCTTATTCTACCAGATAGAAATGGTCGTGGGTTTGGAAGGTGCTGACTAAGAATATTTGGTGAATTTCTGCAGTGCATCTTGTAGATGGTACACACTGCTGTTACTAAGCGTTGGTGGTGGAGGGAGTGGATGCAATGAATGTGGTGCCAATCAAGTGGGCTGCTTTGTCCTGGATGGTGTCAAGCTTTTTGAGTGCTGTGGGAGCTGAACCCATCCAGGCAAGCGGGGAGTATTCCATCACGCTCCTGACTTGTGCCTTGTAGATGGTGGACAGGCTTTGAGTCAGGAGGTGAGTTATTCCTAACCTCTGGCTTGTTCTCGTAGTCACTGTGTTGATGTGGCAAGTCCAGCTGAGTTTCTGGTCAATGGTTAAACCCGATGAAGTTGATCATGGGGGATGTATTGGTGAAAATACCATTGAATGTCAAGAGATGGTGGTTAGATTTTCTCTTATTGGGGATGAGGCAGCATCTGAGGAGCAGGAAAACCGACATTTTGGGCAACAGGATTTCTGATGAAGGGTTTTTGCGCGAAAAGTAAATTTTCCTGCTCCTCCGATGCTGCCTGACCTGCTGTGTTATGCCAGCACCACAGTTTCGACTCCAATCTTCAGCATCTGCACTGTTCACTTTCGTCTTATTGGAGATGGTAAGGCCTGTCATTGGTGTAGTGTGAATGTTACTGAGGAGATGAATTTCTTCTCTTCAAGGCTTAAGTTTATGGAATTTTCCAGCAAAGAGAGCAGTGAAGTTGAACTTTTTTTTTGATCTACACAGGAGTCAAAGGTTATGTGGGGAAGTGCAGCTAAGGCCACAATCAGATCATGATCTTGTTAAATGGCAGGCTCAATGGAGCGAATGGCCTAATCCTGATCCTATTTCCCATGATCTTAACACTTCACTGTTTGTAGAAGCTTGCTGTGTGCCAACGCATGCCATGTTTTCTTCATTACAACAGTGACTACGCTTCACTTTGGCACGTCCTGCAGCTGTGGATGTGTCACAGAAAAGTTTAAAGCAAGTAATGACCATAGTGAAACCCACTATGAAACCTGGGTTACTAGCCCAGGGGCAATCCCACTGTGCCACTATCTCCCTAAGGCAAGGTGAGTGATTTTTCATTTTAGTTCAGGGGCAACACTGGAAAATTGAATTGAGGAATGAATCACAAAAGAAATGCCCTTCAGTCTGGAAGTCTGAACAATGCTGTGTACTTGTAGCTTGCAATTGTAGGTGGCATTGTGGTTTAGCAGTTAGCACCTCAGCCTCCCAGAACCAGGAATTCATGTTAAATCCCACCCTTGGGTGCTTGGCTGTGTGGAGCTTGCACGTTCTCCACATCTCCTTTTCCCCAAGTGCTCAGGCTCCTCCTTGAGTCCAAAGGTGTATGGGATTGTCCATGGGATTTACAGGGAGTTTATAACAAAACTTGTACGACATTGGACTTCAGTAATTTTGGACACGTATGCAAATAGGAACAATGTAAATATTGTTTATGCAAACATCATTGAACAAGTGAAAGAGGGCACTGAGTAGAGCTTTTACCTTCACTGTGTTGCACTTGCTCCATATGAACAAGCACTAGGAGAGATTCCTCCAAAACAAGGAGTGAGAAAAGTAATCAGAGAATACTCAAGAGGCTGATCTGGTTACTCCACATTCCTGTCAACCTCTGATCACTTTTCTCACTACTTGTTTAACAAGAATCTCATCTTCTCTGCCTTAAAGATATTCAAGGAGCACTGCTTCCACTCTTCAGGAAAAGAGTTCAAATGGTCAGGGAACAAAATGCACCTCATCTCTGTTTTTAACAAGCAACCTCAGATTTTTAAGTAGTGACCCCGAGATTAGATTAGATTAGATTAGATTACATTCCCTACAGTGTGGAAAGAGGCTC
>NC_057716.1:99139947-99141364 GCF_004010195.1 Chiloscyllium plagiosum
TCCACAGATTCCCCACTCTCTGGCTGAAGAAGTTTCTCTTTATCGCTTCTAAAAGGTCTTCTCTTTACTCTCAGGCTGTGCCCTCGGGTCCTATTCTCTCCTACCAATGGAAACATCTTCCCAACATCTACTCTCTCCACACCATTTATTATTGTTTAAGTTTCAATTAGATCCCCCCACATTCTTCTAAACTCCATCCAGTATAAACCCAGAGTCCTCAAACATTCCTCATGTGTTAAGCTTTTCATTCCTGGGACCATTCTCATGAACCTCCTCTGAACACTCTCCAAGGCCAGTACATCCCTCCTGAGATATGGGGCCCAAACTGCATATAATACTCCAGATTTGGTCTGACCAGAGCCTTGTAGAGCCTCAGAAGTACATCCCTGCTTTTATATTCAAGTCCTCTCAAAATAAATGCCATCATTGCATTTGCTTTCCTAACTACTGACTCAACCTGCAAGTTTACCTTGAGAGAATCCTGGACTAGAACTCCCAAGTCTTTTTGCACTTCAGTATTCTGAATTTTCTCCCCATTTGGAAAATAGTCCATGCCTTTATTCTTCTGACAAAGGTGCATGACCTCACACTTTCCCACATTGTACTCCATCTGCCACTTCTTTGCTCACTCTCTTAACCTATCCAAATCCTTCTGCAGCCTCCTGCCTCTTTAATGCTACCTGTCCCTCTGCCTATCTTTGTATCGTCTGCAAACATAGCCAGAATGCCCTCGGTTCCTTCATCTAGATTGTTAATGTATAAAGTGAAAAGTTCTCCCAACACTGAGCCTTGCAGAACGCCACTTATCACCAGCTGCCATCTTGAGAAGGACTCTTTTATTCCCCTCTCTCTGCTTCCTGCCAAACAGTCAAACATCTATCAATGCTAGCACCTTGCCTCTGACACCATGGGCTCTTGTCTGACTCAGTAGCCTCCTATGCTGCACCTTGTGAAAGGCCTTCTTGAAGTCCAGGCAGATAACATCTGATTCTAGTCTGATTCTGTCTTCTTCTTCTCAAATTGCAGAGTAAATTGAATCATATTATGATCACTGCCTCCCAAGGGTTCCTTCACCTTAAACTCTCTTATCAAGTCTCCCTCATTGCACACCACTAAATTGCCTGTTCCCTAATGGGCTCCACTATGATCACTGTAACTTTGCCTTTCCTACACATCCTACATGGGGTAGAGCAGTGGATGTAGTGTACATGGATTTTAGTAAGGCATTTGATAAGGTTCCCCATGGTGGGCTTATGTGGAAAGTCAGGAAGCATGGGATAGTGGGAAGTTTGGCCAGTTGGATAGAGAACTGGCTAACCGGTCGAAGTCAGAGAGTGGTGGTACATGGTAAATATTCAGCCTGGAGCCCAGATACAAGTGGAGTTCCGCAGGAATCAGTTCTGGGTCCTCTGCTGTT
>NC_057716.1:99141833-99145023 GCF_004010195.1 Chiloscyllium plagiosum
AAGGATGAGGGGTGACTTGCTAGAGGTTTATAAGATGATCAGAGGTATAGATAGAGTAGACAGTCAGAAACTTTTTCCCCGGGTACAACAGAGTGTTACAAGGGGACATAAATTTAAGGTGAAGGGTGGAAGGTATAGGGGGGATGTCAGGGGTAGGTTCTTTAACCAGAGAGTGGTGGAGGCATGGAATGCACTGCCTGTGGGCGTGGCAGAGTCAGAATCATTGGTGACCTTTAAGCGGCAATTGGATAGATACATGGATGGGTGCTTATGCAAGGACAAATGTTCGGCACAACATCGTGGGCCGAAGGGCCTGTTCTGTGCTGTAGTGTTCTATGTTCTATGTTTTCTATCTCCTGGTGTATTTTGCACCCCAGGTATTGTAATATGATTTTATTGGTCAATTAGAGGAGTGGGGACTTTTTAAAAGCCAGCAAAATAAAGAAGGAGAAAATGAACTGAGTTCAAACTAACAAATAATATAAAAACAAATAGTACGAGCTGGTTTAAATGTATAAAAAGGAAGAGAGAAGTCAATGAGCATTGGCGTCTTAGAGAGTGAGATTGGGGAAAATAAATAGGGATCCAGGAAATGGGCGAGGAGTTGAATAAATACTTTGCATCAGTCTTTGTGTTTAGATTAGATTACTTACAGTGTGGAAACGGGCCCTTTGGCCCAGCAAGTCCACACTGACCCGCCGAAGTGCAACCCACCCAGACCCATTCCCCTATATTTACCCCTTCACCTGACACTACGGGCAATTTAGCATGGCCAATTCACCTAACCTGCACATTTTTGGATTGTGGGAGGAAACCGGAGCGCACCCACACAGGCACGGGGAGAATGTGCAAACTCCACACAGAGTCGCCTGAGGCGGGAATTGAACCCGGGTCTCTGGCGCTGTGAGGCAGCAGTGCTAACCACTGTGCCACCGTGTGTTGACGACTAATTCTACATGATTTCTAAATACTAAATATATAAGGCGCTGAAGATGGGGGGAGGGATGAGAGAGATGTAGCAAACACAATAGCTGACATTGGTGGAAAAAGACCAGGCAAGCTAAGGAGTTAAAGGCCATTAAGTCTCTTGTACCTCATGGTTTACCTCCTAAATGTCAATACCACTGCACTACCACTTCCTGTCATCTTTGGAACCATGTCAATAAATCCTTTCTGTGCTCTGTCCAATAGTTGCACACGCTTCTTAAAGTGCACTGCTCAGAATAGGTCACAGTTCCATTTGAGGTCAGTTGTGAACAGTGTTTCATAAAGATTCACCATAACTTCCTCATGTTGGTATTCTTTGCCTCTGTTTATAATGCATAGGAACCCCTTGTGCATTTTCAACTATTTTCCCAGCTTGCCCTGTGATCTACAGAGACGTGTTTGCCCCAAGCCCCACTGCTTCTGCACCTCTTCAGATTGTTATCCTTGAGTTTATTTGGTCTCTCCACATTCTTTCCAATACAAGGAAATTTCATACTCCCGATCATATCAAGTCAGCATTTCCTGCATTCCACTGTGCCCTGCATTTCCTGCCACATGAATAAGGAGGGGATTAGAGCACAATAAAAGAGAAGAAAGCGATTATACAGCATGGGAGGAGATTAACATATCCCTGATATCATTCCTTAGAGCTGCAGCTTTTGAAATAGGGGGAAGGTAATTATTATCCGAACAGTGCAGTGCCCTTGCAGCCGTTGTTCAACCAGTCAATGTTTAGTCAATACAGGGAGCCCAACCTGTGCTCTCACAGGCATGTATTCATTATTTGAATCCAAAGCAAATTCCTTTAGGGTGTTACTGAAGGTTGTTTTGACTTGGTTCAGTGTTAGCTCAGACACGGAAGGCAGTGTATAATCTAGAACCCCAGGAAATTACTGTGGGGGGACCCATGCAGATCCCACCATGGCAACTAGTGGAATTTCAATCCAGTTAATAAACATGAACTGTAATGCTAGTCCTCAGTAATTGTCATAACAATTCATGATGTGACTGCACTGAATGCACAGAAGTGGAGTTCATTCTTAATTCCTCGAAATACAAGGCGCTCAGTCATTTGCAAATGCTGCAAAGTCCAGTTGACTCAGGCACTGGGAACCACAACAACAAGCACAGCCTTGTCAACACTGCAAAATCCTCCTTACTAGTATCTACTTGTGTCAGTAGCTAAACCTAGTCAGACTGACAGAACCGTACGCTACGCACGTCCCAGACTCCCCCACTACCATCCCTGAGAATGTCCTATCCAAACTGGCAGAGGTGGCAGCACCATGGCATACAATCCAGAGGGAGTCGTGCATGGAATCCTTGATCCCATGAGGTCTCATTATATTAGGTTAAATGTGGCAAGGAGGCATCCTGCTGATTATCCTCCAACACCCTTGACTGTTAAATCAGTCTTGCGTCATGTTGAATGCCACTTGGCGGAGGTGCGAGTGTGGAAGGACACAGAATATACCTGGATGAGGGAATTCAATTCCCATCATCGAGTGGCTCAGAAGCAATGCTACTGATCGAGCTGGTCGGGTCCTTAAAGACATAGCTGCGAGACTGTGTCTGCAATAGTTGACGATGGACATTCTGTTTCCATTAGTTGGTATATCAGTAACTAGGGGTCACGTTTTCACGATTGTTGGCAAGAGAGCTAGGAGTGAGATGAGGAGAAGCATCTTCATTCAGGGATCCGGATTGGGAATCCCCTGCGGATTCCAAAAGAGAGCTGGATATATTTGAAAGTGATGAATTTAGAAGGCTATGGCGATAGGGCTGGAGATTGAGACCAGCTGAGTCACTCTTTCAGAAGCCAGTACAGACACAATGAACTGGTTGGCCTCAGTCTATGTTGTAAAATTCTATGATTCTACAGAGGAATCTGGAAGTCCTTGTCCATGAATCATAAATCTTCACCTTGTGGGAGAGTCAGAGGGGCACAATTTCAGAATAAGGGATCACCCATTTAAGACACAGATGAGGAGGAAGTGAAGCTGTGGAATTCTTTACCACAGAGGGCTGCTGAGGCTGGGTTATGAAGTACATTCAGGGCTGAAATAGACCGATATTAATCATTAAGTGAAGCAAGGGTTAAGAGGGAAAAGCCAGATCTCATTAAAAGGTGGAGTAAACTCAGGTGACCTCTGCTCCTATGTCTTATTAATGGAACTCTAAGGAAGGGCACGTTTATACATCA
>NC_057716.1:99146023-99164631 GCF_004010195.1 Chiloscyllium plagiosum
ATCCTAAATCTATACCAGACAGGTTAGGGGGCAGCATTGCAGGCCCCGAGGCCTACACGATTAAAGGCACAGCTGCCAACAGTGCAGCAATCAAAATCAGGCACACATCAGGGTTCAAAATTAAAGGAACATCTGACAGGATGTGCCCAGGGGAGATTACAGAAAAAGGACTGCCAAACTCCTTCAGTACTGGCACTAGATACCGTGACTAGAAAACCCACTTTTGTTGGGAATGGTCTCAATTTTGCGTTAAACTTGCCTGTGTCCCGACAATTTGGTTAAAATAACAAATGCTTCACTTTTTCACATCAGCATGTCCTCTCGTCACTTTCCCTCACCTCCCCCATACATCGGAAAATCCAACCAAAAACGGGCCAGCCCACTTTGGGCTGTGTCCCACCAACTGAAATGGCGTCCACTCATTGACCTGTGAGAGAGCTATGGGCATACCCCGACACGTGTGGAGATACCTCTGGTGGCATTCAGAGCCATTGCCAAAAGCAGATTGGGCCTCGATGGGACAGCTTCTCACTGATACTAATTTTACCATCTCCCAGTGCCCCAATGGCCATACTGTCACAATGTTCTGATTGGCCAATGAACCTTGCGTGGAAGTGGGGTAGAAATTGCTGGAAAGGCTCAGCAGGTCTGGCAGCATCTGCGGAGAGAGATCAGAGTTAACGCTTTGGATCGAGTGACCCTTTCTCAGAACTGGAAAGGGGTCCTCAGGAATGGTCACTCGACCCAAAATGTTAACTCTGATCTCTCTCCGCAGATACTGCCAGACCTGCTGAGCTTTTCCAGCAATTTCTACTTTCGTCTCTGATTTACAGCATCCGCAGTTTTTTGTCGGGGGGAGTTTGATTTGTAGGAGAAACTGGGGGTTAGTTTATAGGAGTTACTGAGGGGACTTTATAGAAGGTATTGGGCAATTTATAGCAGTGACTAGGGCCAATTTCTAGGAGTTACCAAGGGTAAATTATAGGAGTTACTTTTATGTGTGCGACTAAGGGTTAATTTATAGGTGGTTTAAACTCGCATTCAAACTTTGGAAATCCTGTCTCGGATTTTGCCAAATGATCTTTGAGCCTTTACCTTCCTTTGACAAATGAAAGGTCAAAGATATCAAGTTAGTAAAATATTAGGAGAGAAGTTTTACCAATGGATTACCTCTGGATTTATTCTCTGACTCGCAGAACAGTTACTGTTAATAGTTTGAGTTGAAACAGTCTGACAGTTACAACCAGAGAATAAAAATAAAGCAAGACTCACATTCATATCATGTTTTTCAAGAGTGCAGTATGCATTGAGGCTCCTTGCAGCCAATCAATGTTGAAATACTGTCCCTTTAGCTGTTAAATTGGAAATGCAGTATCCAAATCATACACAGTACGCTCCAATAAGTAAGAACTGATTAATTAAAATGCATTTAGGGCAGCACGGTGGCTCAGTGGTTAGCACTGCTACCTCACAGCACCAGGATCGATTCCAGCCTCAGGCCAACTGTCTGTATGGGGTTTGCACATTCTCCCCGTGTCTGCGTGGGTTTCCTCCGGGTGCTCTGGTTTCCTCCCACAGTCCAAAGATGTGCAGGCCAGGTTAAATGGCCATGCTAAATTGCCCTTAGTGTTAGGTGCATCAGTCAAAGGGAATTGGGTCTGGGTGAGTTACTGTTCGGAGGGCCGGTTGGGCCAAAAGGTCTGTTTCCACACTGTAGGGAATCTAATCTAATCATCTATTTTAATGCAAGAGGCCTGACAGGGAATGAATGGGAACATGGGACTGAGATATCTTTGGTATTATAGAAACATAACTTGCGCCCACACCTCCCCCCTCACTTCCCTCCAAGGCCCCAAGGGATCTTTCCATATCCGTCACAAATTCACCTGCACCTCCACACACATCATTTACTGCATCCGCTGCACCCGATGTGGCCTCCTCTACATTGGGGAGACAGGCCGCCTACTTGCGGAACGTTTCAGAGAACACCTCTGGGACACCCGGACAAACCAACCCAACCACCCCGTGGCTCAACACTTTAACTCCCCCTCCCACTCCGCCAAGGACATGCAGATCCTTGGCCTCCTCCGTCGCCAGACCATGGCAACAGGACGCCTGGAGGAAGAGCGACTCATCTTCCGCCTAGGAACCCTCCAACCACAAGGGATGAATGCAGATTTCTCCAGCTTCCTCATTTCCCCTCCCCCATCTTATCTCAGTCCCAACCCTCAGACTCAGCACCGCCTTCCTAACCTGCAATCTTCTTCCCGACCTCTCCGCCCCCACCCCCTCTCCGGCCTATCACCCTCCACTTAACCTCCTTCCACATATCGCATTCCCAATGCCCCTCCCCCAAGTCCCTCCTCCCTACCTTTTAACTTAGCCTGCTTGGCACACCCTCCTCATTCCTGAAGAAGGGCTTATGCCCGAAACGTCAATTCTCCTGCTCCTTTGATGCTGCCTGACCTGCTGCGCTTTTCCAGCAACACATTTTTAAGCTCTGATCCCCAGCATCTGCAGTCCTCACTTTCTCCTGAGGGAGGGACAGGATTGGCAGCTCAATGTTCCAGGGTGCAGATGCCAATAGGAAAGACAGAAGTGGAGGAAAGGGAGGAGGTAGGAATAGCATTTTTGTTTAGGGAAAATATCAGGGCAGTGTATTCCTGAGGGATCGCCCAAAGAAGCTGCATAGGTGGGAGTGAGATCTAAAAAGGGGATGAACACTTTTCTTGATGTGAGTCCACATTTCAGAGGGAGAGATGCTGGAAGTTTTAAAATGCATAAAGGTAGATAAATCCTCAGGACTTGATCAAATAAACCCAGATCGTTGTGGGAAGCTAGGAAAGAAATTGCAGGGCCTCTAGCAGAGGTATTTGCATCATCGACAGATTTAGGTGAGATGCTGGAAGACTGGAGGGTGGCTACTGTTGTGCCTTCATTTAAGAAAGGCTGCAAGGAAAAGCCAGGGATCTAGAGATCATTGAGCCTGACATCGGTGTTGGGTAACTTGTTGGAGGGGATTCTGAGAGACAAGAACTACATGCATTTGGAAAGGCAACGACCAATTAGGGATAGTCAGCATAGTTGTGTGTGGGAAATCACATCTCACAAACTTGATTGAGTTTTGTTTGTAGAGGTAACCAAGAGGATAGATGAAAGTAGAGTGGTAGACGTTGTCGACATGGCCTTTAGCAAGGCTTTTGTCAAGGTTCCACGTGATAGACTGATTAGTAAGATGAGATCACATGGGATCCAGGGAGAGCTAGCTAACTGGGTACAAAATTTGGTTTGATGGTCAGAGACAGAGAGTGGTGGTGGAGGGTTGTTGTTCAAGCTGGAGGCCTGTGACCAATGGTGTTCCACAAGGATCAGTGCTGGGTCCACTGTTGTTTATTATTTGGATAATCATTTGGATGAGAATTTAGGAGTTAGCACCTCTCCCTCTATAATGTGGACTCATTTCAAGAAAAAGTGATCATCTCCTTCTTATTTCTCAGTTCCACCCATGTAGCTTCTTTGGACGATCCCTCAGTGCTGCCCTGATGTTTGCCCTAAACATAAGTTTGCTGATGACGCCAACATTGGTGGTATATTGGAGAGTGAAGAAGATTATCTAAGATTACAACAGGATCTTGATCAACTGGGCCAGTGGGCCAAGGAATGACAGATGGAATTTAATTTAGATCAATGTGATGTGTTACATTTTGGTAATGATAGATCAGGGCAGGACTAATACAGTTAATGGTAAAGCCCTGGGTAGCATTGTCAAAGAGATAGATGTAGGGGTGCAAGCACATAGCTCCTTGAAATTGGGATCACGGGTAGACAGGGTGAAGAAGGCCTTTGGTATGCTTATCTTCATCAGTTAGAGCATTATACAGCAGCACAAGACCCTGGTAGGGCCAGCTTTGGAGTACTGTGCACAGTTCTGACCACCATGCTATAGGAAGGGTGTTATTAAATTGGAAAGAGTGCAAAAAAAAATTTATAAGATTAGCGAGTTTGGAGGTGATTTGTAGCTCAGGTTGAAGATCTGGATGTAGGTTTGCTCGCTGAGCTGGAAGGTTCGTTTTGCTATAGGAAGGGTGTTATTAAATTGGAAAGAGTGCAAAAAAAATGTATAAGATTAGCGAGTTTGGAGGTGATTTGTAGCTCAGGTTGAAGATCTGGATGTAGGTTTGCTCGCTGAGCTGGAAGGTTCGTTTTCAGAAGTTTCGTCACCATACTAGGTAACATCATCAGTGAGCCTCCAGATGAAGCACTGATGGCACGGTCTGTTTATTTATGCATTTAGGTTTTCTTGGGTTGGTAATGTCACTTCCCATGGTGATGTCATTTCCTGTGTTGGTGATGTCATTCCCTGTACTTTTTTCTTAGAGGGTGGTAGATGGGGTCCAAATCGATGTGCTTGTTGATAGAGTTCCAGTTGGAATGCCATGCTTCTAGGAATTCTCGTGTGTGTCTCTATTTGGCTTGTCCGAGGATGGACGTGTTAACACATAAATAGAAAGCGGGCCTTAACACTAGTGCTTCACCGAAGACTCACTCATGATGTGACCTAGTATGGTGACGAAATGTCTGAAACAAACCCTCCAGCTCTGCGAGCAAATCTGCATCCACATTTACAAGATTGTTAGTGAGACCTGATGGTTTGAGTTATAAAAAGAGGCAGGATAGGCTGGGACAATTTCCCCAGAGTGTAAGAGGTTGAGAGGTGACCTTAAAGAAGTTTATAAAATCATAAGGGGCATAGATAAGGTGAATGGCCAAGGTCCTTTCTCCAAAGTAGGGAAATCTAAAACTAGAGGGCATAGGTTTAAGGTGAGAGGGGAAAGATTTAAAATGCACTTGAGAGGCACCCTTTTCACCCAGAAATGTGGTTGACTCTTCAGTGCCTCTGAAATGGCCCAACAAGGCACAGAATTCAAGGGCAATTAGAAATGGGCAACACAGGGGAGGCAATGGCCTAGTGGTATTAGCGTTGGTATTAGTGTTGGTTATTGGTGTTGGTTATTGGTGTTGGTATTAGCATTGGTATTGGTGTTGGTATTGGCATTGGTATTAGTGTTAGACTTTAATCCAGAGATCCAGGTCTGGGGACCTGGGTTTGAATATCTGGAATTAAGGATGACCATGAATCCATTGTCGGGAAAACCCATCTGGTTCACTAATGCCCTCCAGGGAAGGAAACTGTCATCCTTACCTAGTCAGGCTTGCATGTGACTCCAAACACACAGCAATGTAGCTGACTCTTAACTTCCCTCTGGGTAATTAGGGATGGGCAATAAATGGTGGCTTAGCCAATGATGCCAACATCCCGTGAATGAATAAAGAGAAAATAAAGCTGGTACTGGCAGCATCGCCAATATAGAATTATAGAGTCTTAGAGATAGACAGCACGGAAACAGACCCTTCAGTCCAATTTGTCCATGCCGACCAGATATCCTAACCTAATCTAATCCCATTTGTCAACACTTGGCCCATATCCTCCAAACCATTCCTATTCATATACACATCCAAATGCCTTTTAAAAGCTGTAATTGTACCAGCCTCCAACACTTCTTCTGGCAGCTCATTCAATACACATACTACCCTCTGCATGAAAAAGTTGCCACTTAGGTCCCTTTTATATCTTTCCCCTCTCACCCTAAACCTATGCCTTCTAGTTCTGGACACCCCCACTCTAGGGAAAATACTTTGCCTATTTGTCAGATCCATGCACCTCATAATTTTATAAACCTCTCTAAGGTCCCTTCTCAGCCTCCGACGCTCCAGGGAAAACAGCCCCAGCCTGTTCAGCCTCTCCCTGTAGCTCAGACCCTTCAACCCCAGCAACATTCTTGTAAATCTTTTCTGAACCCTTTCAAGTTTCACAACATCTTTCCAAAAGGAAGGAGACCAGAACTGCACGCAAAGTGGCCTACCCAATGTCCTGCACAGCCGCAACATGACCTCCCAACTCCTGTACTCAATACTCTGACCAATAAAGGAAAGCATACCAAATGCCTTCTTCACTAACCTATCTACCTGCAACTCCACTTTCACGGAACAATGAACCTGCACTCTGAGGTCTCTCTGTTCAACAACACTCCCCAGGACCTTACCATTAAGTGTATAAGTCCTACCCTGATTTGCCTTTCCAAAATGCAGCACTTCACATTTATCTAAATTAAACAGCACCTGCCACTTCTCGGCCCATTGGCCCATCTAACCAAGATCCTTCCTCACTGTCCACTACACCTCCAATTTTGGTGTCATCTGCAAACTATAAATCCTGTCCACGAAAGAAATGTTTTCAAAGTGATGAGGACTTTTGCCTCTTCTGCCCTTTTGGGCAGCGCATTCCAGAACTCCCACATGCCTGTGGGTGGGAAACAAATTCCTTCTCAATTCCCCTGTAATCTTTCTGCGGATCACCTTTCAACTGAGAAGCTTGTTGACAAGATGCAAGAGGTACAGAAGTACGTTGATAAGGGCTGTAGAATGGAAGGAGAGTACCTCGCATAGTTACTGGCTAGTACCAAGAACTGAGGTGAGGAGGAATTTCTTCAGCCACAGGGTGGTGAATCTGTGGAACTCATTGCCACAGAACGCTGTGGAGGCCGAGTCATTAAGGGTCTTGTAGACAGACATAGATAAATTCCTGATTAGAAATGGGAATGATGGAGAGTTAGCAGGAGAATGGGGTTGAGAAACATATCAGCCATGATCAAGTGGAAGTGCAGATTTGATGGGCTGAATGGCCTAATTCTGCTCCAATATGCTATGGTCTAATTGTTAATATGACTCCTGTCAATTTATATGGTTATCTGTTTTGAGCTTCTGTTAGCTGCAGTGGACACTGTCAGAACAAGATATCTAATAAGGAGTGTGTTTGTCTGACATGCTGGGTCAACGTCCTGGAATTCCATCCTTAAAGGCATTGTGGGTCTTCCTACACCAAACGGACTGCAGTGGTTCAAGAAGGCAACTCCCCTTCTCAAGGGCAACCAGGGATGGGCATTAAATGCAGGCCCAGCCAGTGATGCCTGTATCCCATGAATAAATATATAAATAAAATGAGAAGACAGAAACTTTCTGGACTCTCACTTGAAGAATCACCATTGAGCGAGATATCTAGAGGATACTGAGGGGGGCATAATAGAAATGTGTAAAATTTTAATGAGAGGCATAGACAGGATAGACAGGAAGGAACTTTACCCCTTGGTAGAGGAATTAATGACCAGGGGCAGAAAGTTTAGAGGAAACGTAAGGAAAAACATTTTCACCAGATGATGGTGCGAATCTGGAACTCATTGGCTGTAAGGATAGTAAAGGCAGAAACCCTCATGATGTTGAAGAAGTATTGAGATGCGCACTTGTAATGCCAAGCTTCACATTGCTATGGACCAAATGCTCAAAAATGGAATTAGAATAGTTAGCTGGTTGACGGGCCGAAGGGTCTTTTCCCATTCTATAGGAGTGGCATGCTGGCTCAGTGGTCAGTACTGCTGCTTCACAGCGCCAGGGTCCCAGGTTCTGTCTGTGTGGAGTTTGCACATTCTCCCCGTGTCTGCATGTTTCTTCCAGGTGTCAGGTTTCCTCCCACAGTCCAAAGATGTGTAGGTTAAGTGAATTGACCATGCTAAATTACCCACAGTGTACAGGGATGTGTAGGTTAGGTGCATTAGTCAGTGGTAAATGTAGAATAATAGGGTAGGGGAATGGGTCTGGGTGGGTTACTCATCAGAGGGTCGATGTGGACTTGTTGGGCTGAAGGGCCTGTTTCCACACTGTAGAGATTCATGCCTATGAGTCAAGGCCAACTCTTTGACTGGACATACTTCTGAAGGTTCTATCATGTAAGTATATACCTCCTACTGCTCCTGTCAAATGTTTGATGTTTTTTATTATAGCGGGGGAGTCACAAGTTAGACCAGCATTTAATGTCCATTCCGTGTTGCCTTGTCAAACTGCTGTGGTCCATGTGCATGAAGTGGGTGCTATGTACACCCGCTCTGTGCTGTTACAGAGGAACGATGACCAAACTCTAGACCTAAGAAGGATGACATGGTTCAGCAGGGAGACCTGCAAAAAGATAACTGACAACCTAACAGAGATACTTGAGAGAATAAGTTGGGAGAAACTGGTGGAATGATCAGTGATCAGATGATGGAGATTAAAAGCAAAATAATGCAGAGGTTGAAATATGTAATAAAAATGGAAAGTCCTGAAAATACTGAGCAGGTCTGGCAGCATCGCTTGACACTTAAGAGAGTTAAGATTTTGAGTCTGAGATGACCTTTCTTCAAAACACAGATTAGATTAGATTACTTACAGTGTGAAAACAGGCCCTTTGGCCCAACAAGTCCACACCGGCCCTCCGAAGAGCAACCTATCCAGACCCATTCCCCTACATTTACCCCTTCACCTAACACTACTGGCAATTTAACATGGGCAATTCACCTAACCTGGACATCTTTGGACTGTGGGAGGAAACCGGAGCACCCGGAGAAAACCCACGCAGACACGGGGAGAATGTGAAAACTCCACACAGCAGTTGCCTGAGGCGGGAATTGAACCCGGGTCTCTGGCGCTGTGAGGCAGCAGTGCTAACCACTGTGCCACCCCTGTGATTTCCAGAAGAGCCAGACTGGAGAAGGAGGAGACACAACGAGGTGTTGCGATGTAGAAGGTGGAAGCAGATTGAGATGGAGCTTCCAAAAGGGATGAAATTAACTCTCAAGGCGAAGCAAGTTGCATGATTGTGGGGAAAAGTCAGAGGAGTGTCACTAAAAGGACAGCTCTTGTACAAGGCAAAAAGTGGGTACTACAGATGCTGGAGATTAGAGTCAAGATTAGAGTAGTGCTGGATAGGCACAGCAGGTCAGGCAGTATCCAAGGAGCAGGAGGTTCGATGTTTCGGGCAAAAGTCCTTCATCAGGAATGGCTCCCTGATGAAGGGCTTATGCCCAAAATGTCGAATCTCCCGCTCCTTTCGTGCTGCCTGACCTGCTGTGCTTTTCCAGCACTACTCTAATCTTGGGCTCTTGTACAAGCACAATGGGTCAAATGGCTTCTTCCTCTGGTTGTAAGGTTTAAAGTCACTACCTTCAAATGCGAATTTGTACAGCTCGCTGGACACATCATTCAGCATCACCCCTCTGCCCTGGTTTTCTCTCAGCCACTTAACTTTCTTCACAAAGTCAGTCACCACCTCATTGATGGCAGGAGAATAATTAGACACTTCTTTTGGCTTCAGCATCTTGGGATTCAACATGCTCCGTAATTGATGCCACTTCTCCCCATACCTGTAACAGCAAACACAAGGAAAGACAATCAAGTCACTGGCTACAACTGTTCATTCCCACTATCCCAAAGACATCCCAAAGTCCAGACAAGACTGGAGAACCTGAGTTTATATCAAATATGCAGCACAGAAAGAGGCCCATTCGGTCCCACGAGTTAATGAATGCCCCTCCAACAGCAGTACCTTCTCTACCTTTCTCCCCCATCTAGCTTTCCTTTAGCTGCATCGACCTGATCCCTTCCCTTTGTATGGGATCAAGTAGACGCAAGGATGTTGCAGGTTACAGAGGGACATAGATAAGCTGCAGCCTCTAGGCTGAGAGGTGACAAATGGAGTTTAATGTGGAAAAGTGTGAGGTGATTCACTTTGGAAGGAGTAACAGGAATGCAACATACTGGGCTAATGGTAAGATTCTTGGTGGCGTAGGTGAGCACAGAGATTTCGGTGTCCAGGTACACAGATCTCAGAAAGTTGCCACCCAGGTTGATAAGGTTGTTAAGAAGACATACAGTTATAGAGGGATTGAGTTTCAGAACCATGAGATCATGCTGCAGCTGTACAAAATTCTGGTGCAGCCGCATTTGGAGCATTGTGTACAGTTCTGATCACCACATTATAGGAAGGATGTGGAAGCCTTGGAAAGGGTTCAGAGAAGATTTATTGGATGTTGTCTGGTATGGACGGAAGGTCTTACGAGGAAAGGCTGAGGTACTTGAGGCTGTTTTCGTTAGAGAGAAGAGGTTGAGAGACAACTTAATTGAGCCATATAAGATAATCAAAGGGTTAGATAGGGTGGACAGTGAGAGCCTTTTTCCTCGAATGGCGATGGCTAGCATGAGGGGGCATAGCTTTAAACTCAGGGGTGATAGACATAGGTCAGATGTCAGAGGTAGTTTCTTTACACAGAGATTAGTAGGGGCATGGAATGCACTGCCTGCAACAGTAGTAGACTCGCCAACTCTAAGGGCATTTTAATGGTCATTGGATAGGCATATGGATGAGAATTGAATAGTGTAGGTTAGATGGGCTTCAGATTGGTTCCACAGGTCAGCGTAATATCGAGGGCCGAAGGGCCTGTACTGCACTGTAATGTTCTATGTTCTATGTTCTTTCTGTCATAATGGGTTCCACCCCCCCAACCACTCACAGAGAAAGACATTTCTCCTGAATTTCTGACTGAGTTTATTAGTGACCAGCTGATTTTATTTTTAATTTGTTATGTTCTATGTTCTTTCTGTCATAATGGGTTCCACCCCCCAACCACTCACAGAGAAAGACATTTCTCCTGAATTTCTGACTGAGTTTATTAGTGACCAGTTCTCCTGAATTTCTGACTGAGTTTATTAGTGACCAGCTGATTTTATTTTTAATTTGTTCATGGGATGTGAGCATCGCTGGCTAGGCCAGCATTTATTGCCAATCCCTAATTGCCCAGAGGGCAGCTATGACGCAACCACATCATTGTAGGTGTGGAGGTGATTAACCAGGTAAGGATGGTAAATTTCCTTTCCTAAAAGGACATTAGTGAACCAGCTGGAATTTTCCCAACAATCAACAATGGTTTCCTGGTCATCTTTCGGCTCTTAATTCCTGATTTTCAATCGAATCTAAATTCTACCATCTGCTATAGCGAGATTTGAACCTGGGTCCCAGTTATAGGAAGGATATTATTAAGCTGAAGAGATTTACTAGGATGTTGCAGGGTATGGAAGGATTGAGTTATAATGTAAGGCCGGATAGAGTCATAGTCATAGAGATGTACAGCATGGAAACAGACCCTTCGGTCCAACCCATCCATGCCGACCAGATTTCCCAACCCAATCTAGTCCCACCTGCCAGCACCTGGCCCTTATCCATCCAAACCATTCCTATTCATATACCCATCCAAATGCCTCTTAAATGTTGCAATTGTACCAGCCTCCACCACTTCCTCAGGCAACTCATTCCATACACGAACTACCTTCTGTGTGAAAAAGTTGCCCCTTCGGTCTCTTTTATATCTTTCCCCTCTCACACTAAACCTATGCCCCTCTAGTTCTGGACTCCCCCACCTCAGGGAATCGGCCTTATCTATTTATCCTATCCAATGCCCCTCATGATTTTATAAACCTGTATAAGGTCACCCCTCAGCCTCCGATGTTTCAGGGAAACCAGCCCCAACCTATTCAATCTAGTTAGTTGGGTACGAGGATCCCATGGCATCAGCATCCTGACTTGGAAGCATATTGCCATTCCTTCAGTTGGAATTCTGATCGACTGGGACTTTTCCCACTGGAGTGTGGAAGGTTGAGAGATGGCCTTCGAGAAGTTTATAAAATAATGAGGGCTATGGATAGAAACAGTGAGAGATACCTTTTCCCTAGGATGGGGAATATCAAGACTGTGAGGCACATTTTTAAGATGACAGGAGAGAGATTTAAAAAAGACATAAGAAGCACCTTTTTTTACACAAAGGGTCATTCTTGTGTGGAATGAACTTCCTGAGGAAGTGGTGGATCTGGGTACAATTACAACGTTTAAATGACATTTGGATGGATACATGAATAGGAAGGGTTTGGGAAGGATAAGGGCCAGGAGCAGGCAGGTGGGACTAGTTTAGTTTGGGATTATGGTCAGCATGGACTGGTTGGACCGAAGGGTCTGTTTCTGTGCGGTATGACTCTATGACTGGAATGTTAATACCATCAGACCACTGCCTCCCCTATAGTTCTTGCTCTGACCAATAGTTTTCACAATACTTTTCTCCTCAGGGCAGAGAAGGGGACGCTTTATAAAAATCTTCAACATTATCGAGGGTTATGAGAGAGTAGCCAGCAAGAAACTGTTTCCCTGAGAGGTGAGTCAGTAACAAGTGGTCATGGTTTTAACAGGCCTCAGGGCCAGACAGGAGATAAGGCGTATCTTAATTTTACAGATTGAGATGTTGAGGTGCAGAATGCCCTGTCTTAAAGGCCAGTGGAAGCAGATTCAATACTAACTTTTGTACAGGATTTGGATAAATCTGGGATTTTAGGGAACTGAGTTCTGAGGAAGGGTAATTTGACCCGAAACATTAACTCTGATTTCTCTCCACAGATGTTAGACCTGCTGAGCTTTTCCAGCAACTTCTGCTTTGGTTTGTGACTTAATTGGTGAGGTGGTGAAGGGGAGGGGTGCATATCTCTCCCATGCCAACTTGTCCAGTTATATCCCCCCTTCTCACCACTTCCCTCGTCACCTCCATGGAGTGGACAATCGCACCCAAAATAATTGTTACTCATATTTAAGTTAAAGCCTCTGCAGAGGTTTCACTGAATGACTAGTTGGTTGAATCATAGAATTCAAGTCCTGTCTTGAATCAGAGCTGAACAGAGTGGGCAAATAGTCAAAGCCCAGTTCCCAGCTTGGCGGCATTGACAGAATGGAGGGCACAGAAGGAGTTAACACTTTGAAAGAAGATCCTTCCTTGGCTCTTTGCCTTGTTTCCTTTCTGTGCTATTATTGAAATCTCCTCTTGGACACAAGTGAATTTCAAAGAAAACAACGTTGCAGAAACAGTTCTCCCATTGTTCCCTCCGGATATTTTAACAATTTAATTAAATCCTTGTTCTCCAAAAAAAAATCCAAAACAAAACTCGCTACCTTGAACACGTGATAGAAGTCTCTCCATGACCTTCTAATCAGACCAATCCCAGTTTCTACTGTAACTGTTCATCCCCTTTCACCATCTTGTGCCCTCTCTGGCACCCAGCCTCAAGTGTCACGCACCGAATTAGACACAGTAACCCAGCCACAGCCTAATGGTCTTTTGTCTTGGTTTGATGTAATGCACTAACTTTCACATTCTGTGCCTCTACTTACAGAGCCACATCTCCAAAATGCCTTAATATCGACTAGTTTCAATTTGTTTGATAACCAACAAAGACTTCACAGAATGTGGCCCAATGTGCCTGCACTTGTCCTCCAAAAGAACTTCCTGGAAATGCTCAGCGGGTTTTACAGCACTTGTGGAAAGAAATCAGAGTTAACATTTTGGGCCCAGTGAGTCTTCTTCAGAACTGCCTCTGAGTAAACATCCTATAAGTCTTTGTTCGAGGTAGCTATTAAAACGCAGTTACAATGGAAGGGAGCCAATGCTGCCTTACAGCTCATGTCCCCACGGTTTCAGCTTACTTGGGCCCCGTGATAAATTTATATCGCTAAATAACTGGGCCTTGACTGTTGGTATTGCAGGCTGCCCTCAATACTCACTCACAAAGCGGTCCATAAGCTTGCCCTCTCAACTCTCTGTACTCCCTCCAGTGTGGCATATGGGCCCGCACTGGGTATTTACCCTCCTGCCGCAAAACCTGCTCAATCAAATCAGCTGTGGCCACATTGACGACAGTGATGGGGCCAAACTTGTTCTTCCAGATGGGACCGAACATCTTCTTCTGCACAATCTGCAAAAGAAACCAGAGAAAGGAAAATATAGCATTCCCAGATTCATCGGGAGGCTTTGGCAGCACAGTCACCGTGCATCAGCCGAACTGGGGGAAACATCCTCACAGAATTCCACGCGTTTCGATGAAATCACCACTCGTCTCCCAGAGACGCAAAGGACACGGCAGCTCTGACAATGTGGTTTACGCGTCATTAAGGGGCAACAGGACCGACGAGGTGGAGCCGAGAGTGTAGTGCTGGAAAAGCACAGCAGGTCAGGCAGCATCCGAGGCGCAGGAGAATCATCGTTTCGGGCAAAAGCCCTTCATCAGGATGCTGCCTGACCTGCTGTGCTTTTCCAGCACCACACTCTTCAACTCTGATCTCCAGCATCTGCAGTCCTCACTTTCTCCAACGAGATGGAGCATCAACAATAATCATCACTGAAACCTCCTGTGAAACTGTGCAATTCACTCCTTAAACATTTGTACCTCTCTCTCTGTCTTGAAATTGACTCTTTAAACTCTAACTCTTTGATCAAGTGTTTGGTGAATTCAGTGTCAAATAAACACTTGGCTACACAACAACTTGCTGTTAAACAGTGCTTTCACTATTGTAACAATGTTCCACTTCTAAGGAGCGTTATCGGACAGGTTTAGGCCCATAGCCATATTTCTCTCTCACTTAATGGGTTTGACTATCCCGTCACCCAATTGGCCTTCATTGCAAATGGAATTAAGTTCAGAACTAAGCATCTCTTGCTGCAGTTATACAGGGCTTTGGTGAGACCAGAACTGGACTATTTCATGCAGTTTTGATTTCCTTACCAAAGAAAGGACGTATTTATTGAGTTTGTGTTGTCACATATACCGAGATAAGTGAAAAGTAGTGTTCTATGTGATCTACAGATCGTACCATAAAAAGTGCATTGGGTAACAGAACAGAGTGATAATAGAGTTACAGCCACAGAGAAGGTGCAGAGAGAGATCAGAATTAACATTTGAGAGTTGCATTCAAAAGTCTGATAATAGCAGGGAAAGAAGCTGTTCTTAAATCTACTTGTGCGTGTATCAAACTTTTATATCTTCTGCCCGACGGAAGAGGGTGGAAGAGAGATGTACTTGACATAGAGGGAGTTAAGTGGAATTTCACTAAGCTGATGCCAAAGATAGCAGGGCTGTCATAGGAGGAGAAATTGATTCAACTGGGCCTGTATTCACTTGAGCTTAGAAAGGTGAGAGGGGATCTATTTTATACCTGATGTTTAAAATTCTAACAGGGCTGAACAGTCTAAATGCAGGGACGATGTTTCTCCTGACTGGGGATATAGTCTTCCACAGGTTAGGGGGAAGACCATTTAGGACTGAGATAAGGAAATATTTCTTCATTCATAAAGTAGTGACCCTGTAGAATTCTTTACCACAGAAGACTGTGAAAGCTAAGTCACTGAATGTAGTCAAGAAAGAGATAGACAAACTTCTGGATTTCATTAGGGGTATGGGGGAAAAGTGATGGAATATTCCCCACTTGCCTGGATAAATTCAGTTCCAGCAACAGTCAAAAAGCTTGACATATTCACAACAAAACAGCCCATTTAATTGGCACCCACATCCACAAGCATCCACTCCCTCCACCACCATTACTCAGTAGCAGCAGAAATTCACCAAACATTCTTCGGCAGCATCTTCCAAACCCCCAGCCACTTCCATCCAGAAGGACAAGGGCGGCAGATAGATGAGAACACCACACTCTCCAAGTCCCGCTCAATTCGCCATTCTAACTTGGAAGTATATCACCGTCCCTTCACTGTCACTGGGTCAAGGTTCTGGAATTCCCTCCCTAAGGGCATTGTGGGTCAACCCACAGCACATGGACCGCAATGGTTTAAGATGGCAGCTCACCACCATCTTCTCAAGGGCACTAGGGACAATAAATGCTGGTCCAGCCAGTGACGCTCAAGGCAATTAAGGAGTTGGGGGAATTTCAATGACAACTTCCAAAAGAAATCGGATAATTCTTGAAAAGGAAATATTTCTGGGGCCACGTGATTAAATACTTCAAAGAGTCCATGGAGGCACGATGGGCTAAAATTCCCTCTTTCTGTTGTGCGATATTCCATTATTGTACGTTATCAGAAATTTGGACACACACAAAGCCTGATTTTATAACCAGTCCAAGTCATATCAGAAGTCAGTGCAGAAAATGTTGAAAACATTCAGTGGGTCTGGAATCATATGTGGAGAGAGAAACTGAGTTAATGGACAGGATTGTCCCAGGGCTGAAAATATGTTGCTGGAACAGCGCAGCAGGTCAGGCAGCATCCAGGGAATAGGAGAATTGACGTTTTGGGCATAAGCCCTGTCCCAGGGCCAGACCAATGTGAGCTCTAGAGAGAAATTTGAGAGAATTCAGTGTAATGTTGAGACATGCCTTTCTTGATGCCGGGATCAACAAGTCACATTTTCCAACTAAGTCACAGGCACCAATATAAGATTCTTGCTAGTGAGTGGTGAGACACCTTATAACGGGGATCATCACTCATTATCACCCTCAGTGTTACTCCTCTTCAGCCACCCACTGAATAGAAACTAGCCATCGAGAATTCCTGCTGTGGCGGTCAGATCAGATATTTGGAGACTCTCCCTTGATCTTCTGGTCCTCCATATTGGATAGGTCAGCACCAACATTGCAGGGCACATGCATCCCATGCCCATGGACATTGACATCCAATATGTACCAGCCTCACTGCACCTTCATGGCCTTTCTCCAGTCCATTACAGCATGTCAATGCTGCAAATTGGGGCACAGTGGCACCTTTGCTTGAGCCATTCATAGGTTGTGTGCATCACTGGCTAGGCCAGCATTTATTGGCCATCCCTAATTGCCATCCGAACTGACTGACACGCCAGGGCATCTTCAGAGGACAGTTAAAACTCAACTACATTGCCAACGTGTCGGCCAGTCCAGGTGAAGGATGGCAGATTTCCTTCCCTAAAGGATGGCTCAGTTGCTCAGGGATTAGCGATGCGGCGTCACAGCACCCAGGGACCCAGGTTCAATTCCAGCCTTGAGCGACTGTCTATGTGGAGCTTGCATGTTCTCCCTGTGTCTGCGTGGGTTTCCTATGGGTGCTCAAGTTTCCTCCCACAGTCCAAAATGTGCAAGTTAGATGGATTGGCCATGCTAAATTGCCCAAAGTGTCTAGGGATGCATAGGTTGGGTGGATTGACAATGGGAAATGCAGGGATAGGGTAGGAAGGAGAGTCTGGGTGGGATGCTCTTCAGAGGACCGGTATGTACTCAATGGGCCAAATGGCCTACTTCCACACTATAGGGATTCTATGGGAGGACATTGGTGAACAAGATAGGTTTTCAAAGCTTGACAGTGGCTACATGGTCACCATCAGAGACAGGATCTGTTAGGACTATGCTAAAGTGAGGACTCCAGATGCTGGAGGTTAGAGTCGAGAGTGTGGTGCTGGAAAAGCATAGCAGGTCAGGCAGCATTCGAAGAGCAGGAGAATTGACCTTTCGGGCAAAAGCCCATGAAGGGCTTTTGGCCGAAAGATCGATCCTCCTGCTCCTCAGATGCTGCCCGACCTGCTGTGCTTCTCCAGCACCACACTCTCGACTCTGTTAGGACTATATTCACTGGAGTTTAGAAGAAAAAGAAGGGGATAATCTTATAGAAACCTGGGAGCTTGGGAGGGTAGTAAAGGTGTGAGGTACAAGGATGAGCACTTGAAATCATCATAATGTTCAAGGGTATAGGGAAGGTGCTGGAAAGCTATTTCTCATAGATACAAATAAAATTATGAGGGGAATGGATAAGACAGAAGCAGAGAAATTAATGTTCATGAAGAGCAAAGTCATACATCTAGACTAACAGGCTACAGTTAAAGCAATTTGTAAATCAAGTCATGTGATGTGAGAAGGAAATTTTCCACACAACGAGTCCGACTGCATTGCACAATGGAATGGAGGCCAAATTCAACTCAGTTAAACATCACATAAGACCAAGTTTTATTTTAAGAATCCCTACAGTGTGGAAACCAAAGAGTAATCCACCCAGACCCATTCCCCCATCCTATTACTCCACATTTACCCCTGACTAAAGCATCTAACCTACACATCCCTAAACACTATGGGCAATTTAGCACAGCCAATTCACCTGACCTGCATATCTATGGATTGTGGAAGGAAGCTGGAGCACCCGGAGGAAACCCACACAGACACAGGGAGAACATGCAAACTCCACACAGATAGTCACCTGCGGCTGGAATCAAACCCAGGTTCTTGGCGCTGTGAGGCTGCAGTGCTAACCAGTGAGCTATCCAACAAATAAACCTGTTCGACGATAACCTGGTGTTGTGTGATTTTTAACTTTGTCCACCCCAGTACCTCCACATCAGGTTCAAAATCGTCAGGCTTGGAATAAACAAGAAATCATTGTCTCCTGCAAAACTGCTAACTCCCTGGTAAACTCTAATGCGTGCCAAACATGAGTGTGTCAGTCAATCTCAACACTCTATGTTACACAGAATTGTGAAACGCTTACAAATGACATTTAAGTTTGAATAACACCAATGCCTGTATTCATATAAGCGTAAAAGAATAAGAGGGGATTCCGACTGAAATGTAACAGAGCTGATGCAGGAAGGATGTTCCCTCTGGTTGGGGAGTACAGAACCAGGGGTACACAGTCTCAGGACAGGGGGTAGACCACCTAGCACTGAGGTAGGTGAACATTGTTCTCCCCAAAGGTTCACAAACCCGAGGTGGAGTTGATTAGCTCAGTTGGCTGGGTGGCTGGTTTGCCAATGCAGAGTGATGTGTTGCTGGAAAAGCGCAGCAGTTCAGGCATCCTGAAGAAAGGCTTATGCCTGAAACGTCGATTCTCCTGTTCCCTGGATGCTGT
>NC_057716.1:99165131-99169738 GCF_004010195.1 Chiloscyllium plagiosum
TGATGTGTTGCTTGCCCGGTGCCAGGATGCAGACATCTCTGACTGGCTTGAAAGGATATAGGAACGGCAGGGGCAAGTTCCAGTTGTTGTGGTCCGCGGTGGGACGAGCAACATAAGCAAGTCTGGGATGGAGGACCTGTTTAGGCATTATCAAGCACGGGGAAGGAAATTAATGAACATGACCTGGAGAATTATAATATTGCCTGAGCTAAGTGCAGTTGGAAAAGGGATTAAAAAAGGAAGTGAACAGATGACAAAGGAAATGGTGTGTGAAAGAGAGGTTCCATTTTATACAGCACTGGCATCATTTTTGGAAACGTGTGGATCTGTACCAATGGGACAGTTTCCACCTGAACGATCTGGAACCAGTAGTTTAGCGAAAAGTAGAAAATGTGTGTTCACTAGGACTATTAATTTGCAAGTGGGGGGCGCAGTGGCAAATGGAAAGGGAAAGCGACAGGAAATATGATGATAAATACAAAAAAAAACCCAGCAGGTTAGCACGTATTGGGGAGGGTTCATGGTCAAGGCGGACCATGAAAAAAACAAATAGGAGGATAGCTGAGCAGATATTAGAGATGTGAATCATGTCAGTATGACAAACACGTTACCTAAATGTTCGGAGTATTCGTAGCAAGGTTGATGAGTTAGAATCGCAAATCATCGTGAACGAACATGAGTTGGTAGCCATTATGGAGACATGGTTACTGAATGGTCACGACTGAGAGTTAAATATCCAGGGATATCAGACTATTCAGAAGGACCGACAGGAAGTTAAGGGAGGTAGCTCTTCTAGGTAGCGATGTCCAGGGAGACAATGTAGGTTCTATGGAGAATAAGTTTGAATCCAATTTGATGAAAATTAGAAGTTCTAAGAGAAACTATTCACTGACAGGCGTAGAAAATGCAGACCAAATAATATCATCACATTGCGGCGGGCAATAAGCAAAGAAATAACTAATGCGTATAAAATCGTACGATCAATATCGTAGGGGATCTTAATCCACATGGAGGTTGGGTCGAACCATTTCGGTCAGGATAGCCTTGAGAAGGAGTTCGTTGAATGTATCGATAACATTTTTCTTGAATAGTGTGTAAGCGAACTGACGAGCGACCAAGCTGTCCGAGATCTGGTCCTGTGTATTGAAACAGGAATAATTAATTACCTCACAGTTAGGGATCCTCTTGGAAGGTGTGAGCACAGTGTGGTTCAATTTAGAATACAGATGGAGAGTGCAAATTTAAAATTTAACATCGGGACCTGTCCATGAACAAGGGGAGCGACTATGAAATGAGGGAGGAGCTGGCTAATGTAGACTGGAACCGAAGATTTTATGGTGGGACAGTTGACGAGCAGTAGAGGACTTTCAACGCAATTTCTGAAAACAGCAGTAGAGGACTTTCAACGCAATTTCTGAAAACTGCTCAACAAAAGCATTTCATGAAAAAGAAGTTTTATGAAGATGTGGGTGCACTGTCCCACTAAGAGTATTGAAAGCTAGCAGAACTTCCTGACGCAGCACCAAGTCTTCTGAAAAAGTTAAAACACATCATTTTGTCGAACAACTTCTTCAGCCGGTTGCCTGGAAACGACTAAACAGGTTCGAATTCGGCTAATCAATTTACATTACAACACCAGAAATGCCAAACTCCAACCAAGTCTGAATTGAGTACACAATTGAGTATGATTGAATTGACAACCACAAAAGCCCATGATACAATCCGATGCTTTACGGGCATAAGATCAGGGAAAACTGAACATTTGGAGGAGAACCCCAAAGCCAATTACATCTGCAGACTGTCCAGAGAATAGCTCTCTTCAAACTATCCTTATCGATCAGTAACCTGTGACGAAGCAATCGCTGTGATGAAGAAAAGAAGATTCGACGTCCGGGTGGTTTTTGAAAAGTTGAATTTTGGAAAATATTAATTTGGGTTTTTATCGGACTAATACTGTAGAAGGGGAAGAAAAATGATAGGTCGAGGAAAGAGTACTTTCCAGTTTTTAGCAAATTATTTTCTGTTATACTTTAAGAAATAAAGCTATTACAATTGTGTTAACTAACTCTTGGCCTCTCGAATTTTCACACGTTATTGCATGGGCTAAATCGTGTGTCTGATGGCGGTTTAAATTAAGCAGGAAGACTGTTACGACCGTAACAGAAGGACTGCAAGAAGACGGGTAATCTGCGATGGGTGTGTAAGGAATTAAAGGAGGCTGTCCAATTGAAGTGGAAGGCAAAAACTGAATGAAACTGGAAGCCTGGGAAGTTTTAAATGTCAACAGAAAGTCACAAACGGTGGTATAAAGAAAAGTAAGATTAATGGGTGGAACGGTGGCTCAGTGGGCAGCACTGCTGCTGGAGAGCCACGTTCGATTTCAGTATCTGGCGACTGCCTGCGTTGAGTTTGCACAGTGTCTCCGTGTCTGCGTGTGTTTCATCCGGTTGCTCCGGTTTTCTCCAAAGTTCAGACATGTACAGGTTAGGTGAAGTGGCCATACTAAATTGTCCATCCGTGTTCAGGGATGTGTAGGTTAAGTGCATTAGGCAGCAGTAAATATAGGGTACGGGAAAGGGTACTGGATGGGTTTCCCTTCAAAGCATCGGTGTGGACTTGTATGGTTGAAGGGCATGTTTCCACATTGATGGAATTCTATAAAAAAGAGCATCATGAAAAAAACTTGCACAGAATATGAAGACAGATAGCCACAGTTCTATAAATGAATTAAACGATAAAGAGTAGCTGAAGTAAACTTTGGTCGTTTGGAGGATGAAAAGAAGCATTTAGGTATGGTGTGTAATGAAACGGCCGAGGTACTGAACAGGTATTTTGAATTCGTGTTTACATTGGACGACGCTAATAATATGCCATTAAATTACAAAGAGACCAAGGTAGATGAGGACCTGGAAACAATCATTATCACAGAAGAGCTCGTGTGTGGCAAGCTAATGGAGCAAAGAATTGATAAGTCTCCTGGCCCTGATGAAATGCATCCCAGTGTACTAAAATAAATGGCGGGAGAAATAGCGGTGCACTGGTAGCAAATTTCCAAAATTCGTCGGTGCCTTCGGCAGTCGCATCAGATTGGCAAATGTGACACCATTGTTTAAAAAGGGTCATCGACAAAGATTGGGAACTATAGATCAGTTAGTTTAACCACTGTAGTGGGGGAGATGCTTGAGTCGATTATCAAGAAAGGAATAGTAGATTATCTCGAAATAAAGTGTCCCAATTGACTGACGCAACAATAGTTCATTAAAGGTAGATCATGGTTCAAAAAATCTTTTAGAATTCTACGAAGACAAGTCGATAAAGGTCGACAACGGGTCCAAGTGGATGTGGACTACCTACATTTGCAAAAGGCATTCGACAAGGTGCTGCACAAAAGGCAGGTGCATAAGGGAAGAATGCATGGCATGAAGTATAAAATATTAGCAAAGATAGATGATTGTTTAACTGACAGGATGCAAAGAGTGTCGATAAATGAGTGTTATTCTGCCTAGCCATCAGTGACTAGTATTATACCTCAGGGTTCAGTGGGGGGACTGCATTTATATACTTTTAGATGGGTGATTTGGAGTTGGGCACCACGTGTACCGTGTCCAAATTTGCAGATGACACGCAGATGAGTGGCAGAATACAGAGTGTAGAAGATTGTGAAACATTATTGAGGTATTGAGTGAGTGGGAGTGAGTGGGCAAATGTCTGGGATATGGAATATAATGTGAATAAATGTGAATTCATCCATTTTGGTTTGGAGTATCTGTTAAAAAATATTAATTCGATGGCAAAACGTTTCAAACTGCTGTTGTGCAGAGAGACCTGGGTGTCCTGCACGAATCACAGAAAGTTGGTTTGGAGGTACAACAAGTAATTAGGAATGCAAATGGAATTTTGTCCATCATTGCTAAGGGGGTTGAGTTCAAAAGCAGTGACGTGATTTTGCAGCTTTATAAGCTGAGAAACCATACCTGGAGCAATGTGTGCAGTTTCGGTCACCTTACTTGAAAAAGGATGAATTTGCACTTGAGCAGGTGCAGAAGATGTTCAAATATTTGATTCTGGAGTTGAGACGGTTGAGTTAAAAGGAGGCCCTGAGTAGAATGGGATTCTATGCATTGGAATTCAGAAGAGGGTGCATATTAAAGAAACTTATGAAATTATGAACGGAATCGATAAAATCGAAGATAGGACTTTCCATCTCGCAGGTGCCGCTCGGAAAAGAATGATTAGCCTCAAGATGACAGGGAGCAAATTTCGGACTGAATTAGAAGGAAATTATTAACCCACAGGGGCGTTAATCCATGGAATTCCTTGCCCAGGGAAATAGTTGATGCTACTTCAGTAAACGCTTTTAAATCTAATGTAGATTTTTAGGAAAAGGAATCTTAGGCGTATGGTGAGAGCGTGGCTAAGTGGTGCTGAGTCCACGAAGAGATTAGCTCAAATCTTGTTGAATGGCGGAGCGGAATCGAAGGGCTGGGCGGCCTACTTCTGCTCCTAACCCCTTTGTCCTTCTGATCAGGGAAAGATACAGGGAAGTTATTCCTGTTATAATAGGACAATTTCTTCATGGAGAACAAGTTGTTGAAATATTAGTGTCG
>NC_057716.1:99170949-99173954 GCF_004010195.1 Chiloscyllium plagiosum
GACCAGCTGAGATTCTTGGAATCATAGAATCACTGCAGTGTTGAAGAAGGCCATTCGCCCCCAAAAAGTCTAAAACAGCCCTCCAAAGAGTAACCCACCCAGACCCATTCCCCTTCCCTATTATTCTGCATTTACACATTCCTAATGCACGCAAACTACATCCCTGGACATAACGTGAAATTAACCGTCGCCAATTCACCTAACCTGTACATCTTTGGATTGTGGAAGGAAGCTGGAGGACACCCACACAGACATGGGGCGAATGTACAAACTCCACACAATCATGTGAGGTTGAATCGAATGAAGTTCCTAGCGCTGTCAGGGAACAGTACGAGATAATGAGCCAACATGCTGCCTGTGTGATTGATCAGCTTCTGACTTTGTGTCTGATTTTCAGCATGTGCAGTTTTCTTCCCTTTTTTGGATAGAGTGATCTTTATTCCGTACCCAATGATTTGCTGCACCGGTCCCTGGAGTGGTAGATGAGCAAAGTACAGGGTAAGCTTTACCCTCTGTCTCACAATATTCTGTAACTGTCCTGGGAGTTTTGCTGAGGGAGATAGCAGAGACAGCTTTGGTCAATATTTCGTGCTGTGCTTTGCCTGTCCTGAGATTGTTTTATGGAGAGATTGTAGAGAGACATTTACATTCAGATTTAAAGAGAAGAGTTATGTTTTCTGTTTATATAAACCGATCATATCGGCATCCTGCGTGCTTTTTTGTGATGGAGCCAATATTCTCGTAGCTTTGTTTTAAGTTTACTTTCAGTTAAAAACTAAAGAGAGAGCACCGCAGGTTATCTAAACCCTTGCTGTCTCCATCATGCTAGTAATGTTGAAGGAGCTTTACTTTCATTCAAATTTAGCGGATTACACACACCTGCTGGATTATATTGGCCGCCAGGTTTCTGTTATCCGCGATGTGAGTGTATTGTCCGAAGCATCCGGTATGTAAGTGCAACAATTGGAGCTAATAACAACACCGTGAGAGCCCTGTGCCTCTAGTAAATAGTCAAGCTCCAGACAGTTCTGCAAAGCAATAGGATATCACCAGGTTTCTGTTATCCGCGATGTGAGTGTATTGTCCGAAGCATCAATTGGAGCTAATAACAATACCGTGAGCACCCTGTGCCTCTCGTAAATAGTCAAGCTCCAGACAGTTCTGCAAAGCAATAGGATATCACTTTTTTGTCTTCTCCCTGTGACTACAGCTCATTGTCATTTCTGTAAAGTTAGTTTCCCTTTCGATTAGGTGTAAATGTCTTAATATTTAGACTATGGTTTCATGTCCTCACAAGCCACACTAATCCATTTGTTAAGGAGGTGTCCACGTTTAAGGCCAGGATGTCAGTGTGGAAATCTTTATTTTTTGAAAGCATTCAGGCATGTTTCTTACATGTGAGGTACACTCACCTTGCCGCAGAGATCTATGGTGACAAACTCTTTGTATTTACGGGAGGCTGAGATCAACTGATCTTTTCTATTAAGGTGGAAAGGGCAAATTGGGGGGAGGAAAGGACAACATAGTGAATGTGAATATTCTTCATTGAATAGCTTTTATTTCTCCATGCATTTGCCTCCCTCTTTTATCTTTTATATATCAAAAAACATCTTGTAATCTTCTTTATTATTGCTCACAATCCGACTGTCTAATTTCATCTCCTCCCCGCCCCCCACACCGATGACGTTTTCTGTTATCGTGGGTTGTTTTTTTAAAAATCTTCTCAATCCTATGCATTCCCAATAATCTTTACCACACTGTGTGCGTTCTCTTTGCTTTCATGCTGCCCATGACTTACATTATCCACCTTGTCTTCCCCTGAGTATGTTTCTTATTAATTGAAAAGAGCATCAGCTGTGCCTCTGAATTATCCCCAGAAACTCCTGCCTTTGCTGTTGCACAACCTTCTGTCCTGGGCTGCCCTGCGCATCAACTCTGGTGTATTCCTCTCTCATGTCTTTGCCGTTACATAATTCAATCATAATCGTTTCACATCCAAACGTGAGCAACAGACCTAAGTTGATGGGGTGGAGGGGTTGGCGTTGAGTGTTGTAATTCGGAGAACGATTGCAAGATTGATGAACAAGATATAAAGAGCGAGAGATAGAAGTCAGACGCCGAGATGGGAAAATAGGGAAAACAAGATTATTGACATAAGTAGATGTCCTTCTCTATTTGTTTTGGCAATCTCTATGTGCTGTATGTACAACAGAATAATATGTTCAAATGCTAGTTTTCATGCTTGGTCTGATGCCAGAAATTCAATCTCCAATAATATGGCAGACATCCACTGTTGGCAGAATCCAGAAGGCCAACGTAATGATGTCGAGGTAGAAAGTTGATGAACTGAAGTAAGGTGGGACACCAATGGCAGAAATGGATAACACACATAGTAAAAAGTTCGACAAACGAGATCAGGGACTCCCAGAGAGGGGGAATCCTTGACATAAGATTAACATAACATCTCTGCTGAATATCACATTATGTTTTATGAAGATTATGCATCATGTGCATCATATTTTGATAAATGTTTCTACGTAGTGCATTCTGAATGCCTTGTGCGCATCCGAGCAAACGTACCTGTCTGCACACACGCACTAAACAATATGGATACAAACAGCTGTTGTCAATTCCATTTCAAGTTATTCTATCATGTTTTCAATGTCACTCGCCATTACTTCTTCCAAATGTTTCTTTTATTTCTCTCGGATATGTCACTTTATTCTTCTCCAGTCTCAGCAGCCATTGTCCACTATTCATTCATTTTTCTTCAGGTTGTCTCATCGATCCTGTTTCTGATCTTTCAATACCAAGAATCAAAACAATCGTAGATTTGACATTTATTTTTTGGTTCAGGCCAAAAAATCTGAAAACGAAAGGGTGTATAATTGTGCACTAAGATGTTTGCAGTTTCAGAAAGAAAATTATTGAAGTGTGTCTCTTTAAAGACAAAATGTTGCATTGCCAGAGCAGCTAGAGAAAAGTTTGAAGAAATCCGCATTTCC
>NC_057716.1:99176814-99189040 GCF_004010195.1 Chiloscyllium plagiosum
CATAGACTGGGATCTTACATTAATGGATGAGAATCTGAGAAATCTTAATGGAAATGAGAGAACAATGAATCAGAATCTGAGAACATCAGATTTGAATGTTCCAACAATGGACAGGAGTTTATTCTCGGCTCTTTATTGTCTTTCTGTCGATGGTAAATGGTTAGAAAAACGGATAGAATGTGTATTGATGATTATTCAGGCGGGTTATTATCCAATCCTCGCTCTTGTTGGTGTTCCGGGTAAGCATATCTGTGCCCATTTATTTAGTCTGCAAACCATTTTGATTGTTGTGACTATTGTTGTCAATATTTGGCAAAGATACAAAATATTGCATTTGCTTCCTGTCTCAAACTCCATTCCTGTTCCATGACTTTCATAACCTTCATTATTTACAAACATCTGAAGAGGAGCAAACGTGCACATAAACATGATTGGCTCAATTATCTCCCACTTAATTTGTGCATCAATATTTCCCCTGTCACCAAACCTGTCGGTTGCCACCTCCATAATTTCCCCAGTCTTCAGTTCTATCTGAGTGCTATTTCTAAATAAACCATCATATCCACCTTTCCGGTTGCAGTTACCTTCGGACCACTCTTCCAGTTACAAATATATTGATCAACAACTTATTCTTGTCTCCAACTGGACTGTTGCCACGTGCAAAGTGTGAATCTAGTTTGATTCTAAGATTAAGTGATCACAGTTTGTGTCATCTCTTTCCGGATAGCCTGCAAACACACACAAGGCAGAGGATTGTGTATTTAGTGATCATGAAGAAACATATGAATTGAATTTTTTTGATTCGAGAACATTCCGAACGGGAGTGGGTGCCCCGTCCAACATATTCCAACAACAGTCCTCCGATGTATTCACTCAATGACAGGCCATCTCTGCAAACTGCAGACGGTAGTAGTTTAGTTCTGCTTCCAGGGAGGAACATACAGAAAATCTTCCATAAATACTGCAGGGCAGAATGAAATGTCGACTGCAAATGAGAAACTATGGGTGATAAGAATTCGTAATGAAATATTAATTGGTGAACTAACTGAGTGAAGGTTGGTAATTTGCTGATCAGATAAAATCCAACCCAAAGTATTCGTGGAGGTGGCAATGGAGCTAGTGAAAGATTTATGGAGTGAAAACAGCATGGAAACAGTCCCTTTGGTCCAATACGTCTTTGCCAACAATAATCCCAAACTAGCCTCGTCAGACCTGTAAACGCTTGACCCATCTAACTGGAAACGTTTCCAATTTATTTAGTATAATGCAATTTTCAACGTTGTAACTATAAGAAAGAATTATCGAAAATACTTCAAAATTCTTAGGATTCTGAAAACTGGTAATTAGCTAATGTAACCCTGCATATTTAAAACAGTATTGGGAGGGTAAACAAAAAAAAAAGTGACAACAAGATGTTAGTGCTGAGGGGAAACAGAAGAAACCTTTTATCAGAAATGTGATAACGAGACATTTGGGGAATCGTGATATGAAATGGCAGAGTCAGCCTAGCTCCAGGATGAAGACATTTTCTTTGAGAAGTCTATGGAGTCTGTGTTAGTTGAGGAATTCATAATTAGGAATAAGTGGGAGCGGTGTATTTGAATATGCAGATTAATTTTAAGATTTTTGTTGACAGTTATGCAAATGTCCACGTGTAAAGGGTAATATAATACTTGGATTGAGAAGTATAGCATAAATAATTCCCTTCAGTTCTGCTCATGTATCACATGTATTCGTGGTTGGAGCATAGCAATTGGCAAGGCAGATAAATGATTTCGATATAAGGAACAACTAGCATGATCTCTTTTTGGGCTGATTAAATGTAGCAAGGTTTGTAAATCTTGTTGTCCAAACGCACAACCAATGTCCTTTATCACGAGTCACCAACAATATTACACCGAGGGGAATCAATAATGGGGATACCAAACGGTATAATATCCTTCATTGTAAGCTGATTCAAATATGTAAGAAAGGACACGAGCCTGCAATTGTAGAGCCTTGCTGAGAGAGTATTTGAATTACTGTGTACAGAGTTGGTATGCTTTGTCAGGAATACAACAAAATCAGATGGTGTTACCATAAAGAGAGAATGAAGAAACTGAGTGTTTAATTTGTAGCGCTGTGAAAGAAGAATAGGTCATTGCGTTGAAGCTCAACAGTTGGTAGTGGTCAGTTATTTGCAAAAGGGACATTGACAAGAGGAGAAATTCGGTACTTAACCAGGACTGGTATATTCGATTTATTGTCACGTGTAACGATATACAATAGAAATATTTATTTGCGAGCAGTACAGGCAGACCAAGGATATGCAGATCATATGCACCAGACAAGATAATTATTTTGAAGATAAGCGTTATTTCAAGCTACAGAGTCTATTCAGCAGTCTAATAGAGCATTTCACATTCTCTGTATGCCTCTGCGGCATCCCAAGACGATTGAGAGATAGGTACACTCCTTCTGAATGAATAATTAAAGTTAATGTGCAATCGCTGTGCGTCTCTGCACTGAACGTCACGTTGTTAACGATCCCTGAAAGCAACTGCAATATTTCCCTTCTGAAACAGTCAGCCATCCTTTCGTTACCAACAGTGTTCGGAGGGTTAGTCAGGGTTAAATATCAGGTCGTGGAATGGGTTTGGGTGGGTGACTTTTCGGATTGGCCGAGTTGGACTTGTTGGGCCGAAGAGCCTGTTTACACACGGTAGAGAATCTCATCTCACAGTGGTCTGACCTCCATAGAGAAGACCAGCCTGCCTTCTTGGAGATGGAAGCTGCGTAAATCAGACTTTGCACAAGACGTTTGGCTTCCTTCCTGACTTATCGAAATCACTGCTAAAGTAGCACATGTGTACCATGCGCAATGGAAGCACGAGGGACAACGTGGAGCAGTCTATCTTTGCGTAATGTGCTCAATTTCTTTGTCATGTTGACATATTCGGTCCCTGTGCAAGTAAGTCAAGGGCCTGAATGGGCTAATCCTCGTGCCTAATTAACAACTTGATGCCCTGCCTCGTATGAGGATGCTGTCGTTTTAGGAGATTGGATTACTCTTGTTTCTTTTAAGAAAGGGATTGAATGTGAACTACCAAATTGACTAATTAAGGCCACTTAAATAAACAAATTGAGAGGCCTTGAGATTGTTTTAATGCAGCTTGAATAGAGTGCCAGCTCTCGTAGATTAGGCTTTCTGACATTTGGTTTCTCATTAGCATCAGAGGCGATTGGGTTTTCAACAGAGTTGTAAGCTTCAGTGAATGTCTCCTGGATGCTACTATATGTGAATGTTCTCTGGATATTATTTTCCTCCTGGATTGGAGAACTGCTTGTGAGAATTTGTGTCTGAATTTTCCTTTTTGCCAAGATGTTTCTTTATAGGATGTAATTTTATTGGAAGAAATAATTACTAATAGTTACTGCATCAATTATTTGTTCAGTTTTCTAATAGAATTAGGTAACCCTCGATTCCCGTGTCATTGATTTTTATTTATCTAATGTATTAAAGTAATTACGTTTTATTACATATCAAGCAGTTTGACCATTCGCATTTCATCTGGCTCAGACATTTTACATCTGTCGTTAAAATTAGAAAACGGTAAATTTAGTGTACGTTTGAAAACAATTTTGAGAGGTTCCGGTCTTGTCCACAACACTACACCCCTTTTGATCGTGTTTAGTAGCCTGGGGCGACTGTATTGGCTTTTTCCTCTTCTTGTCCATAAGTTTCAATGGGCTGAATGAATCTCTCATGTTCCTGTGAAACCAATGTGAGTTGGTGAATGAAATCTTTTTTTTTAACTTCGAACATGTGCAGTGTCTTTTATTACGTTTGCACGGATGTTACGTAAGCTTTCACAGCACAAGCGCGAATATTGTCCCAGGTTTACTGAACGTGGACATAGAGTACTTCAGGAGCTGTAGGGTAACCATTTGTTCTGAGAATTTTGTGTGTGATCTTCAGTGAACGCGCACACTTCTGATGTTATGATGGGGGAAGACATTGATGAAGCAGCTGAACATGCTTTTGCCGAGGAAGCTACCTTGAGGAAAACCTGCTGAGATGTCCTGAGACTGAGAGGATTGATGTCTCCTGAACACAACCATCTTCTTTTGTACTTCAATCATTTCAACGAGTGGGACATTTACACTGATTCCCATTAATTGTTCTTTATCCTTGATACGATCCTCAGATAAATACTGCGTTGGTATCGTGGCAAGTCATTCTTTACCCTTATTTGTAGCTGTTTTGTTCACGGCAATAGGTGCTGGTGTGGGAGCAGGAAATGTTTTCCTCAACCTCAGATTATTGAATGTCAGGAATTCTCGCTTCCAAGGAGTGAGAAGAGTTAGATTACTAAAAGTATTTATGTAAGAACTACGTGGCTTTTGACCTATCAGAGAGTTGAGGGCGCTGAATAATTGGGCATTAAAGAGGATTTGAGACTTAGGCCAATCAGCCATGATGTTATTGAAGGGCACGACAAGCTTGTGGGGGCTGAATTCACTGTTCCTGTTTCTGATGTTCTCACATTCTGCTTTTGGAAGATCACTGGATTGTATTTACATGCCAGTTCAGATTTGGAATGCTGCAATCGGGAAAGCAGAGGATTCTGTGACTCATCATTTCCTGAGGCATGGGGGCTTTATTCACAGTTATCCTGGGTGAATAGTATAACCATCAAGTAAACTACAATTTGTAAAGAGAGATGAGGGACCTCTTTTTTTTGCAGCGTGGTTCACTAATTGCCTTTTCTAATCTATCCAAAACGTGTGCAACAGTCTTCAGTAATTGATAGGTCTCCTCTGTTTCCGTGCATCGGGTCACACATATAAGTAGCATCCAACTGCTCGTGTGTATCAGTTTTGAAGGGCTGAATGGAACATAGGACTGAGGAGCAGGGATGACGCATGAGATACATTGAGTGTTCTGCACCAGGCAGCAAGATCATAGCTGATCTGGTAGAATACTCCGAATCACTTTTCCATCTGAATCCCATTATCTTTAATTCGTTTCTATGTCAAATGTCTAACTAACTGAGCTGTGAATGAATGTAAACATAGAGGCATCATGGACTTCCCGTGACAAGAATTCCGACTCGAAATTACATTTTAGCATCTCTCCTCATCCTTCTTATCAAATTGGAGATGTCAAATCGTATGTAAATAGACCATGTTTGTCCAACTTGTCCACGCTGACCAGATATCCTAAACGGATTTTACCCCATATGCCTGCATTTGGCCCATATAACACAATCCTTCCTCTTACTGTACACATTCAGAAGGCTTTTAAATGTCTAATTGTACCAGATTCCACCACTTCCATGACAGCTCATTCAGTAGAGACAACATCCTCTGCATAAGAAATTTGCCCAGAAGGTCCCTTTAAAATCTTTCCCCTTTCAGCTTCAATCTATGCGCTCGAATTTTGGACTCGTGTTCCCTGGGAATAAGGCCATGGCTATTCACCTTATCCATGTCCGTCATGATTGTCTACACCTCAATGATGACACTCCACCACCTCCAATGTTCCAGGAAAAACAGCCACAGCTTATTCAGGATCCACATTTAGCTCAAATCCTCCAATCATAGCAATACCCTTGTAAATATTGTCTGCTCCATCTCAAGTTTAACAACATTGTTCCTTTAGCAGTACATCCCAGATTGTACACAGTAGTCTGAACGTGGCCTCACAAATGACCTGCACAGCCGCATCATGACCTCGTAATTATTATGTTGAATGCTCTGACGGCAACAAGACCAAACGTGTTCTTCACCAACTCTGCATCTGCGACCCCACTTTAATGGAACAATGCAATTGCACACGTAGGGTTCTTTTTTCGGCAACAATTCCAAGGGTAGCACGATTATATGTGTGGGTCCTGCCCAAATTCATCTTCTCAAATGTCCAAAGCTCACATTTATCGAAATTAATCTCATTCTGCCACTCCTCGGCTCATTGGCCCATCTGATGAAGATCCCGTTTTATGCTGAGGCAACCTTCATCTCTATCCACTACACCATCTATTTTTATATCTCCAGAAAACCTATTAATCATGCCGCTGATACGTTTTTCGTTTCAGTGCTTGATTACTTCACACAATGCATCAGATTGAGTCTCAGCCATGCCATGTACAGAGGCAGAAAAACATCCTTAAAACCATAGAAGATATCCTTTGCATGAAGTGGTATAACTCCATTCCCTTTCCAAATCACTTTATGCATCTTCAGACTATCTGGATGCCATTTATGTACTGGATGCACAAATCCCTCCCTATCAGTGCAATCTTTCTCCAGGTGCATAATTTACTTTTGTTTTTGCCTTTCTGAAAGCAAAGCCTACACACAACCCACATTGCTATTATTCTTTTACAGGAAGTTTGCTCATGATCCTCCTCTGTCTAAATCCCATTGCAAACATTCTGTATCCAGTTGACGTCTAATTGCATGACTACCTTGTCGTCCTAGGAAACCGAGCACCAAGCCACTCAGCGCCTTTGTCCAAGTCGTTAATCTAGATTATAAATTGTTGAAGATCTCAGACTGATCTCTTCTAAATTCCATTATTAACATTTTTCAATCTGAATTTAAGCAAGTATCTCTTCACTGTATTTATCTCTTCACTATTGGGCAACCAGGTCTACACTGTTCTGGCGTAGTAGAGTAGAGTCCAGTGCTTTGTTGCTGCTTGTCAATGTGTGCTCCTGTGCAAGGGACCTGGATGTCCTTGTGCCCGAGTCACACAATTTTAGTCTGTTGGTGCAGCATGTAACTAGAAAAGGCAAATGGACTTTTGTACTTCATTATTAAATGGATTTAGTGCAAGTTGCAGCTGTATAAGTAGCTGGCCAGACCACTGTGGAGTACTGTGTTTAGCGTTTATCCCTTCACTTTGTGAAAGAATGTATTGGCAGTGGAGGATGTGCAGATGAGATTAACTGGGTTGATTTCGGAATTGAGAGGTTCAGCTGATGAGGGGACACTGAGTAGTCAGTGATTATATTCATCGGAATTCAGCAGAAGGAGGCGGATCTCATAGAAATATTAAACAAAATACGTTAATAAACGAATGGATAAGACAGAAGCAGGGTGGATATTTCCACAGGCGGATCAAACTAGAACAAGAGTGGATAGCCTAACGTTTAAGAGTAGCAGGTTGAGCACCAAATGGAGGAGGAAGGTATTCACTCAAAGTGTTGTGAAGCTGAGAAATTCACTGCCAAGTGAAATAGTTCAGGCGTCCTCATTGAATGCTTTTCAAGCTAACACAGATAAATTTATAATGAATCAAGGAATTAAGAAATATTGTGAGAGGGTGGAAAAGTGGAGCTGAGGACACGAAAAGATTACCATGATCTCATTACATTGAGGATCAGGCTTGAAGGGACAGACCTCCGCCTCCTGTTTCTTGTTCTCGTGTTCTTATGTTCTTATATTCTGAGTTTAGCAATACTCCAGTAGGGTCAGTTGTTGTCAGATCATTTGCTAGAGGCAGTGCTGTCAATGATCCTTATTCTTGAGAATTTAAAGGAAAATAACAGAATATGGACTAACACATTAGTCGAACGCTGTACTGACAAAAATGCTATATTTCAGATTAGGCTATAAATTTAGTCGACGGGGACAGGCGCTGGATGAAGTCCTGAGACCGAAGGGACATGTGGCTTGTTCGGGTCATGTGATAAGACAGATTTACAGTGAATGTGAGAGAGCAGAGGCAATACGCTGGCATTTATCCTGGCTGAGTCGGGAAGGGTATTCACGCTTGTCCTGTATTGTTGGAGATTTTGACAAACCACAGTTGCTACACTGATCTGGGCAGTGAGCGCAGGCCACGCTCAGGGTGTCTGCTGGCGTGGACTTGTCTGTGAAGACAGTGGTCTTCCTCTGTACTAGCCCATCGACCACGACCATCGTGCACCTGCTATCGTGGTGTAATTGCCACTTATCTACCATTTGACCCCAGTTACAAATCTGCAGAAAAATCTCCATCATCCGAACACACATTAATAGCCCATTCACCTGCCATCCCTTGAAACACTGGCCCATGTTGCAAAATGCAATCCAAATGTCTTAATTTCAGCATCCTGAAACCTGGGAACACGTCCTACCATGAAACTTTATCTCAGTCTCTACTTCCCTATTAATTTCTCAAGCCCCTCCCATTTGTTGATATTTAAACTCTTTCCACCGTCATCTCTCTCTCTCTGACAGTGATTTTCACACCCCGGCAACCCCTGTCATGGCACAATGGATTTATGGAACTGTAAATGGATGTTAACTGCACATCCTGTCACATCCATCATGAATCTAACACAGTGTCACTGAGCAATGCACTGGGGTTTTCTGCACATCGATATATGTTCGAATAATAACTGTTCCAGGTTTACAGATCACTTCAATAAGGTTCCCTGCACAGCTCCACGCGCTGAACAGCTATCTGCTCCGAGTTGATAAATCAATTCAATAGTGAATCCTGCATAGTGTTCCGTTCTGTAGAGATTGATGTTGTACTGATCAGTACGTGAACCTGGGATGTACAGTGTTTCTCATCTGGATTTACGGGGTCTAGATTGGTTCTGTGAGATGGATTGAGAATATCATATAACGAACCACATTAGCTGATGCTGCATTAGCTTTATTGCATGTTCTCAATCGTGTGTGTGAGACCTTTAAACTTCCACTACTCCAACTAATCACATTCCTTCTAAATCTTCAACATTTCTGCAGCTTGTTCTCCTTTGCTTAATTATCCACTTTTAAGACAATAATCAGCCCTACTGAATCTTATCAGAGCCTTTGCTATTGGTTTCCCTCGATTTTCAGGTTCCATCCTTATGAAGATCAAACACAATTTAGAAAAAAAATGTGGCCGACGTTCTTGTTCACTTTCACGTTTTTTCCCATGTCATGTTCCATTTATATGGGTTTTCTGTCGCTTTCACTCACGTCTTTGAACTTGCTCTATGCCTAACAACTGAACACATGTGCTTGTTCCTCTCAGCTGGATGGGTGGTCAACAACACGAGGTGGTCCCTTGTGAATTGCTCAAAAGACCAGACATTTAACATGTATCTGAGGGGCTTCTGACTGACTCGTTATTGGAAAAAGTAGTGGAGGCGCTGTTGACGGTTTGCTGGAGGTTGCGCAGTAATTTGCCTCAGCCATTCAGGGAGACAAGGGGATTCGATGACCAAGTCTGAACGGAATATGGGGACTTCGTTACAGCATCTGGGTCTGAAACATGAACAACCAATGGAGACGAGGCTTCAGAAAGGGGAAACTCTGAAAACAGCGTGAGGATCTGTGTTGGGGTGTGTGCATTGGGTGGGAGAGAGAAATCTGCCAAATCCACACTTAGTCAATAGGAAACTGTCAAAGTTTCAGTAAATCTGACACATGAACATGCAGTGCATTGGACAATCTTGAATAAAGGTTTCCCCTTTGGTAAAAGGCTCAACACACCCTGCCCTCCTCCTCACCCAACCAACCATAACAAAACATCCCTTGTGTTCTGTGAGTAATGGAGCGACTTGGACCATTAGTTAGCAGGCCATAAGAGAGATTATCACAGAATCCCGACAGTGTGTAAGCAGACCATTCGCCCATCGAGTCCACACTAATCCTCGAAACAGCTTTCCACCCAGAATCCCCGATTTTATCCTCGTAGTCTGACATTTTCTCATGGCTTCACACCCCTTCGACACGATGGGCGATTTGGCATGAGTCTATCAAGTGTGGAACTGGAAGACAAAAACACAGCAGGTAAAGCAGCAGTGGATACGATGTTTCAAGTGAGAAACTATCATCAACAATGGTGAACGGGAAGGGGCTGCAAAATATATAGAGGGCGGAGTGGCACCCAGGGAAAGATAGATGAATGATGTCACGTGGATGCAGGAGGGAAGTAATTGGTCGATGTGAAGGCTGGAGTGGATAGGTGGGAAGCAAGATGATCCATTCGGTCAGGCCAAGGGGACAGAGAAAAACCTGGGATGAGCTCGGGTTTCGAATGGCCAACCTAACCTGCACATATTTGCGTTGTGGCAGGACATTGGAACACATGGAGGAAGCCATCACAGACACAGGGATAATGTGCAAACTCCGCAGTGCCAGTTGATTGGTGTTGGAATTGAAATGGTTCCCTGGCGCTGTGAACCTAAGTACCTAACTAAGACAACGATGGAGATGAAAGAACAGTTCTGATGTCTCAACGAGTCAGAGCAAACCCTCCGTACTCACTGTGTCATTACGTCCTGCCATCTCTCTCCATTTCAATAACTTACGACGTTCCATTCGTCTTGAAAACAATACATAACATCTTATGTATCCCGTTATATCCCATCTGCCAAACAATTAGTCAATCACAACATCTGTTTCTAAGCATTTGCAATCTCTCCCCCTCCTCCTGTTAATTAAATTTGCTGTTTATCTTTTTGTCATCACCAACCTGAATTAGAGTACCTTTGTTCCACTCCTCCAAATCATTGGTCTCGATTGTAAATAGTTGTAGACTCAGCACTGATCACTGCATCAGAGCACAGGTTTCATGCTGTCAAACTGTGATATGCACAGAGATCACACACGTCAAATAAGGTCGCACAGATTCCTCTGTACCTCAGCACGCTCACGTTTCTCACCATTTCGATCATATGTTGTCTCTCATGAAGTAGACACAACTGATAATTATTCACGATCAAATTCCTCTGTCAAATTTTGGCTCAATTCGCCCAAGCTACCCATATTCATTTGGAAACTTCATCCACCTTCATTGAAACGTACATGTCTAACTGTGTTAGTGTCATCTGAAAATTTGTCTCCATTATTTTACAAACCTGTAACTAGGTAACAGTGTAGATTGCAAATTGTTGGTGCCTGAGGAGCGAGCTGTATGACTCCCAAAAGTTGCCAACTAGAAAACGGCCGATCTATTATTTTTTTCATTTTGTTTTGGACCAAATCTCCATCCAAGATATTAAGTTACTTTGCACACCAGGTTCTCTTATTTGACAGATTAGTCTTTTCTCCTTCTGCAATTTCTTCTGGATATCCAGATATATTAAATCTCCAGGATCCCCATTGTCAAACTTGTTTCTTACTTCTGTCACGAGATTGAACAAATAATTCAAATACAATTTATTCTTCATAAAACCATGCATACTCTGATTAATTTTGATTTGACCATGCAAATCACCTGTTATTAGTTCCTTGAAAATGCACCCTAATAGTTTGCTTGCTATTTTTATTTCCCAGTGCAGATGATCATTCCAAGTCCTTCTCCTTCTATAATTATTACGTTCATTTTCAATTCATGTGTAACAAGCACAAGGCTTTAAAATATCTGCTCCGATTCTCATGTAAGGGGCATAAACCACTGAATGGTAATATTCTGCACCGATATAAACTCGATGGGCTGACTGTCCTCATACTGTTCCTCTATTAGAGACTAAATGGATTGATCATCCAGCTGTTGTTCTGCTGCTGTTCGTAAGAGGCTAAAGGTCTGCTTGTCCCCCTCTTATTACTGTGTCAGGCGTTTGTGGGATCATGGAATCGTCCTGTTATTGTAAAATAGTTTGAGGGTCGAAAACACCTCGTCCTTTTCTTTGATAAACTCTCGAGATGTTGAATGGTCTACTCCTGCATCGCGGAAATGGGATTGAAAAAGTGCCTTGTCTTCACCCGTTCCTCCACAACAGACAAGTGAACTGAGTAAACGCCTGCTTTCCTACAAGAATATCTCAATGTATTTTTATCCTTCTTCAATTTCTGTGCAACGGGCTCGATGGGTTGTCAAACATTCTTTTATTCCAGTGTACCAATCTCCCTCTTCCAGTTCCTGTGCTGCAGACAAGAGGAGCCTGAATAGGCTGATCTTGTTGCTGTGCAACTGAATACCAATGCTACAGAGACAAATCTGGGTCCTGAAATCACGGCTTCATGGGCTGATTGGCCTCCTCTTGTTTCTGTATATCAAGCTACAGGGACTGAATTGTCTCGTCCTTTTCAGGTGCAACAGGGCGAAAGGTCTGTGTAACAGGCTGGAGAAGTAGAATGCATTACTCCATTTGCAGTGTTAATGGCTTCTGTTGCTGACCCTCCTTTCTCTTTGCTATGTCAATGAAAGATAATCTTTCATTCCTGTAAAGGACAATGGATATTGCATCAACCTGACAACGCGTTGCTTATAAGCTGACATCCTTATTGCAGTCATCTTTCGCGGACCCATCAC
>NC_057716.1:99189445-99190730 GCF_004010195.1 Chiloscyllium plagiosum
AAATGGCGAGAGGAATGAATGATCTCAATATTGAAATAGGTCTCGTGAAAGATCTCGTCTGAATCTGCCATTAATATATCCAGGGCCCTCATTGCTCAGAATATACTGTATCTGGTAAAGTGGAGGTTGGAAATGGCAAGGAAAATCAACTTTTGATGGGAATTATACTTCAAATGAAAACTGCATTACAAATGTTGGGCGTGTTATAAAACAGGAAATCATATATCCAATGTTGTATGAACTGCAGAAAAAATGGACAAACTCAAGTTGCATCTGAGCAGTGTTAAACAAGTAACCGTTGTGAAAAGTGGATTTCATGAGGATGTATGAGATATTTTCGCAGAAAGTTGAACATCGAGCTAAATATCAGGCTGTTTTGAATTGGTGTTGTGTGATCAGAAGAGCTAACTGAAAATCTTGTTGTGAAGGAGTTTTTTATAGCCGTGATAGTGATATATTAATGCTTATATGATGTCTGAAAACAAGAGGATTTGTTATGAATTTACGGCGATACATCTGAGTCAGGCAAGCCATTACATTATTTGGGGCAAGTCATCCTCAGTGAGCTGGAAATCTATGTGAAAAAAAAAGATTTAAAGGAAGGTAGACAATGTTTATCAGTTATAGAAACACTTTAAGGTGAAAAATATCCATCTACACCTTCAAGTTGAAAATTCCACAACAAAAGTGACTCTATGATGGTGAACAGAAGAGTATGATGATCACATTTGATCGCTGGGTCTGGCTCATAAAAATGCCAAATATTTTGTTAAAGCGGATAATCAGGGAAACATAGTACCCAGCAATTTAGAACCACGAAACTGATATGAAAATCAAAATGAGAACAGGAACGAAAACTAACAAGAAGCACAAAGGCTGCAAAGTAAACTTACTATCAATATCTTAAAGGAAAACGAAAGCGAGGTCAAATGTGACACAATAAATGTGCAAAAAAGATAATGAATTGTCGAGAATAGATAAATTACAAGGAAGCTAAACAGCTATTTTGTGACTGTCTTCAAGGAGTAAGATCAGGAAATTTTCCCGGAAAGACCAAGTGACCGTGGGTCATGTGTAATTAAAGATTGAAGTCATTCATAAGAGTAACGAGGTAGTATTTGGAAGACAGCTGGATTGAGCTGTGGTAAGTCTGACAGACCTAAAGTACTTTTTAAAGGAATTTCAGAAAAAGGAGCAATCCACATATTGACTACTGTGGGGATCAATATATCACGTTCCAACACAGTTTGCAAAGGCAGGACATCTGAAAGATTACAAATGCAAA
>NC_057716.1:99191230-99206749 GCF_004010195.1 Chiloscyllium plagiosum
GAAGGAAAGTGGGAGGAAGAAGCTGTCTCCTGGGGTGCTGGCTGCAGAAAGAAAGTTTGTCTTGGAGGGCAAAGGGAGAGTTTTCAAATTAGTCCAACAGGTTTATAACCTCGTGTCTTGTGACTTACAACTTTAAATTGCCAAATAGTTTTTTATGAGCTGACGTTGAACTTTGGTAGCTCCCGGTCTGCATTGCTTCATACTATACTTGGTAGCCTGTGCCTCTTTTATTCGACAGATGAGTTATGTAGTCAGCCAGACTAATCCGTAGTCAGCCAGACTAATCCGTAGTCAGCCAGTCAGCCAGACTAATCCGTAGTCAGCCAGACTAATCCGTAGTCAGCCAGACTAATCCGTAGTCATTGTGAAGTGATGTCTGCTTTTTCATTCCAGATGATTTCAAACCAGCATCCATCGATACTGCACGTGAAGGCGATCTTGAAGTTGGTAAAGGGGAACAAATCACAATCACCTTTCCAAATATTGAGGTATGAATATACAGTGATCCTGATGTTGGCATCTTGTCTGTTCATATGCCAAAGTAGAGGATTCAGTCTTTTTTAAATTCATTCATGGGACGTGGATGTCACTGGCTCGACCAGCATTTATTGTCCAGAAGATAGTTAAGAGTCAACCATGTTGTTAGGAGAAATGAGAACTGCAGATGCTGGAGAGTCAGTCGAAAAGGGTGGCAACTGGAAAAGCCCAGCGGGTCACAGGCAGCATCCGAGGAGCAGGAGAATTGGCATTTCAGGCATAAGCCCTTCATCAGGATGAAGGGCTTATGCTTGAAATGCCTCCGCTTCTGTATTGTGATTTGAGTGACATCGTCGCCGTCACCACCCCCATCGTCGCCGTCACCACCCCCATCGTCGCCGTCACCACCAACACCACCATCATTGTAGTCGTCGTCACCATCACTACCACCACCGTCACCGCATTACCTCCTGTGTTGCTCTAATTTGGCCTCTTGTCCGACCCGGCCGACCTTAAGTATAATGGACACTTCAAAGGATGCCCACAAATGTACTCCTGTATTATTTTTAAAAAACTACAAATTTGAAAGGAGTAACAATACATTTGAACCATTTTTTAAATCAAAACTTTATATAATCTGTGACAAGAGGAGCAATTTTGTTTTTTGTGGTTCATAGGTGGAATGAGCTTCCAGGGAGAGTGGTGGATGCAGGTACGGTTACATAATTTAAAAGACATCTGGATAATTACTTAAATGTTTGTTGGGATATGGGCAGGCAGGTGGCACTATTTTGATTATATTCCCTAAAGTTTGGAAACAGGCCCTTCAGCCCAACAAGTCCACACCGACCCTCCGAAGAGTAACCCACCCAGACCCATTTCCCTCTGACTAATGTACCTGTGGGCAATTTAGCATGGCCAATTCACCTGACCTGCACATCTTTGGACTGTAGGAGGAAACCCCCGCAGACACAGAGAATGTGCAAACTCCACACAGACAGTTGCCCGAGGCCAGAATCGAACCTGGGACCCTGGTGCTGTGAGGCAGCAGCGCTAACCACTGAGCCACCGTGCCGCCCATGATCTGCATGGACTGCTGTACCAATAGGTCTGTTTCCCTGCTGTTATGGCTCTGATTCTAATCAGCCCAATGACTTAGAACAAGTGAACTTGGTGAATGTGCACACTTCCAGTTTGGAGGATTTAGCACAGGTTTAAAGGAAGAATTTAAGTTTTTTTAAAAATTGGGAATTGTGCAACCAGTTGTTGAGCTGCTTATGGACATGCCAAGTTTCCTGAGTTGTCTGAAGAAGAAGAGGCATGATTGTGCCTTCTTGACCATCACATCTATGTGGGAAGTCCATGGCAGGTCATTGGTTATCGTCACTCCAAGGAAGTTGACCTCAGCTCCATTGATGTAGGTGGGGGCATGTTCTCCTCTCTTTCTTTCTTTCTGAAGTCAGTGATCAGTTCTTTACTTTTGCTGATGTTGAGAAAGAGGTTGTTCTCATTGCACCGTACCACTGAGCCCACTGTCTCCTTTCTGCATTCTGACTAGTTAGATATCTTTTTAGATTTAGATTTTTTTAGATTACTTAGTGTGGAATCAGGCCCTTCGGCCCAACAAGTCCACACCGACCTGCCGAAGCGCAACCCACCCGTACCAGTACATTTACCCCTTCACCTAACACTACGGGCAATTTAGCATGGCCAATTCACCTGACCTGCACATCTTTGGACTGTGCGAGGAAACCGGAGCACCCGGAGGAAACCCACGCAGACACGGGGAGAACGTGCAAACTCCACACAGTCAGTTGTCTGTTCTACCACAGTCGTGTTGTCAGCGAAGTTGTAGATGGCGTTCGTTCATAATTTGACAGCACTGTCATGTGTACAGAGAGTACAATAGGGGGCTAAGGATGCATCCTTGTTGTGTTATTCAGTGATTACGGTCTGTGGGTTAGAAAGCTGAGGACCCATTTGCACAGGGCGGAGCTGAGGCCACGATCTCCGTTTTGAGATCAGTCTGAAGGGGGTAATGGTGTTGAAGGCAAAGCTGTAGTCGATGGGCAGGAGTCTGATGTAGGTGTCTTTGTTGTCCAGATGTTCTAAGGATAATTGCAGGGATGGAAATTTCATCTGCTGTGGACCTGTTACGTCAGTAGGCAAATTGTAGGGGATCGAGGCAGACTGGGAGACGAGACCTGATGTGAGTCATGACCAGCCATGTGAGTATGGAGCTCAGAGCCATTGGGTGGTAGTCATTAAGACACACTGCATGTGCTTTCTCAGGACAGAAAAGGAGTTGGGATGCCATGTTGCAGCTGTACAGGACATTAGTTGGGCCACTTTTGGTTCAATTCTGGTCTCCCTTCTATCAGAAGGATGTTGTGAAACTTGTAAGAGTTCAGAAAGGATTTACAAGGATGTTGCCAGGGTTAGAGGTTTTGAGCTATAGGGAGAGGCTGAATTGGCTGGGCTATTTTACCTGCTGTGTTTGAGGCTAAGGGGTGACCTTAAAGGTTTATAAAATTGAGGGGCATGGATAGAGTGAATAGCCAAGACTTTGAGCTGAGGAATCAAATCAATCTGCATGGTTTAAAGTTTAAATTTGAACTAAACTTGGCAGTTAACTGTCAGCTGTATTTAAACTGGTGTATTGTCCATGGCAGTGCCTCTACCAAAAACTGCTCACTAACTTGATATCATACTCTGCTTGAATAGTGTAATGTTGTTCTGCTTGTGACAAAGCTGCTCCTTTAACCAGGTTGTGCTGTCCTAGTTTTTTTTTTAAAGAGTGGTCGTAGACATCACAAACTCAAAGTCTGTGGACTGAAGGGTTTTGGGGGCAATTTAACAACAGCTAACAGATCCTGCCTCAGGCAGAAGGCTTTTGAGTTTTAAAGAAAGAACATTTGTACAATGAAAGGGGTGTGCACACAACCTTCTGTAATTTTTTACGGTCCTGGGCAATTGCCATACCAGTCCATTGTGCACCCAGACAGTCTGCTTTCACTGGTGCATCTGTAGAAGTTGGTGAGGGTGCTTATGGACATGCCATGTTTCCTGGGTTGTCTGAGGAAGAAGAGGCGTTATTGTGCCAAGCTGACAACAGCTGACAGATACTGCCTCAGGCAGAAGGTTTTCAAGTTTGAAAAAAACAGTTGTACAATGAAAGAGGGTTGGTCAGTTCTCCCAGCTCAGTTTTTCTGTGGTTTGGTTTTTTTTAACAGTAGTGTAAAGAAAGTTGCTGGACTCAAGGAAGCAGGTCCAAGCTGGTACTCTCTATCTGACTTTTATCTGTAAGAACCTGTTTGACTTTATCTTTTGTGCCAAGGGGTGTTTAGGGGAATTGATCAAGGGTGAAACTTCACATCAAAATTGTTCAAGAAAGTTATGGACAGCTTAGGGATAAAACAATTCAAATCCACTGCATATATCCAGAATCGTAGGGAGTGCTAGTAAGGTGGCGTCAGACGTTTAAAAACCACTTGAAGGCTTTTAGTCAAGTCTATCCAGTTGATTGGCATAAGGGAATTCAGTTTGTCTTTTTTTTCGCGATCAGAGATGCACCAAATGAATCAACCAAATTCAGTCCATTTGAATTAGTTTTTGGGCGTGAAGAATGAGGACTGTTAGAATTGATTAAGGAGAAATTAGTAAGTCAGAATTCAGAGACCACATATTTGGACTTTGTGTCAAATTTTAGGGAGCGATTAAATAGAGCTGGGGAGTTGGCTAGACAGCATTTAAAAGTGCGGGACTCTGTTGTCGGGGGGGGGCAGATAGAAGATTCTGTTGGAACAAGTGAGACTTGCCGTTGGTGTGTTGCCTCCCAGGTTCCAGGATCTGTTATATCTCTGCTCATGTTTTCAGGATCTCTGAGAGGGAGCAGCCCCAAGTCCTGGTCCACTAGGCAGCAACAAAATAGTTAGGAAAAGGGATGGGGACGTAATGCAGAAATTCAAGGAGCTAGGATGGAAGCTTTAGAGCTAGAACAAACTGTTGTTATCTCTGATTTTTTTACTCGTGCTAATGAGGCAAAGAATAATGAGAGACAGGAGTTGGCTACAGGGATGGTGCAGTAGGGAGGGATTCAGATACCTGGATAATTGGGGCTCATTCTGGGGTAGGTGGGACCTCTGCAAAAAGGATGGTCTTCACCTGAACCAGAGGGGTACCAATATCCTGGGGAGGGGGAGGTTTGCTAATGCTCTTTGGGAGGATTTAAACTAATTCAGCAGGGGGATAAGAACATGAATTGTAGCTCCAGTGTACAGGAGGTTGAGAGTAGAAAGGTCATGAATAAGGTTTCAAGGTCACAGGAGTTGTACCGGCAAGCAGAAGGTCGTTTAAAGTGTGTCGTCTTCAATGCCAGGAACATCCATAATAAGGTGGGTGAACCTGCAGCACAGGTTGGCACCTGGGACTTCCATGTTGTGGCCATTTCAGAGACATTGATAGAGCTGGGGCAGGAATAGTTGTTGCAGATTCTGGGATATAGATGTTTCACTAAGAACAGAGAAGGTGGTAAAAGAGAGGGAGATGTGGCATTGTTCATCAAGGACAATATTACGGTGACAGAAAGGACGTTTGAGGACTCGTCCACTGATGTAGTATGGGCTAAAGTTAGAAACAATAAAGGAAAGGTCACCCTGTTGGGAGTTTTCTATAGGCCTCTGAAAAGTTCCAGAGATGTAGAGGAAAGGATTGCAAAGATGATTCTGGATAGGTATGTCAGTAACAGGGTAGTTGTTATGGGCGCTTTAACTTTCCAAATACTGACTGGAAATGCTATAGTTTGAGTACCTTAGATGGGTCAGTTTTTGTCCAGTGTGTGCAGGAGGGTTTCCTGCCACAGTATGTAGACAGACTAACAAGAGGCGAGGCCAAATTGGATTTGGTGCTGGATAATGAACCTGACCAGGTGTTAGATTTGGAAGTAGGTAAGCACTTTGGTGATATAACCACAATTCAGTTAAGTTTACTTTAGTGATGAAAAGGGATAGGTATATAGCACAGGGCAAGAGTTATTGCTAGGGGAATAATGATGTGATTAGGTAAGATTTAGGATGCATAGGATAGGGAAGAAAACTGCAGGGGATGGACACAATTGAAATATGGAATGTATTCAAGGAACAGCTACTGCGTGTCCTTGATAAGTATGTACCTGTCAGGCAGGGAGGAGTTAGTTGAGTGAGGGAACAGTGCGCCTCAAACCTTATTGAGTTCTTTGAGAAGGTTACCAAACAGATGGATGAGGGTAAAGCAGTTGATGTGGTGTGTATGGATTTCAGTAAAGTGTTTGCTAAGGTTCCCCACGGTAGGCGCTTGTAGAAAATATGGACGCATGGGATTGAGGGTGATTTAGTGGTTTGGATCAGACATTGGCTTGCTGAAAGAAGGCAGAGGCAGAGGGAAATGTTCATCCTGGAGTTCAGTGACTAGCCCCAAAGTCTGTTTTGGGGCTATTGCTGTTTGTCATTTTTATAAATGACCAAGATGAGGGTGTAGAAGGATGGGTTAGTGGAGTTAACAGTACAGAAGGATATTGCAGATTACAGGGATGTAGATAAGCTGCAGAGCTGAGCTGAGAGGTGGCAAATGGAGATTAATGTGGATAAGTGTGAGGTGATTCACTTTGGAAGGAGTAACAGGAATACACAGAGTACTGAGCAAATGGTAAGATTCTTGGTTGTGTGGATGAGCAGAGAGATCTGTGTCCATGTGCATAGATCCATGAAAGTTGGCACCCAGGTTGATTGGGTTGTTAAGAAGGCATGCGGTGTCTCAGCTTTTATTAGTAGAGGGATTGAGTTTTGGAGCAGTGAGGTCATGTTGCAGCTGTACAAAACTCTGGTGGGATTGCAGTTCTGGTTGCTACATTATTGGATGGATGTGGAAGCTTTGGAAAGGGTTCAGAGGAGATTTACCACGATGTTGCCTGGTATGGAGGGAAGGTCATATGAGGAAAAGCTGAGGGATTTGAGGCTGTTTTCATTAGAGAGAAGTTTAAGAGGTGACTTAATAATGTCATACAAGATGATCAGAGGATTAGATAGGGTGGACAGTGACAGCCTTTTTCCTTGGATGGTTTTGCCTAACATGAGGGGACATAGCTTTAAATTGGGTGATAGATATAGGACAGATATCAGAAGTAGGGTCTTTACTAGAGTAGTATGGACTTGGAATGCCCTGCTTGCAACAGTTGCCATCTTTAAGTGCATTTCAATGGTCATTGGATGAATGTTTGGATGATAATGAATTAGTGTTGGTTCGATGGGCTTCAGATCGGTTTCACGGGTTGGTGCGACATTGAGGGCCGAAGACCCTCTATTGTTCTAAGTTCTATGTTCTAAAAGTATCACAGCATTCAATGAAACAGGAAGCAGTCAAGAAATCAAAAATTAGCAGTTTTGTTATCGAGGAGAAGGTATTAGTGTTACTTCCAATGATTAGATGAACCTTTTAAAAGCAAGGTTTAGTGGGCCTTATCAAGTTAAGGAAGTTGAGTGAGGTGAACTACTTGATAGGGACAGGTAAAAACAATGACTGCAGATGCTGGAGTAGAGTGGTGCTGGAAGAGAACGGCAGTTCAGGCAGCTTCCGAGGAGCAGTAAAATCGACGTTTCGGGCAAAAGCCCTTCATCAGGAACCACATTGATGCCCTGGGGTTGAAGTGTTCCGAGGCGGAAGATGAGGCGTTCTTCCTCCAGGTGGTGAGGGAGCGGCGGTGAAGGAGGCCCAGGACCTCCATGTCCTCGGCAGAGTGGGAGAGGGAGTTGAAATGTTGGGCCACAGGCGGTGTGGTTGATAGGTGCGGGTGTCCCGGAGATGTTCCCTAAAGCGCTCTGTTAGGATGCGTCCAGTCTCCCAGTGTAGAGGAGACCGCATCGGGAGCAACGGATACAGTAAATGATATTGGTGGATGTGCAGGTAAAACTTTGGATGTGAAAGGCTCCTTTAGGGCCTTGGGTAGAGGTGAGGGAGGAGGTGTGGGCACCTTCCCTTGCCACTGCAGGAATTGCAAAACCTGTGCCCACACCACCTCCTTCACCTCCATCCAAATTTGGGATAAATAATTGAGTTACTTTCAAAAGGAAAATCGAGATGACCTGGAAGAGTTAGTACTATCACATGGGGAGATAATGGAAATAAGCTGGGAAGTACTAACCTAGTTATGGATGGTATAGATATGGGAGAATGCTGTTCTGATTAAGCAAAATTCTTGTAGGCATAACCCTCTAAACTTGGCACAGGTTTAGAAGGAGGGACAAGCAACTTGTGTTTCTAACTTGGACTTGCTCAGAGGGCACTGGCAGGAATTTTGGTTTTTGTAACACCGAATGGACTGTATCAGTTTAAAGTCATGCCATTTGGCATGAAAAATGTGCCAGCCATGTTTCAGAGACTAATCGATAAGATCGTTACCAGACTACCCAACTGTGTTGTATATATTGATGACCTGGTGACTTTTAATCAAGCATGGAAGGAACATTTCCAACATTTATTATACTTATCTGACCAACTTCAGAAGGCAAGCTTGGTGATAAACTTGGCTAAAAGTGAATTTGTCAAAGCCCAAATTATTAGACATGGACAAATGGCCCCATGGATACAATAACAAAAGTAATTGACGAGTTTCTCATACCATGCCATACCATCAACAAAAAGAACAGTAGTAAGATTCCTGGGATTGAGTGGATTTTATTGAAAATTTGTACCAAATGTTAGCAGTGTGGCTGCTTCACTCACTGAATTGCTATAGAAAGGCAAGAATTCAGATAAATGCGAGGTGCTGCATTTTGGGAAAGCAAATCAAGGCAGGACTTATACACTTAATGGTAAGGTCCTCGGGAGTGTTGCTGAACAAAGAGACCTTGGAGTGCAGGTTCATAGCTCCTTGAAAGTGGAGTCGCAGGTAGATAGGATAGTGAAGAAGGCGTTTGGTATGCTTTCCTTTATTGGTCAGAGTATTGAGTACAGGAGTTGGGAGGTCATGTTGCGGCTGTACAGGACATTGGTTAGGCCACTGTTGGAAAATTGCAATTCTGGTCTCCTTCCTATCGGAAAGATGTTGTGAAACTTGAAGGGTTCAGAAAAGATTTACAAGAATGTTGCCAGGGTTGGAGGATTTGGGAGAGGCTGAACAGGCTGGGACTGTTTTCCCTGGAGCGTCAGAGGCTGAGGGGTGACCTTATAGAGATTTACAAAATTATGAGGGGCATAGATAGGATAAATAGGCAAAGTCTTTTCCCTGGGGTGGGGGAGTCCAGAACTAGAGGGCATAGGTTTAGGGTGAGAGGAGAAAGATATAAAGGAGACCTACAGGGTAACTTTTTTACACAGAAGGTGGTATGAGTATGGAATGAGCTGCCAGAGGAAGTGGTGGTGGCTGGTACAATTGCAACGTTTTAAGAGGCATTTGGATGGGTATATAAATAGGAAGGGTTTGGAGGGATATGGGCCGGGTGCTGGCAGCTGGGACGAGATTGGGTTGGGATATCTGGTCGGCATGGATGGGTTGGACCGAAGGGTCTGTTTCCGTGCTGTACATCGGTGACTCTGACTCTACAGAAATAGATATAGTTGAAAAAGCAAAAGAAGTTGATAGGTGCGAGATGAAAAACTTCTTTTGCTTTTTCAACTATATCTATTTATGTATTACCAAATAAGATATATTATTGGAGGTCATTCATCCCAACTCCAAAACATGTTGTGTGGCAAAATTGATTAGGGATCGTCAGCATGCTTTTGTACAAAGAAAATTCAATCTCGCAAACTTGATTGAGTTTATTTTGAGGAAGTAACCAAAAATGTTGAAAGCAGATAAGTAGACATTGTTTACTTGGAATTTCGTAAAGCTTTTGACAAGGTTCCGCACGGTAGACTAATTCATAAAGTTAGGACACATGGAATTCAGGGTGAATATAAAATTGGATTAACAGCAGGAGGCAGAGTGGTGGTAGAAGGCAGTTTTTCAGACTGGAGCCCTATGACCACTGGTGTTCTGCAGGAATTGGTGATGGGTCCACTTTTTGTCATTTATATTAATTGTTCGGATGAGAATATTGGAAAGCATGGTTAGTAAGTTTGTGGACTGCACCAAAATTGGTGGCATAGTAGACAATAAAGTTTTCTAAGATTACAGAGGGATCCTGATCAAATGGATCAATCGGCTGAAGAATGGCAGATGGTGTATAATTTGGAAAAATACAAGGGGTAAAACAGACGGGCAGAACTTATACAATTAATGATAGGGCCTTGGGTAGTGTTGAGGAACAGAGGGATCTAGGGGTTCAGATACATAATTCCTTGAAGTTTGCATCACATAGACAGGGTGGTTAAAAAGGTGTTTAGCATACTTGCTTTCATTGCTCCTGAGTACAGGAGTATAAATGCTGTGCCTGTGCATTTCCTCCTCTTCACCTGGCGAAGGAGCAGCACTCCAAATTAAACCTGTAGAACTAAACCATGTGACTTCTGACTTTGTCCACCTCAGTCCAACACTGGCATCTCTACTTCACATTTAAAAGACACTTAGATCAGTACATGAAAAGGAAAGGTTTGGAAGGATATGGACCAGGAGCAGACAGGTGGGAGTAGTTAAGTATGAAAGACAAAAGAAGCAGAAACTTGGAAACCTGAGCGTTACTTTGCAAGCCACTCACCACCTTGGCTTGGAATGTGGAGCCACATCACCATTTCTTCAGTGTTACTGGTAAAAATTGTGGAACTCCCTCCCAGTACCTATAGCACGTGGTATCCCTACACCACATGGACTGCAGAGGTTCAAGGAAGTGTCTCATCACCACTTTGTTGAGGGCAATTATGGGGTGGGCAATAAATGCTGGCCTTTGCAGCAAAGCCCCCACCCATGATAACGTTTAAAATGCTCTAAAAGTACCTATTATCAAAACAACCAAACTACTGTTTCTTTATTGTATTTGCTGTTACTTTAGTCTGACAACCCACAGGTTTTTAAAATCCAAGTTGAAATTTAGCATGAAGCTATGCATTTACCTTTTTTTTCAGTTTTCATGTTCATCTGTACCTTGATTGACCCTTGACTTTGTGGTTGAGTTGAAAATGGGGGTTTCTTTGTGCGTGGAAGACAACTGCATCCACAGTTCCTCTGATGATTTATATCAGTTTCAGAACTTTCAGTTTGCAGGCTCCAGCTGCCTCTTGTTTACCATGAATGTACAATCCCTTTACACGTCTATCCACCATCACGATGGTATCAGGGCTCTCTGCTTCTCCCTGGAACAAAGGCCTGAACCATCCTCGTCCACCACCAGCTTCCTCCGTCTGGCAGATCTTGTACTCACTCTGGATAATGTTACAACACTGGGTAAACCCCTCTGCTAATTTAAACCCGACACACACAAGCCCACCTTGTGCCGTAATCTGTTAAAACTCAAGAGGCAAAAGACTATCCCAGAGGTCACTATTGAAAGTAAAAATTAACGATTTTATTCTTTAAGTCCAACAGCGAACATTAAAACAACAGCTATTTACAACTTCTTTCTCTTAAACATATCCTTTGTCTCCCACTTTACAATTCTGGTCTGATAAATTCCATTTTAAATTTACAGCAAAATCAGTTTCAAACCCAGTTATAGTATTCGGTTGTCAAACTTTGTGTAGATTCCTCTAGGTTGACTTTGATGATCTGCTGCACAAACGTGTTATAGACAGGTACCTTTCAGAGAATTCTTTGGTTAGCAGTCTGTTTGTTGGTGCTTGTTGCTGTTCTACCCCTAATTGTTCAAAACGTCTCATTTTATGTTCCAAAACACAAATCATTTCCTTGCTTTGAAGTCATCCCAAACAGTAAAACTCGATTGGATTTTGGTATCTGGGGCATACTTTAAACTGATTGGCTGAATTTGAATTTGTGCATTCCAGGCCAATAAAAATGTTTTTTTTTTGTTAGCCTGAGTCTTCGTATCCCTAGGTGACCTCCGACAGGTCGTTCCTGTGCTACCCCTAATACTTCCTGTCTGTATGCTGTCAACAACACAATCTGGTGCACTTCGGCCCATTTCTCCTTCTACACTAACCTGCCATGGTTTTCATTTTCGTCTTCGGATTCTATCTTTCAGATAATGGTGGTGCCACTACTTAGAAAAGTGGTAAGGATAAGCCAGGGAACTATAGACAGGTGAGTGTGATGTTGGTGGTGGACAAGTTGTTGCAGGGAATCCTGAGGGACAGGATGTACATGTATTTGGAAAGGCAAGGACTGATTAGGGATAGTCAACATGGCTTTGTGCATGGGAAGTTCTGTCTCATGAACTTGATTGAGTTTTTTGAAGAAGGAACAAAGAAGATTGATGAGAGCAGAGTGGTGAACAGGATCTACATGGACTTCAGTAAGGTGATCAACAAGGTTCCCCATGGGAGACTGATTAGCAAGGTTAGATCTCATGGAATACAGGGAGAACTAGCCATTTGGATACAAAACTGGTTCAAAGTTAGAAGACAGAGGGTGGTGGTGGAGGGTTGCTTTTCAGACTGGAGGCCTGTGACCAGTGGAGTGCCACAGGGATCGGTGCTGGGTCCACTACGTTTCATACTTTATAGAAAATTATTTGGATGAGAGTTTGATGTATAGTCAGTAAGTTTGCAGATGACACCAAAATTGGAGGTGTAGTGGACAGCGAAGAAGATTACCTCCCGAGTACAACGGAATCTTAATCAGATGGGCCAATGGGCCGAGGAGTGGCAGATGGAGTTTAATTCAGATAAATGTGAGGTGCTGCATTTTGGGAAAGCAAATCTTAGCAGGACTTATACACTTAATGGTTAAGGTCCGAGGGAGTGTTGCTGAACAGCAAGACCTTGGAGTGCAGGTTCATAGCTCCTATAAACTAGAGTCGCAGGTAAGTAGGATAGTGAAGGTGGTGTTTGGTATGCTTTCCTTTATTGGTCAGAGTATTGAGTACATAAGGTCAGAGGTCATGTTGCAGCTGTACAGGAAGGATGTTGTGAAACCTGAAAGGGTTCAGAAAAGATTTACGAGGATGTTGCCAGGGTTGGAGGATTTGAGCAATAGGGAGAGGCTGAATGGGCTGGGGCTGTTTTCCCTGGTTCGTTGGAAGGTGAGGGGTGACCTTACAAAGACTTATACAATCATAAGGGGCATAGATAGGATAAATAGACAAAGTCTTTTCCCTGGGTTGGGGGAGTGCAGAACTAGAGGGCAAAGGCTTTAGATGAGAGGGGAAAGAATTAAAAGGGACCCAAGGGGCAACCTTTTCGCACAGAGGGTGGTGTGTGTATGGAATGAGCTGCCAGAGCAAATGGTGGAGGCTGGTACAATTATGGCATTTTAAAGGGGACCTGGATGGGTAGTGAATAGGAAGGTTTAGAGTGATATGGACCAAGTGCTGGCAAATGAGATTGGGTTGGGTTGGGATATCTAGTCAGACTGAGTGAGTTGGACTGAAGGGTCTGCTTCTGTGCTGTACATCTCTATGACACTGACTCTATAATAATCCTCAGGAATGTTCTCTGCTCTCTTTTCGGAGTACGTATCCACAAATATATCTTTTATTGTCTTGCCTTTCTGTTGCAAGTTCTTTAGCCTTTCAGGATTAAACACTTCTGACCTTCTGCATGTTCAGATTTTTCCTGCCCCATTACATCAGAGTGTCCGCTAACTGAACCTCAACATCTTCATCTTTCTCTTTAGTTTTGTTTTGTACTGTGACTTATGATAGGCTCTTTTTACCACACAGTCTGGAAAAATACCAGGAAATTTTTCTTTTAACTCGTCAGTTTCTTGGGCTTCTCCAGAAGGGGTGTCACTGCCACCTTGGACCCTGCTAAATCATTCCCAAGAACAAACTGGATTCCTGGAACTAAAATTCTGTCAATCATTCCCACTGTTATTTTCCCAGTCTTGAGTTGGCACTCCAACCTGATCTTACATAGGGGAAAGCCAAATTTCTGTCCACCTATCCCGCAAATTAACACAATCTCTGGGAACAGATCAGAAAAAGTGCAAATTCGCTCATCACTTACTATTTGAGACTGGTTAGATCTGTTGAGTAAACTTTACCCACAGAGGCAAATTCTTTATGGAGATCAGGCACTAACTCCATACCCAGCTCCTGCCTAGGTTGTGCACTCGGCTGAAACTCCTCAACTTTTCTTGGGGTTTCCTTTACCACTTTCACTAATACCACTGGCTTAGCTACTTCTACCACAGCTTTTCCCTCAGTGCCTTTCTTTAACGACCAGCACTGTGACTTTACGTGTCCCTACCTTTAGAATTTTAGCTTTACTTTTGTCCTCAGTTAAACCCAATTCTAACCTCTTTGCAAATTCTAAGAGCCTAGACTTTCTGAACTTTCTTGGCAAATTTGGGAATGATCTTCAAACCCTAGAAACTCTTTAGTAATTTTAAGAGCCATTTCTCTCACTTTTAATTTAACCAACCATAAGTAACTGAAATTAAACAAATTGTCTCACCTATGTTTTATTTAAGGATCTAGGACAGTAACCGGCAGTGCTTAAATCTACTGGGCTTTCTTGTACCCCAAGTCCATTCAAATCTGTCCAATTCTCAGACTGGATCTGTCTAAACTAGTTCAAATCATAGATGAGAGCCCCCAAACTGTTATGATAAGGAGTAAACCCCTCTGCTAAATTAAACCCAGCACACAGAAGCTCACTTCACACTGTAACCTGTTACATTTCGAGAGGCAAAGAACTATCCCAGAGGTCGCTACTTTAAGTAAAATTAACAATTTTATTCTTTAAGTCCCACAGGGAACATTAAAGCAACGGCAATTTACGACTCCTTTCTCTTAAACGTATCTTTTACCTCCCACTTTACAACACTAGTCTGATAAATTCTTTCTTAAATTTACGGCAAGATCAATTTCCATTCCTATTCATATACCCATCCAGATGCTTTTAAATGTTGCAATTGTACCAGCCTCCACCACTTCCTCTGGCAGCTCATTCCATACACATACCACCCTCTGTGTGAAAAAGTTACCCCTTAGGTCTCTTATATCTTTTCCCTCTCACCCTAAACCTATGCCCTCTAGTTCTAGACTCCCCCACCCCAGGGAAAAGACTTTGTCTATTTATCCTATCCATGCCCCTCATGATTTTATAAACCTCTATAAGGTCACCCCTCAACCTCCGATGTTCACTCCCTTCTTATCAAAGGGGTGGCCATGGGAACCTGCATGAGCCCCAATTATGCCTGTCTGTTTGTGGGGTACATGGAACATTCCTTGTTCCAGTCCTATTCTGCCCCCACCCACAAGTCTTCCTCCAGTAGAGTGATGATATCCCTCTCTCATCTGCAATTGGAAAAGTTTATCAATTTTGCTTCCAATTTCCACCCTGCTTTTTCTTTCAACTGATCGATCTCTGACTTTTCCCTTTCCTTCCTCAACATCTGTTTCCATTTCTGGAGATAGCCTGGCCACCAGTATCCACTGCTGAAAATGTGTTGCTGGAAAAGCGCAGCAGGTCAGGCAGCATCCAGGGAACAGGAGAATCGACGTTTCGGGCATAAGCCCTTCAGGAAGAAGGGCTTATGCCCGAAACGTCGATTCTCCTGTTCCCTGGATACTGCCTGACCTGCGCTTTTCCAGCAACACATTTTCAGCTCTGATCTCCAGCATCCGCAGACCTCACTTTCTCCACCAGTATCCACTACAAACTGACTCCCACAGTTACCTTGATTATACATCCTCACACCCTACCTGCTGTAAAGATTCTAGTCCATTCTCCCAGTTCCTCACACCTGTTATTATGATGCCAACTTCGACAAAGGGGTCTCCAAAATATCCCCTTTCTTCCTCCACCAGGGATGCCCAGCACCTGGCAGGATCCTCAGCCTGGTTCGACCCATTTTCTGCACTTTTTTTTTCTGCACTTCAGCCCCCACTTCTTCTCGCCCCCACTTCTTCTCGCCCCCACTTCTTCTCGCCCCCACTTCTTCTCGCCCCCCCAGTGGAGCTCAGTGTAAGCTGCAAGAACAGCACCCCGCTTTCCCCTTGGGAACTCTAC
>NC_057716.1:99207747-99214424 GCF_004010195.1 Chiloscyllium plagiosum
CTCGCCCCCCCAGTGAAGCTCAGTGTAAGCTGCAAGAACAGCACCTCGCTTTCCCCTTGGGAACTCTACCACCTTCTGGACTTCATATTGAGTTTAGCAATTTAAGATCTTGAGGCACCTTCTCCCATGTCCTTAGCCTAACCTCCATGCACCAGGCTTGTTATCACATGGTCTGCTATTACACACACCCCATTGTTTGCCACTAGTCCCCATTAGCAGCCATTCATCCTCCAAGGCTGATCATTATCCACTCGTTTGTCTGGCTGTTCTCCTCTATCTTTGGATGCAATCTCCATCTGTTGTTAACCCTTTACCTTCTGCATTGAAAACAACCTTTTCCTAGCTACCATCAGTTCTGAAGGAGGGTCACCAGACCCAAAATGTTAACTCTGATTTCTCTCCATGGATTCTGCTAGACCTGTTGAGATTTTCCAGCAATTTCTGTTTCTGTTTGAGACTGAACTGTGGTCTTTTGCCTCGACCTTCATCTTTCTAACTTGGTGAGTCAACCAGTCACCCAGTTTCTTTTTCCATTCACTTCACACAGTTGTGGAGCACCAAAGGACGCTGTCAACCTGAGGGGCAATGTTTTTTTTTCCCCCACAGGGTGGTGCATGTATGGAACAAACTGCCACAGGAAGTGGTGGAGGGGTACAATTACAGCACTTAAAAGGCATCTGGATGGGTATATGAGTAGGAAGAGTTTAGAGGGATATGGGCCAAATGCTGGCAAATGGGACTAGGTCAGAAATGGGATGTCTGGTTGGCACGGATGAACTTCCAGGCTGTATGACTCTGACTGTTTAGTAATTCTATCGAAACAGCTTTCGTTCCTTACTCTCTTCCTGCAGCCTTGCAAATTTTTCCTGTTTCTAGTATATCCAGTTTCCTTTTGAAACCTTGAGATTGTTTACTTAATCTTCACCATCCTTTTCAGTTAATACATTCCCGATTGTAATTTGCATTGCCCATGAGTCTCTGTTCCCTACTTTACCCTTGTAGCCATGCAAAATTTTCGTTTTGTTACGTCTCAGTGGGATAAAACATTGGAAATCTTGTCCTCCATTCCCAGAGTCGTCATAAAAGTGAGATGCAGTGTAAATACCACTTGTAATGAGTTTCAGGTAACTTGCTTTACAATGGGTGCAGCAATCCTTTCCATATTCCTTGGTTTTTAAGCAATCCTCTCCATATCCCTTGGTTTTTAAGCAATCCTCTAAGAGTCATAGAGCCTTTGTATGGAAACAGATCCTTCAGACCAACCAGTCCATGCAGACTATAATCTCAAACTAGTTCCACCTGCTTGGGCTTGGCCCGCATCCCTTCAAACATTTTTTATTCATGTACTTATGTCTTTTAAACATTGTAACTGGACCCAGATTCCTCTGGAACTTCATTCCACACACAAACCACACTCTTTTTAAAAAAAAAAGTTGCCTTATGTTGTTGTTTTTAAATATTTCTCTCGTCTTAAAAATATGCCCCCAACCTCGAAATTTCCCACTTCAGCCCACAATGCAAAATGCAGAAAAATAAAACAATATAGGCTTCATACTTTTCGTTATGATCTTTATTATAAACTACAATTAAATGTCCTCCTGCCTCACACATTGGATGTGAGATCGCAACCAATGTTCCCTCTAAGTTGCCTGCACGCAGCCACATTGAGAGTCCCCACATGACTATCACTGTACCAATGCTAGTCACTGCACTGTCGTCCAGTTCTGGAAGTTGCTGGCTTTCATGGACCCATATTGGCGGGAATGCTGATTGCGACATCATTTAGTGCTGGTCACAGTGCAACTGATTTTTATTTTAGTGATCTTTTCAAACTGAGAGGACGGACTGACTTTGACTTTGTTCAAACAGGGCTCAATGCCTCCCATCTCAGTGTTTAAAGGCTCAAAGAGACCTTACCTGAAGGAGTGCGTTCTCATTGTGAATCACGACACTGGGGAATATCGACTGGAGAAACTTAGCAGCAACATCACTGTGAAGAAAACCAGGTGGGTGGTGTCACTGCTGAGTTTGTTTCTGCAACACCAGAAGGTCACTGTGCCCTTTCCCACTCCGGCAGGTACTTCTGTCCATCTGTGGACCCAGATTGATCACAAAATTTAGGAAGGTGTATTCTTAACCTAGTTCTTTTGAGGGTGAAGAGTGCAGAGATTTATTAAAATTTTATAAAATTTATTTAAATAAATGTATTAAAATTTGAGATTGATAATCCCTTACGAGATCAAGAGTTTAAGGGCTATAAGGAAAGTGTGGGTAAATGGCATTGAAATGCCCATCAGCCATGATTGAATGGTGGACTAGACTCAATGGGCCAAATGGCCTTACTTCCACTCCCACTCCTATGTCTTATGGTCTAAAATGATACAAGGGCAAACAATTTCCCTTACTGGGGTGGTTCTTTCCAGAGAAGATAGAAGAGAGATTTAATGGCAGTTTTCAAAATAGTGAAACATTTTATTAGAGTAAATAAAAGGAAATTTTTTGTTTAAGTTGTGCATTATGTCCAAAATGAAGGATTACATGTCACTTGGTTTAAAATTTAACAAGGGAATTTGGGGAGATGAGAAGAAATATTTTTGCACACAATAGAGGGTTCTTATGATCTGAATTTAATTAACTGAAGAGGTGCTGGATCACATTCAATTGTAACTTCAAGTTGAAAATTGGATCCCAACTTGGAAATGAAACAAGATTGAGGCTGAGAGGAAAGAATCAGAAAGCAGGCTTAATTGTATAGCCCTCTTAAAGGGCCAATACAGACATGATGGATCAAATGTTTAGATTACAGTGATGCTGGAAAAGCACAGCAGGTCAGGCAGCATCCAAGGAGCAGGAACATTGATGTTTTGGGCAAAAGCCCTTCATCAGGAATAGAGGCAGGGTGCCTGCAGAGTGGAGAGATAAATGAGGGGAAGGTGGGGGTAGAGAGAAAGTAGCATAGAGGTGAATGGGGGTGGGGATGGAGGTGATAGGTCAGAGGAGGGTGGAATGGATAGGTGGAAAGGAAGATAGGCAGGTAGGACAGGTCATGAGGGCGGTGCTGAGCTGGCAGGTTGGAAGGTGAGCTGGTGAAGTGGGGGAAGGGGAAATAAGGAAACTGGTGAAATCCACATTGATACCACGGTGTTGAAGTCTTCCGAGGTGGAAGATGAGGTGTTCCTCCTGCAGGCGTCGGGTGGTGAGGGAGTGGCGGTGGAGGAGGCCCAGGACCTGCATGTCCTCGACAGAGTGGGAGGGGGAAGTTGAAATGTTGGGCCATAGGGCGGTGGGGTTGATTGGTGTGGGTGTCCCAAAGACTCTGCTAGGAGGCTTCCAGTCTCCCCAATGTAGAGGAGACTGCATCGGGAGCAATGGATATAATAAATGATATTGTTGGATGTGCAGGTAAAACTTTGATAGATGTGGAAGGCTCCTTTGGGGCCTTGGATGGAGGTGTGGGTGCAGGTTTTGCAATTCCTGTGGTGTCGGGGGGGGGGTGCCAGGACGGGAGGGTGGGTTGTTGGGGGGTGTGGACCTGACCAGGTAGTCACGGAGGGAATGGTCTTTGCGGAAAGGGGTACGGAGGGAAATATATCCCTGGTGGTGGGGTCCATTTGGAGGTGGCAGAAAGGTCGGTGGATGATGTGGTTTATTCGAAGGTTGGTAGGGTGGAAGGTGAGCACCAGGGGCATTCTGTCCTTGTTATGGTTGGAGAGGTGGGGTTTGAGAGCGGAGGGGCAGGATTTGGACAAGATGCATTGGAGGGCATCTTTAACCACGTGAGAAGGGAAATTGCGATCTCTAAAGAAGGAGGCCATCTGGTGTGTTCTGTGGTGGACTGGTCCTCCTGGGAGCAGATACGGCGGAGGCGGAGGAATTGGGAATGCGGGATGGCATTTTTGCAGGAGGTAGGGTGGGAAGAGGTGTAATCCAGGTAGCTGTGGGAGTCGGTGGGTTTGTAAAAAAAAAAAAAGTGTGTCAAGTCAGTCGTCATTAATGGAGAAGGAGAGGTCCAGGAAGGGGATGGAGGTGTCAGAGATGGTCCAGGTGAATTTAAGGTCAGGATGGAATGTGTTGGTGAAGTTGATGAATTGCTCAACCTCCTCGCGGGAGCACGAGGTGGCACCAATGCAGTCATCAATGTAACGGAGGAAGAGGTGGGGAGTGGTGCTGGTGTAACTTCGGAAGATGGACTGTTTTATGTAGCCAACAAAGAGGCATAGCTGGGGCCCATACGGGTGCCCATGGCTACCGCTTTGGTCTGGAGGAAGTGGGAAGATTCGAAGGAGAAATTAAGGGTGAGGACCAGTTCAGCCAAACGAATGTGTCGGTGGAAGGGTACTGCTGGGGACGTCGGGAGAGGAAGATGGAGGTGTAGAGGGATTGGATATCCATGGTGAAGATGAGGCGCTGGGGTCCAGGGAAACCGAAGTCTTGGAAGAAGTGGAGGGCGTGTCTCGCACGTATGTGGGGAGTTCCTGGACTAGGGATAGGACAGTGTCGAGGTAGGTGGAGATGAGTTCGGTGGGGCAGGAGCATGCTGAGAGAATGGGTTGGCCAGGGTGGTCAGGCTTGTGGATCTTGGGAAGTAGGTAGAAGCAGGCAGTGTGGGGTTCCCGGACTATGAGGTTGGAAGCTGTAGGTGGGAGATCTCCTCCTGAGGTGTTGAGGTTGTGTATGGTCTGGGAGATGACAGTTTGGTGATGGGGGTGGGATCATGGTCGCAGGGGCAGTAGGACGAGGGGTCTTCAAGTTGGCGTCTGGCTTCAGCGGTGTAGAGGTCAGTGCGCCAAACTACCACTGCACCCCCTTTATCTGCTGGTTTGATGGTGAGGTTGGGGTTGGAGCAGAGGGAGTGGAGGGCTGCGCGTTGAGGGGGAGATGTTGGAGTGGAGGAGGGGGGTAGATAGGTTGAGGCGGTTAATGTCTCGGAGGCAATTGGAAATGAAGAGACAGAGGGCAGGTAATAGGCCATGATGGATCAAATGGCTACCTTCTTGTTCTGTACTATTCCACTGGGGCTTGCACTTACTGTGCAGATCTGTCTCTAGTACGGCATTGTTTGAGAATTTTGCACAGCGGTCATGGTCAGGTTGTGGTTAGGAATGTTAAAGAAGTATGATTAATATGATTACAGTAGTAAGTAGATCCAGACTGTGTGTCTCATAAGGAGACCAACATTGGGTAAAGGCTGCCTATTTCACAGGCCTGGTGAATTCTTTGTGCTGTAAAAACTCTGATTCTATTCAGGGCGGAAGGAAGTAGCAAAATCCAATCACGCCTTGATCAACAGACCAATCGTCTGGGGCAACAAGTGCGCCTCAATGCCAAGGCCTCCTTTGCAGCGAAGAATTCTCCACCAAAGGAAAAAATGTCACCAACTTCACAAATGGATGATATTGAACGAGGTATGTGTAGTAATTTGTTGTCTCTGTCTGTCTCTGTCTGTCTCTGTCTGTCTCTGTCTGTCTCTGTCTGTCTCTGTCTGCTGTGCTTGTGTCTTCTGGCCCCTCCTCGAAAGAGCTATCCATTTAAATTTCAGTTGAAGTCTCGAACTGCAGCAGATTTTCATTGTCTTTTAAAGGTCTGCAGTTGCTTTTCTTGCTGGCTTCAGCCCCTTCAGAGAGTCCCACTTGGTTTGAGTGCTCCACTTGACAGGCTGTGGGGCCTGGGCCTTTGTCGTTATCATCCTCAGTCATAACTTGTCTCTCTCTCTTGCTTGCGCACTCTGCTGCTATTATGGCTTGTGAGTGGCGAGTTGTGACCAGTCCCCTGTGGAACTGGAATGGAGTGGGTCAGGGCTGTGGCAATTCCCAGGTGCAGATCTCTGGCAGTGGTATGGCATTAAGAGAGACCACAAGTCTCCGAGGGAGAGTCCAGCCAAATTGGGTCAGGGACATACTGAAGTAGTCGATCTGAAACTGAATCTCCGGACGTTTAATGAGATGATACTAAAGGAAATTGATGCTAGATGAGGGAAGGTTGAATGCCGACTCACTTTTGAAGAAGAGTTTGTGCAAGTTACCTGCTGCACTGGTTACATTACAATTCTGTTCTGTTTTTATCAGATACGGTGGTAAAATGCTTTTGGACACTGTGTAAAAGATGCTATAGAAATGAGATTTGTTCTCATTTTTGGTGTTCCTTTTTTGTATCAGGAGAAACTGTCGTATCTTTTTACTCGATTGACATTACTTGCTGTGCACGATTTAAGTTTGATTGTTTTGGATCAAATAGAGATCATGCCGTGTATTTAATTAACTATTAATTAGCAGACTCCAGGTGGGAGTTAGATATTTTTAATGTACTTCTAATTGGTTGAAAGTTGTCTGCTGGGAAAGAAAGACGACTGACTGTCATTGCAAGCCTTCTGGGGAATATCATCATTTGAATTGTGAAATTATAGTTTTACAGCTATGAGTAAACAGTGCTGAATATTTGTTTTATTTTCCAAGAAGGTGTTGCCGCCTTAAGCACGGGAGTAGTAGGCTATTTTCATTAAGGAAGGTAAAAACAATGACTGCAGATGCTGGAAACTAGAGTCTAGATTAGTGGTGCTGGAAAAGCACAGCAGTTCAGGCAGCATCCGAGGAGCAGGAAAATCGACGTTTTGGGCAAAAGCCCTTCATCAGGAATAGAGGCAGAGAGCCTGAAGGGTGGAGAGATAAATGAGAGGAGGG
>NC_057716.1:99214969-99220707 GCF_004010195.1 Chiloscyllium plagiosum
GAGATGCATTGGAGGACATCTTTAACCACGTGGGAAGGTAAATTGTGGTCTCTAAAGAAGGAGGCCATCTGGTGTGTTCTGTGGTGGAGCTGGTCCTCCTGTGAGCAGATATGGCGGAGGCGGAGGAATTGGGAATACGGGATCGCATTTTGGGAAGAGGTAGGCTGGGAAGAGGTATAATACAGGTAGCTGTGGGAGTCGGTGGGTTTGTAAAAAACATCACTGTCAAGTCGGTCGTCATTAATGGAGATGGAGAGGTCCAGGAAGGGGAGGGAGGTGTCAGATGGTCCAGGTAAATTTAAGGTCTGGGTGGAATGTGTTGAAGTTGATGAATTGCTCAACCTCCTCGCGGGAGCACGAGGTGGCACCAATGCTGTCATCAATGTAGCGGAGGAAGAGGTAGGGAGTAGTGCCGGTATAACTACGGAAGATGGACTGTTCTATGTAGCCAACAAAGAGAAAGGCATAGCTGGGGCCCATACAGGTACCCATGGCTACCCCTTTGGTCTGGGGGAAGTGGGAGGATTCGAAGGAGAAATTAAGGGTGAGGACCAGTTCAGCCAAACGAATGAGAGTGTCGGTGGAAGGGTACTGTTGGTGATGTCGGGAGAAGAAGAAATGGAGGGCTTAGCAGATGGAGGTGTAGAGTGATTGGATGTCCATGGTGAAGATGAGGCGTTGGGGGCCGGAGAAACAAAAATCTTGGAGGAGGTGGAGGGCATGGGTGGTGTCACGAACGTATGTGGGGAGTTCCTGGACGAGGGGAGAATAGGACGGTGTCGAGGTAGGTAGAGATGAGTTCAGTGGGATTAAGATCATAGGTGATCTTTTTAACTCTATGCCATTTTTCCACATTAACCATTATAGCCGTTGATTTCTTTTTTAATAAATATTTTTATTGAAAAGCTTGGAGTTAATGAGCATTCTGGGGACTGAAATTAACATGGATCCAGTAATTCTTATTTTGGAGCTGCCAAACTTGCCCTCTCTGGAGAACATGGGAAGAGACTGTGTAATATCCTTGCCCATTGCACAAGGAAGAACATTTTACTAAATTGAACATCAGAAAAACCATCAGGCCTTATGGGGCGGTGTAAGCTGGTGATGGAGCATTTCCCCCAAGATGACCTCATAAATATGGTGCACCAAAAAACAGAACAGTTTTATAGGATGTGACGGCCCTTTTTAAATTATGTTGAAACTGACTTGTCAGCAACGTTAGTCAGGGCTGTGGTGTAGCCATGGGAATCCTTATGGGTGCCCAGGGGGCCGCGGGAGGAGGAGACTGCAAGGAAAAGAATATAGGTACTGTTGACTTCTAGAAATCTATTACTTTGTTTTGAATGTAATCACTGATTAACACTCCAGAACCCTCTGGGACAGAAGTTCAAAAATTCACCACCCTCTGAGTTTGAGTATGCTCATCCTTTAAACATATGAACGTAAGAAATTAGGCTCTGTCATTTAATAGGACCATTTGCTCACTTATTGTGGTCTGAACTTGTCTCTGATAACCATTGACTCCCTTATTGTTCAGGAAGCTGTAGCTCTGCCTCCACCATTCTATGGAGGAGTTCCAAAGTCTCAGGACCTTCTGAAAGGAAACATTCTCCTCCTTTTAAATAGGAAATCTTTTTTAAACTGAAGCCATCTTCTCAGCTTCCACACTTCCAAATCGCCTCAGTTTCTGTAAGATCACCCGTTCTAAACACCATTAGCCACAGGCGTTGCTGTTCTCAAGATAACCTCCACATTGTGGGTATCAGTTAAGTGAAGCACCCAGATATTCCAGTTGAGATGGTGGATGCCCTGGAAGCAAACTGCAAGTGGTGGTCAAAATATATAATGCTTTCAATTTATGTACTCACTCTTGGGATGTGGGCATCATTGGCTGGGCAGCATTTATTGCCTGTCCCTCTTGCCCTTGAGAAGGTAGTGGTGAACTACCACCTTGAACTGCTGTAGTCCACGTGCTGTAGATACTCACAATTTCAACGGATCCTGTGGAGATTTTCTCAAGGACTACTTTTTGATTTTCGAAAATTGGATTACTTGATTACATTCTGCAAGACTGATCTGATAATCCTCAACGCGACTTTCCTGCTTTCTCTCCACAATCCTTGATTCCTTTTCTGATTTAAAAATCCCTCAATCTCAGCCTTGAATATACTGAATGAAGGGAGTGATGTCCTAGTGGTGTTATCGCTGGACTGTTAATTCAGAGACACGGGTAAAGTTCTGGAGACCTGGGTTCAAATCCTGTCACAGCAGATGTTTGAATTTGAGTTCAATAGAAATCTGGAATTTAAGAGTCTAATGATGACCACAAAATCTTTGTCGATCGGCAGAAAAACCCACCTGCTTCACTAGTGTCTTTTAGGGAAGGAAATCTGCCATCTTTACCTGATCTGGCCAACATGTGACTCCAGTTACCCCTAAGCTGTCGCCTCCCCAGAGCCCTACTTGTTAGTTTGCGTGTTTTAATGGACGCATCCAGCTCTGTTGCATTTTGCTTGCATGCCCATTGTTGCTTACACTTGGACACTGAGTCGGTGTCAGCTGCTCACCCAAGGGTAGGGTCACAGATGAATGTTCATCTATCGTGGAGGCATGACAGCTAAACTTGATTCATTCATGGGATGTGGTGGGCCAGCATTTATTGCATGTCCCTAGTTGCCCTGGAGAAGGTAGTGAGCAGCTTATCTAGAAACACATTTGCGTCACAGTTGATTCTGCATTCAAGTAACAATATTCTGTGCTTTGTTATAGAGCTGATGGCAGAGGTTAGCACTATGGACCAGATGAGTAGCTCTGACAGTTTGTCTGAATCTAAGGGCTCTTCATCCTCTTCCTCAAGTAGTGATAGCTCCAGTGATTCTGAGGATGAGACACACAAGCCTGCTGCACTCCCTTCAGTACCTTCCTCTCATCCAGTTTCAATGCCGTTAATACCACCTTCACTACCTCAGCATCACACGTCAACAGCAGATGTCATCAGCAGCAGACCTGCGGAATCTCTGAATACATTGCGTAAGTAGATTTTTTTTTTAAAGCGGTTTAAATTAATGGAATGAAATTCTAAGGGAAGAAAAACCTTTCCACATCTACCGGTCCCGTCCCCTTGAATCTCTTATGTTTCAATAAGGTTGCCTCTGATTTTTCTAAAGTCCAATGAGGCAAATATATCAGGACAATACAATATTGGAGGATAGAGAGTATTTTGCTGGAAAAGCACAGCAGGTCAGGCAGCATCCGAGTAGCAGGAGAATCGATGTTTCGGGCCTGATGAATGGCTCCACCCGAAACGTCAATTTTCCTGCTCCTCGGATGCTGCCTGACCTGCTGTGCTTTTTCAGCAACACATTCTCGACTCTGATCTCCAGCATCTACAGATGTTACTTTCTCCAATATTGGAGGATACTTTGTTTTGTAATTGAGTGTACTATTATTAGTACTATGTGATTTATTGACATTTTAGTCAATCTGTCCAGATGTGTTATGACGCCCATAAGCCACAAGAGCAGAAGTAAGGCCATTCAGTCCATCAAGTCTGCTCCGCCATTCAATCGTGATTGATAGATTTTTCAACCCCATTTTCCCACTTTCTCCCTGTAACCTTTTATCCCCTTGGTAATTAAGAACTTATCTGTTTCTGTTTTAAACACATTCATACATAAACCTACCTGGCCTCCACAGCCTTGTGTGGCAATGATTTCCACAGATTCACCACCCTCTGGCTAAAGAGGTTTCTCATTCTCTCTGTTCTAAAAAGGCTTTCCCTTTTACTCTAAGGTTGGGCACTTTGTTCCTAGTCTCTCCTGCCAATGGAAACATTTTCCCAACGTTCAGTCTGTCTAGGCTGTTCAGTATTCTGTAAGTTTCAGTCATATTCCCCTCTCATCCATCGAGTATAGTCCCAGAGCAGATGGGACTTGAACCAAAGCATTCTAGACCAGAAATAGCACACTACATTGCACCGGAAGTGCCTATTGGTGATTTATGTTCCAGATGATGGTAATGAGAGAATGTGAAACAAAAAGCAATTAAAATCTTCAAAACTGTCATCTCCACAAGTCGTGTGTGATCTACTCTTAATTAACTTTGCCCCATCCATTTAAATTCGTCATGATCTCATTCTTTTCTAATTAATCCCTTACAAAAGGCAAACTTCCCAGGGCTACCTATCGAGTTTTGCTTCTATTTCATTTTACTCTTTGGTGTTAAGGCGATGAGGCGATGTAGATTAACATCCACAAAACTCTCGCTCTCCCCACGCCCCTTGCTGTCTCTGGTAGACAGTGACCCAGGCCTTTATTTTGGCACCCATTTCCAAATTTAATCATTGGTGAATGTAAGTTGATTAGATCCAGAACTAAGTTTCCAGTGGTCCTGCTTGCAGATGACAAGATAATTCGACATTTTCAGCAATGTGTCACTAATGAGTGCGATTGTCCACCTAGGACATGAATTCTGTGGCTCCATGTGTGGTTGATGAGCCCAATCCTAGGGCAGCATCTTTGACTACACATTTGGCACGTGTTAGGAGCTGACGACTATGTTGGGAGAGAAACCTACCCCTTTATCAGGGTTAGTAACAATGTCGTTTAGTAACTGGGTTTGGGACATGGTTAGCAGAGATTACCATCTTCATTGCTCTTTGTCAGCACAGGTAGCTGCTACAGGTGGGGGGTGGGGTGTGGGGAGAGAGAGAAAGAAAGAAAAAGAGTGAGATTTTCCCATAGTATCTAATAAAATTCTTAGATTTTTCTAAAGGTTTTACAGCAATTTCTTGAACTGATTTGAATAAAGGACTTTTTATTTTCTTATTAAATTTTCAGGCAATGATCTGCAGCTAAGTGACTCTGGAAGTGACAGCGATGAGTAAAGAATCCTTCGTTGTGTGACTGCAGAGACAGTGGCTGACTATACCGCAAATTGTTTTTGTAATGGACACCAATGCCAAACAGAGGAAGGAACTGGAAGAAAATGGCCATTTTGTAGCGGTGTTGTTTTCGAATGGACTTGTTTTTGAAAATACTTAATAAACTTTTTGTAATAAGAAACAGCTGCAAAATCTTGAAGGTAATCAGTATAAGTGGCAGTGAACGAATGAGTTGTTGTAAATTGGAATATACGTAGCTGTTGTCCTTTTGAACTTAATGATGGATTATGCGATACTTGATGTCTTGACTAAATCAACTGAGAGCTCTTAAATCAGATATTGAAACTCTGCACTATATGAAAAAGAAGGAAGCTGTTATAGCAATTACATTATGCTGTGCGCAGGACTTAAGGTTTTCAAACACTTTGTTTTGCAATTTCACAGAATTCTGGATATGGCTGTGTATAAAAGTCGATATTTTCCTTGAATGGAAAGCACTTTTTTAGAAACAAAACTTGAGCTGTTTTCACTGTGACCAGTCTATTTGGAATGGAGATAACCATGGAAATTTGATTACAGATTTGCTTTTGGTATCTCCTTGATGCAAGTGATGTTGACAGTAAAGTTCTTTTTTTCCTTTATTAGTAGTGTGACTTGCTGTGAGAGATTTCTATTAAACATGTATTTTGTAAACTTTTTAATAAAGTGAGCATTACTTTCAGTCCAGCGTTCTATGAGCTTACACTTTCAATTCTAAGGAGATTGAATCTTATCTTGGGAAAATGTACTTCCTCACTGCTTTGAAATGTTTGCGTCATTTAATATAGGGCTATGGAGGAAATGGAGGAGGAGGAGG